>NC_036874.1:9411383-9441365 GCF_002910315.2 Salvelinus sp. IW2-2015 | reverse complement strand
CTTCCAAATCACTAGCCCAGCAACCCCCACTGTTGCATAAAGTGGCAGAGCCCGGGACTGGTCTCTGGCTTCTGAGTCTGGGCCGTGGTGCGGAGCCCGCACTGCCCCCGGTGGTTGGTGTGGGCCTTGGCCGGGGGGGCAACCAGGCTTGCCCGGGAGGCCGCATATGACGAGAATGGAGCCAGAGATACGTGCTCTCTCCCAGCCCCTTTCACAGGCATTAATCTAGCACACTTCATTATCCTGCTGCTCCAACTTCACAATTCACCAGTCCCTCCGCTCACTCGCCATGAGACGGTGGAGCAGGAGACGACAGAGAAGATAGAAGAGAGAGAGAGAGAGAGAGAGAGACGAGAGAGAGATAGCAGAGAGAGACGAGAGAGAGGAGAGAGAGAGAGGAGAGAGAGAGAGAGAGAGAGAGAGAGAGAAGAGAGCAGAGAGAGAGAGCGAGCGAGAGGATTCATATCCTGGGTTAGTGGAATCTGTGTTGTTGTTTTTGACTGGGACAGCTTGAACGCTGTACGCTTCTCTTAATAATCTGTGCTGTTGTTGTGGTGGGGTGGGCTTCTCTTAATATTCTGTTGTTGTGTTGGTGTGTTCTGCTCTTGATAATCTGTGTTGTTGTTTTTGACTGGGACAGCTTGAACGCTGTACATCCATCCCACTCATATGGCCCAACCACCTCCTTAATACTCATTGCATAGACCCCTCCTGGGTTCCTCTCTCTGCTGAGTCTAAGGGGCAGATGTGACGGGAGATGACATTTGGAACGTTGACTCACTGCTTTGACAGAATTGAATAATATCTGATCTTCTAGATCAGGAAGAGCCTAGGGAGAAACTGGGCATGACCACCTAGGGTCATGAACCTAGAGATAAAAAATGTGAGGGTTTTATAACTTGAGTGTTTTTCCTTCATGGATAATATGACTGTGGTGCTGTTATAGGGCTGATCCAYAGTGATGTTATAAATCACCTCCCAAAGTTTCACTTCTGTTTCTGTGGTGCAACGGCCAACAGAATATCTCCATTGTTTGTTTACAGACTCCGGATTGTCTCCCTGCGAAGCTGAGGCAGATTAGAAATGAGAGAGCATCACCAAAAGGGAAATAAAGGCCATGACTGTTTATTAATTGATTTATTTATTTATCCAGTTGCTTGGTTATTAGGTTGCCGGGGAAACGGTGGCAGATCCTCTATATTATTAAAGAGACGATTTCTTGAACCGGAGACCCAGATGTCTGAATAATTAATTTTGTGTATGAATTATCTCGCAAAAGGCAGTTCCTCCTCCTCCCTCTAAAATTAGCATTTTTCTTATTGTTTAATGGACAGAGGAGATCACCACCGAGCATCTCTAACCCCATGCCCCTCATTTTCATCATCTAAACCCCCTCACCCCGCCGCCCCCCCCACACTTCCACTCCCACTCCCCCCACTGAGCATCAGCATCCCTCTACATTGTACTACTCAACTGTCGTGTTCCTCTCTCTCTCCTCCTGCTCCTGCTCTCTGCCCTTTTGCCCACCTCTACCACACCGTACTGTACCTACCTCCATCCCACATTCCACCCCCGACATTTGCCCCCCGCTGTCCCAAGTCTGAGGAGCTCTCACGCTCCACGCCCCCGTTGCTCTTCCTTACCAGGCCGGGCTAACAGTGTGGGAGAGCCTCGCTCCAGCTCCAGCCCTTTTCCACTACCTCCTCTGACAGACCACACAGGGCTTGTTCTGAGGCCCATTCTGGTTAATCTGATCAGGCAGGCAAATAGCCGGGAAAAGCGCTTTAATGATCCCCCTAATTACCTCAAGTCAATACCAACTGTATTATTAACTCGGGAAATATTATCCATTAGGGTGCCCTGTGGGAGTTCCCCCCCGTGCGCACCGATGTCACGCGCCGCGCGCCCACGCTTGTATATTTTATTTACACACGCAGGAATGCACAAGGTCGCACCTGAGCGCGGAGCGCGCCCGACTCGGCCCGCCAATCAGATCTGTCATAATTACATTCTGCATGCTTTGACACACGCGCAGGGATATTTCAATTATACACGCTACTCGTCGAGATGCGAGTGTGGGTGTGTTAGTCTGTGTGTGTAGAGAGAGAGAGAAGGAGCGAGAAGAGAGAGAGAGGACGGAGAGCGAGAGAGAGAGAGAGAGAGGGGGAATTGTGGGGAGAGCATTAGGACCTATTCTGAGTGTTGTGTCTCCCGCTTTCGATTTCTCTCGCTTTTCTCTCTCTCTCTCTCTCTCTCCTTCTCTTCTCTCTCTCCTCTTCTCTCTCTCTCTCCTTCTCTTGTCTCTTCATCTCTCTCTTCTCTTCTCTCTCTCTTCCTCTCTCTCTCTCTCTCTCTCTCTCCTTCACTTGTCCAGACCCTGTCTCTCTCCTCTCTCTTACTACGCACATGATGCCACAAAGTAGACTTCTCACACTGTATAGCTATGACTTTCCACATCAGTTCTCATTTCATACAGAGGGTTAAGACGTCCCTCACATCTCATGCATATCATTCATTGAGACCCTATTTGGAGATTTGAACAAATGTAACAGTCCCTTCCATCTGAAAGCAGACTTGTAGACCAATTACAGATACAACTTTAGCTGACATACACAATTTGCAGGTTTTCTGCTATTTTAATCCATAATTCACTAAAATCAGCCATGATTTATCAGCTTAATTATGCTCTGATATTAGCAATTAAACTCCAGCTTTGAATTAAATCTCAATCAAGTGCTTATAATTGATGGAATCACACTCCTCGTAGGTGATTGGTGTGTTCCTTATTCAGATGCTGTTTAGCTCTGAAACCTCTTTTGTGAGTTGGTGGTCCTTTGTGCATTCATTTACTCTCTTACTTGTTCTCCTGTTTCTGTAGCTGCCTCAATACTGTTGTAGACTCTATAGAAGACGTAAACCGAGGGATACTATAATGTTGAAGAGATTTTACTGGACTCTCTCTCTGTGTTTAATAGTTATCAAAACCGGAATAGCTTGATACATTTTTTCCACAGTCAACTGAACCTGCCTCCTAATGTATGACAAAGAGACCCGGCATACAACATAGTGATTTGTTTTGTCATTTTGTAGCGTGGCAGAGCAGAGCACAGATGTGTCAAGTTCTGTATTTGAGGATTTTATTGACCTGCTCTGGTCGTTCTGTCCCAGTTCTAAGTGTTCCCGTTTTAGGAATTCATACTGCAACTGCGACATTCTGTGACGATGAACCGATTGCCATTGTTCTGAGAGTAAATGCTGAGAAAGAGAACATTTCCTGCACAKTCATGCTTTCACTCCGCAGCATATGTGCAATGGAGATTTTCGAGTCTGCTATTGTTGACAACTGGCGCATTGTGATGCGAGAGGGCATGACCTTTCACTCAGTAAACGCTGATATCACATGTTCCCCAGCTGGTGTCTTTGACATCATATATCTTCCACTGCGGGTCTGAAATGTGTCGGTCAAGACTTCCCATGTTGCAATTTGAAAATGAATGCAGGGAAACAGGTTTCCTTGTTTGTTTCAGATTGAGCAGATGTGGGTATGTATGCATACTCTACTCTTGACACTCCTGCAAAAGGGGTTAGCTAACCAATCTGTCAACTGATTAGAAGAAATTCCACTTTGACAAGACATTAATGCATGTTTTTATGTAGCTACAGGTTAAACTCTGTATAAATGTCCAAAATAAGGGATTTAAATAACAGATTACATTGTATTCTGTTGAGCAATATATTTCCTACTAAGGATTCACAATTTGACTGGATTGTTTTGTGTACAAATCCCTCAACACAAATCATCACTTTTAATTTGTTGTTTCTAAAGAGTGTTAATTGATAGATTCATTCTATAGCACAAATGCTCGTGGACAGTCAGGCCCCAGTCCAATGAGTTCTATTGCAGGGAGTCAGATGGTTGAGTAATGAACAGTCAAGAGTATTACCATGTATTTCCATGCGCAGAACAATCCCCTGCAGGATCAGTGAGTAAAGCCCAGGACCTGAGCTCTACCAGGTGGAAATAATGCAGTGGTGCACATAGACATCTGCATGAGCTCTTTCACGGTTCACTCTACTTGTTACCAATTACTTCAGGTGAATCCTGAAAACAATTACAAAACATAATAGCTGTATACTTACATTGAGGAGTTTACCACAACAGTCACGGCCTTCATCAATAAGTGCATACAGTGCCTTCGAAAAGTATTCAGGTCCCTTGGATGTTTTCCACATTTTATTACGTTACAGCCTTATGTGCTTAGGGTCATTGTCCTGTAGGAAGGTGAACCTTCGCCCCAGTCTGAGGTCCTCAGCGGTCTGGAGCAGATTTTCATCAAGGATCTCTCTGTACTTTGCTCCGTTCATCTTTGCCTCGATCCCGACTAGTTTCCAGGTCTCTGCCGCTGAAAAACATCCCCACAGCATGATGCTGCCACCACCATGCTTCACCGTAGGGATGGTGCCAGGTTTCCTCCAGACGTGAAGCTTGGCATTCAGGACAAAGAGTTCAATCTTGGTTTCATCAGACCAGAGAATCTTCTTTCTCATGGTCTGAGAGTCTTTAGGTTCCTTTTGMAAAACTCCAAGCGGGCTGTCATGTTCCTTTTACTGAGGAATGGCTTCTGTCTGGCCACTCTACCATAAAAGCCTGATTGGTGGAGTGCTGCAGAGATGGTTGTCCTTCTGGAAGGTTCTCCCAGCTCCACAGAGGAAATCTAGAGCTCTGTCAGAGTGACCATCAGGTTCTTGGTCACCTCCTTGACCTAGGCCCTTCTCACCTGACTGCTCAGTTTGGCCGGGCGGCCAGCTCTAGGAAGCCCAGGGTGTTCTTMGGGACCTTCAATGCTGCAGCATTTTTTTGTTACCCTTCCCCAGATKTGTGCCTCYACACAATCCTYTCTCAGAGCTCTATGGACAARTTCTTCAATCTCACGGCTTGGTTTTTGCTCTGACATACACTGTCAACTGTGGGACCTTATATAGACACGTGTGTGCCTTTCCAAATCATGTCCAATTAATTGAATTTACCACAGGTGGACCAATAAAGTTGTAGAAACATCTCAAGGATGATCAATTTCAAGCAGGATGCACCTGAGCTCAATTTCGAGTCTCATAGCAAAGGATCTGAATACTTATGTAAATAAGGTATTTCTGTTTTGAAAAAATTATACATTTGCAAAAATGTCTTAAAACCTGTTTTTGCTTTGTCATTATGGGGTATTGTGTGTAGATTGCTGAGGATTTAATTAAAAAAAAATCKATTTTAGAATAAGGCTGTAATGTAACAAAATGTGGAAAAAGTCAAGGGGTCTGAATACTTTCCGAAGGCACTGTAGACGATGTCATCCCCACAGTTACTATAAGAACATATCCAAAGCAAAAACAAGGCATTACCTACTGGGCTAGAGCTACCGCTTACAAGAAACGGGACACAGACATGGACGCATGCAAGAAAGCCTGCTACGACCTCCGATGAGACATCGAACATGCAAAAGGACAATATAGGAGGAAGGTGGAATCCTATTACACCGGCTCCGATGCTCGTTGTATGTGGCAGGGCTTGCAGACGATAATGGATTGCAAAAGGAAACGCAGCCATGAGTTGCCCAGCGATGCAGAACTCCCAAACAAGCTAAATGCCTTTTATGCTCGCTTCGAGGAATATAACACTGAACACGTGAAAGTTGCTGTTTTTCCGGATGACTGTGCGATCTCGCTCTCCGTGGCCGATGTGAGAAAAACGTTTAAACAGGTTAACAATCACAAGGCCGCCGGGCCAGACAGAATACCAGGGCGCATTCTCAAAGCATGCGCAGACCAGCTGGCAAGTGTCTTCACTGACATTTCTAATCTCTCCTTGTCCCAGTCTGTAATCCCAACATGTTTCAAACTGACCACCATTGTCCCTTTTCCCGAGAGCTCCAAGGTAACCTGCCTAAATGACGATTGTCCTGTCGCACTCACATCTGTAGTTATGAAGTGCTTTGAAAGACTAGTCATGACACACATCAACACCATCATCCCAGACACCCTACACCCACTCCAATTCACATATCGGCCCAAAAGGTCCACAGATGACACAATCTCAATTGCACTTCACACTGCCCTCTCCCACCTGGACAAGAGAGGAAATAACTATGTGAGAATGCTCTTCATAGACTACAGCTCAGCGTTCAACACTATAGTCCCCTCCAAGCTCATCACCAAGCTACGGACCCAGGGAATGAACCCCTCCCTCTGCAACTGGATCCTGGACTTCCTGATGGGCCGGCCCCAGGTGATGAGGGTAGGCAACAACACCTCTGCCACGCTGACCCTCAATACGGGGGATCCTCAGGTGTACGTGCTTAGTCCCCTCCTGTACTCCCTGTTCACCTATGACTGCATGGCCATGCACAACTCCAACACCATCATCAAGTTTTCTGACAACACGATGGTGGAAGGCCTGATCACCGACTGGCTGCATCACCGCCTGGTATGGCAAATGCACCGCCCTTGACCGCTATGCCCTACAGAGGGTGGTGCGGACAGCCCAGTTCATCACTGGGTCCGAGCTCCCTGCAATCCATGACCTCTATATCAGGCGGTGTCAGAGGAAGGCCCGAAAAACTGCCAAAGACTCCAGCCACCCAAGCCATAGACCGCCCGGCAGCCAGGCTCTAAGACAGCWTCTACCCCCAAGCCAAAGACTGCTAAATAGCAAGACTGCTAAATAGTCAATGAATGGTTCTTGAACTATCTGCACTGACTCTATCTGCACTGACCCTACGCACACTCACTAGACGATATATACACCCTACATTGACACTCCCACACAAAACCCACACACATTCACGTACACTACATACGTACACACACACACACATAACAAATACACACATTCCGACACAACACAAACACACATACATACACATTACACACACACACACACTTTTATACTCATCATATGGTGCTGCTACTCTGTTCTTTATTTTAGTATTATTATTATCTATCCTGATGCCTAGTCACTTTACCCTGCCTTCATGTACATATCTACCTCAAATACCTTAATATTATCTATCCTGATGTCTAGTAACTTTACCCTGCCTTCATGTACATATCTACCTCAAATACCTTATTATTGTCTATCCTGATGCCTAGTCACTTTACCCTGCCTTCATGTACATATCTACCTCAAATACCTTATTGTTATCTATCCTGATGCCTAGTCACTTTACCCTGCCTTCATGTACATATCTACCTCAAATACCTTATTATTATCTATCCTGATGCCGAGTCACTTTACCTGTACATATCTACCTCAAGTACCTCGTACCTCTGCACATTGATCTGGTACTGCTACTTCCTGTATATAGCTCCACAGTAATCTGGTACTGCTACTTCCTGTATATAGCTCCACAGTGATCTGGTACTGCTACTTCCTGTATATAGCTCCACAGTGATCTGGTACTGCTACTTCCNTGATCTGGTACTGCTACTTCCTGTATATAGCTCCACAGTAATCTGGTACTGCTACTTCCTGTATATAGCTTCATTCTTGTGTATTTTATTTTATTCCTTGTGTTACTATTTTATTTTATTATTATTTTTAAACTCGGCGCATGTAACAAACACTATTTGATTTGATTTGACTTATTTGTACTACTTACTCTACTTATTTGCTTCAAAATCTTTACTCATTGTTTTATTACGGAATGAGTGAGACGGGTAGAAGGAATCCCAACTCTAGTCAGCACTGTGAATACATGCTAAGAGTGTAGGATTTTTCAGGTTGGCCACATGGTAGCTAGACCTCCAATTCTCCCGGGGAAGAATGGTTGAGTTCAATTAAGGGCCTCGAACCCATTTCCTCCTCGTTCCCACCCCTCTCTTCTCTCCACGCCAAAGACTATTTGAATAGGCGCTCGGACCTGCCTTATTTGCATATTAAGATTTCCTCACACACACAAAACATTGGGTCTGTTTTCCACAGTAAATTTTTGCTCATTGTTGCGGGAGATTCACATATGCCGAGCATCAAGCAGGTCGGCATTTCCCGTCAACAGATGGGCATGGTGCCGTATTTACAACCCAGTGCACGTAACTGTGTGGGGTGAACGCGCTCTAAGGTGCACGCGCTTGCAGAGGAGAAATAGGTTTGAACATACCGTGTTATCAGCTGCATTTATCTGCATAGCATTGTCTGCTAGTGGAGCTGGGCCCTATGCCAGGTTCAAGAAGGGAAAGACAATAATGCTTTGTCTCTCCTACTTTTTATTTCACTCTCCATCTCGGACACAGAGATATGAGTCTGGCTGGCTCTCTGCAGCTTTCTGCAGCTCTCAATCCCTCCTCTGACAAGTTCCACAAGTCCAGCCACAACAATGGATCGCAATATTTTTCTCCCAACTGTCACAGGTTTTTTTTGTTTCTCCCTCCCGTAAAATAGTTTTTTTCTACAAGGTCAAATGTGCTTTTGTTTCAGAGTAGACAATTATTGTATAAAGCACCATATTCAATTTGATTGTGTTATAATCCCCCCCCCCCACCTAACAAAAAGAGAATCAGAGTTGGTCGACATCTGCCGGCTTATTTTTCGGTGGTGGACTGATGGGACTGATAATGACCAAATGAGATTAGAGATAGGTGTTGGCCCTGCCGTGTGACTGTGGAGGCAGGCCTCTCTATCTCTCTATCTCTGTCTTTTCCATACAGGGTTTCACAGCAGGGTGTTGTTTATTGATGCAGTAATGTGCATCCATGTTGTGGAGGGAGAAGGGAGGGAGGGTAAGGGAAGAGGGGTGGGAGGTGAAGGGAAGAGGGGTGGGCGTGAATACCGGGCTGTTCCCTGACAGAGGCAGGCCTATGTTCTCATTGGCAGCTTGTGACTGCTGCAGACACACACAAACATGGTACGGTGTGCCGCTGCATAGTTGGGTGAATCTTGCGCATGAATTCAGCCATTGTGTTCGGAGCGAAATAAATCAGAGTGCCTGGTTGCTATTTATACTGTGCTATACAATGGGAGCTCTGCTGGGCTGTGTGAGGCCTACTGCTGAGGAGTTTACTACTCTGTCATTCTGCACCTCTTCACCCCCTCAGCCCGTGTGCTGACGGTCAGATTGGACGAAAAAACAGGCAGGGTGGTCACTCTCCTCACTGCTCCATTCTCCATGCTAATCATTATGAATAATACATTTTTATTTATAGAGAGCGCTTCACTAACTCTGAGAGAGTTCGAGGTAGTTCAGAATTGGTGAGCAGTGTAAGTACAGCGTATCCAAACACTGTTGTTAGGGGGGAAATGAACAATATGGACGTAGTACACAGAGCAACAGAGATGTTTGGTTCTTATTGTAAGTGCCTGTTTCAACACAGTAACACAACATGCATTGTGCAGCCAACCTGATAACTATTACACCAATTGATGCAGCTTATACATTTCTGCACAGTCTATCTAAAGCTTTGAATGTCTGCACAATTTCAAATAGAAGTTGAAACAATGGTTAAGTCATATATATTACAGTAAACTGCAACACCATTTTAGATTTTTCCACCACGTCACATTGTCATTGTGATTATTAGACAGAAATCCTCACTCCAAATGAAGTTTTCACATCACGTTTTTTTGACCGAAACCAAGTTTTTTTCCCCCTGAGTTTGCTGGAAAGAGAGCCAAGTGCCACCTCCTCTGACCAGCTCTCCCACCTCTCTTTCTCCCCTCAATGCTTCTGCCAGGCCTGTGGAAGCAATGCAATTAGACAAACACAAACACGACTTCAGCTCTTTAAACCAGGGAAAACGCTGACTGCCCACTTGTGTGGGGACAACTAAGGGAAGCTACCATTTTGACATTAGCTACACTTTTGTGATAATTTTACCAGTTTTTGCGAAAAAATGTAAACTTCTCTGCGTCAAACATCCTTTACTTTAGTCGTAGAACATTCTATCAACGAGCTTTCAGCAAAATATGAATAGCATAGTGACAACATATTAAGACTTTACCTCTTGTTTTTACTGTAGTTATTTTGAACTAGCTAGTTCATTTATGTGAGGACTTACTATGGGGTTCATGTTGGCCTTTTGTTTGACTGACTTTAGTACTTTGGGTTTAATCCTGCTAGTTTGGGGAGTGTTTGKGTTGGATTACTTCATCGTGCCTTGGTAGTGTGGTTCAGTTCTGTCTGAAGAGGCGGGGTGGCATGTGGGGGTGTTCCTCAATACCGAATCAGCGGAAACCGACAGACATCAGAGTGGTAACGCGGTCCAAATGCCTCTGCATGCAAATTAAAAAAGGAAACAATAAACGTGGCAGAAGAACAAGGTGGGCACGCAGTCTTTAGGTCCCTTCTACCTCTCTCTCTCTCTCTTTTTCTCTCTCTTTCACTCTCTCTCTCTCCCTGTCCTTCTTTCTCTCTCTCTCTCTTCCTTGTTCTGTCCCCCTCTTTCTCCCTCCCTTGCTCCCGGCTTTCTCCAAAACCCTCCTGGGTTTGATGTGGCTTAGGGGAGGAGTTGGAACAGGGGACAACAGAAATGCTGAGTTATCTCTTGCATGCAGTGTGGTGGCGTGGCTCTGCCCCTGTATGTGGTTGTGTGGTGTGTGTGGTGTGTGTGGTGTGTGTGTGTGTGTGTGTGTGTGTGTGTGTGTGTGTGTGTGTGTGTGTGGTGTTGTGTGTGTGTGTGTGGTGTGTGTGTGTACGTGTGTGTGTGTGTACGTGTTGTGTGTGTGGTGGTGTGTGTGTGTGTGTGTGTGTGTGTGTGTGTGTGTTGTGTGTGGTGTGTGTGTGTGTGTGTGTGTGTGTGTGTGTGTGGTGTGTGTGTGTGTGTGTGTGTGTGTGTGACCAGCACAGTGTAATCCTGTGGAAATGAAAGGTGCTGCCGCACACTGGCTGGGAGATTACAGTACTGCTCTGTCACGCTGCCAGGACAGACTACCGGCTGAACAGCTTCAGTCGCTCTCCCTTCCTCTCCTCTTTAACTCCCTCTCCCCTCCCTCCTCTCTCTTCTCTCTCTCACACACACACTCACATTCTCGCCCTCCCTAATGAAGCTGCTTTCCCTCCTTCCCTCCCTCCTTCTGCCTTCTTACCCGTTACAGCTCTCTTTTAGCCACGGTCATTTAAAATTCCCAATTTTTCTGTCTGTTTCTCTTCCCTTCTCTCTCTCTATCTTGCTTTCCTCTCTCTCTCTTCCTTCCTTCCTTCCTTTCCTCTCTCTCTCTCTCTCTTCTCTCTCTCTCTCCTCTCTCTCCCTCTCTCTCCCTCTCTGGCTCCCTTGTTCTCTACTCTTCATCTCTCACTATTTTCTCTCACCCTCTGCTTCAGTTCTGTCATGGTGATCACCCCCTGCACTCACACGGCCCAGTTGAGTTCCCTCCACATCCAGTGCTGTATAACTGAGTCACAGGACCTCATCACAGAGCTCCATCGACGGGCTCCGTCTCTACTGTACTGTACCGCTCAGCTGCACCCACACAGTCACACACACAAGCTGCCTTTGACTGTGGCTTCTCACATACATGCCCTGTGTAAATTCATATTGTGTAGCTACAGTCCTCCCTCTCATGGCCCTCTGCTGGGCTAGAGTATAATGTGTCATGTAAACTGTTAAATGGGTCCTTCATCTTGTGCTACGTACTATGAATACTACATACATGTGTATGTTGTCATACCTAATGGTCACAGAATGTGTTCTTCTGCTGCCTTTGGAATTGTATTATATTGGCATGTTACAGGAATGGGCTAAAATGTATAGCTAAGGGTATACTCTCCGCCACTGGTTAGGGTTTCTTTCTGTGTGAGTACAGCAGTTGAAGTGGAGGGTTAGGCTTAACCTCTCTCTCGTTTCCTTTCGGTAAAGGGCTGGCTGTGTGAGCTTCTGCGCTGGAAGGAGGACCCCAGCCCAGAGAACCGTACGCTGTGGGAGAACCTGTCCATGATCCGCCGCTTCCTGAGCTTGGCCCAGGTGGAGCGTGACGCCATCTACGAACAGGAGAGCACGGCCGGCCAGCAGCAGCACCACGCCGACCGGCCCCCGCACATGATGCACATGTCCACTGACCCCATGCAGGTGAGGAGGCAATGACGTGCACATTAATACATACATGCCCGCACACAAGCGCATAAATACACAAAGACATGTACACACACACATACACACACACGTACCTATGTGCAGTGGACATGCATACACATCCATTGGAGATGAGAGGAGATACACACACACACACACACAAGCACAGACACCAACTCTGATGTCTGTACCCACAGAACCCAACTCTGATGTATATGTCCCACACAGATCCACTACAGGTGAGAGAGAGAATTTATATTCTATCATTGATGTTGTGATTTCAAATAAGCAACCAGAATTATCCCTTAGTTTACATTGTAATTATCTGGTGTTCGTAATAACCAGCAGTAATGGGACATTTCTACAAATTAGCTCTATTAATCACAAACAGAGTAACAGTCAAAATGTTTGTTTTTAATGAAATACTTTTTAAAGTTACTTTTACTTTTAATTAACTGATCTAAGTTTTCTTTTTAAAAAGGCAGCTTGCAAATGAACACAAAAACCTGAGACTCACGTTAAACTTTTGAAATTGTMAATTATAAACATAAATACTTATATTAAACATAGTGGCAGCTGAATGGCTGATCAGTTATTTTGTTGGCCAGAAACATATAAAAGCACCAGTGTAGAAATACCAGAATCAGATTTCTCTCATCGAGCCTAATATCAGATTAAAAAAGTGAAAAGAAATGACCAATTTGGGATACTTCGCAGAAAAGTTAACCGCTAATGAAATAGATGTTTTTGACTTCCAGTAAAATGTCTCAGTACTGTAATGCATAGAGGAACTACTGACACTTGCAATTCATAGTGCTTATTGGTGTTGGCGTTGAACCTCTGTCAACCCAGGTCAGTCGACTGATTAAAAAGCTTGTTCTCAAGAGAGACCTGTTGCAAAACAGTGACGCACAGATGTGGAGAGAAGCCGGCACTCATTGGCTAACCTTCCCTTATTAAAGCTCCCTAAATGTGTGTTGTAGTGTAAAATGGGATCTTTGAGTGAAGATGTGCAGCTGGCTGATAAGCTATCTGTAAAGTGCTGTGTTTTCTAAACTTCATTACCAAACTCCAATTGGTAACTCCCTGACGAAGGCCATGCAGCCGAAACGCGTCGGTTTWAAAAAAAACTTTGTTTCTATTGAACATGCCATACTAATAAAGGCATTTTAATTAATTATATGAAGAGTGCCTTGGTCCTCCTTTCTTTTTGATGTCCAATTGGAGTGTGTCTGACTCAGGGGGGGGAAAACTGTTGGGTGTTCAATAGAGAGCACGAGTTGCCCACTGAACCCTCTCTCCACTCAAACAATGAGACATTTTAGGAGTAATGTGTKATGTGTTTACACTAGCGGGATACTGACGGCAAAGCAAAGCCATCGTTAGCATTCTCACACCCATGGCAATCGGCGGCGATCGCGTTTTGAATTGTACACACATTGAGTTTGTTTATCGRGGTCTGGCAATATKWTTTGAAMGGGGRCTGATAAGCTRGACAGTACCAARCAGAARGGAKAGTTTCCGTGTGAATTRRCGGCYTCTCAGTGTCTTTGTACGTGTTTGCATGCGTGTGTGTSWMMMMMMMMMMSSKMMSKYGMTTMMWWMMMYYMWKRMGMMSCRRRWKCKCKKKAWMYAAYYKKKKAWTTRCSKKWMGAAAAAAAATCRCAAGGACTYATTACATTCAATAAGATATTACATGGAATTCCTCCAGCCGAGCGCCTGATCTGTACACAGTGGGCCCATTTTTCTACACAACTCAATTGAGTTGAATTAAAGGCGTTATTAAGTCGTCGATAAGTGTTCACTGATAACATCCTGTCTCTTGTCCCCCCCCTTTCCCACTACAGTCTCAGACCCATCAACCGCCACAGCAGCAGCACCAGCCCCCCATGTCCCTCCAGCACCCCTCCCAGCCTCCACTGTCCCAGCAGCCCATGCAACAGCAGCAGCAGCAACCACCCATGGGCCCCCGGCTMCCCCCTCGCCAGCCCTCCACCGCTTCCCCGGCAGAGACAGAGGACGAGGGCCGCGGCGGCGGGGGCACCAAGGCTCGCTCCGGCGGGGGCAAGATCTCCCACGAGGCCCTAGGCATTCTGCAGAGCTTCATTCAGGACGTGGGGATGTACCCAGACGAGGAGGCCATCCACACCCTATCGGCCCAGCTGGACCTACCCAAGCTCACCATCATCAAGTTCTTCCAGAACCAGCGCTTCTACGTCAACCACCTGGCCAAGCCGCCCAAGGAACCCAGCAACAGCAGTAGCAGCAGCCCGGCCTTTGAGGAGGAACTGTCGGAATTCAGGGAGGGCAGCGCCGAGCTGCTGAAGGAGCTGGAAGAGAATACACAGACCAACAGCACCATCTTCTCCATCAAGATCGAGGAGCACCTGGCCCGCGCCGAGGCCCTCTCAGAATCTGACCACGAGGCCAAGGAGTAGAGAGAGCAGCCCCCAGTCTGAACACTGTGCTGAAAGAGTAGTGTTGCTATACACACAGAGACTGAATGCAATGCTAAAGGGTAATGGTCTGGCTAGCGCAGTGCGGACGCTGCGAGAGAAAAGAGTAGTGTTTTTATCAATACAGAGTCTGGACTCTATGCGTACGATTAGCGTTTATATATCAATGCAGACTGAAAGGCTACGCAACGCTAGCATTCTCACGCTGGTAACCGCTCCATTTCCACAGACTACAGTAATACGAATAAGTATTGCTTTTTCTGATTTTGTAAAACTTGTATTATTCACTGTAAAGACTGATGCATCATTTAAATAACCTGCACAAAAAATTATTCWAAMTATGTTGCCGTGGATATTTGCTGACTGCACTTAATGTCTGTTGTTTTACACTGATTTCCTTTCTTTTTGAGCTACTGATATTATAATAAAAAGCCCCCATGGAGTTTGATAGGACTTTGATAGGTGTTTACGTATGTGGTGTCAACTGGATTTTTTCAAATGCATATGAAATCGAGGAACAAGTGGATGACAAGGCCTTAATGATGAGGTACTAAGTCTGGAAGCCTGCTGGCAAATTAGTTATTCTTTGAAAAAGCGAAAAACATGACGGTGATTACGGATCACTCAAACTCTGGAACCCAAAACGCACCCCAGGTGCGTCGCCGAGAATAGCTCAGTCGTTACATATTATTTGTTAGGAAGAAATATAAATATATATATAGACATTATATTAACTGTAAAAAAAAAAATACAGTCTTAAAGAAACTATGCCAATAAATGCCTTGTACTATATGGCACTGCCGATTAGATTATTTTGCAAAACCTTTGTCACTGTAACTTTTTGAATCAGCCACACACAGTTTAAAAATGTGAATCACAAACTCTGTTTTTTGTTGTCTTCTACATTATTTATTTGCAGTTCATGCAGTGTTTCTGATGTAATTACTTTTTTGGAAAGTTTGTTACATAGCGCTTTTTTTTTATTTTAATGATCCTTTTCTATTTATAAATGTAATTTTGATGGGCAGTAAAAACAAAAAGTGTCTTAACGTTTTAAATAGAAAATGTGCTTTAAAGGTTGCCTATAAAAGTGCTGTATGTCAAGCAACTCATGCTACAAGCTTCACAATTAATGTTGTATGCAATTTTTACTATCATGCAAATAAGCTTAGGTAAATTACTAACCTATAGAACACCTTAGAGAGAAAAACATATGCAATCTGTGTGAATATCGATGTCTGCAATGTGTCTTCCTTTGGTTAACAATCCAATTCAAGCTGTTCCTGTATAAATATCCTGTATAAAAAAAGTGTTTCTTTTTTATGAGTTTATTTAAATGAGAACACCAGTTATTTTGTTACAACTGACTGTTTTATAAGTGTTTCTCGGTTTCTTTATGCAGAAATTGTCTAACTAGGAGTGGTTCTTTATTGTTAATTACACAATTAAACTGTTTGTATTGTACCCCAGATTCTTGCCATTCATGTGACCATGCTACTTGCACCTATAGAAGAAGGTTTCACTTACCATATTCAACAGTATGTATCAACATATAATGACTTTTCAGTCAAATTAGTAAATTTTTTATCCTAGAAAGTGTAATACTTGTAAGTATCACAATTTATGTTTGTCCTTTTTTTTTTTTTTTKTATGCAAAACTTAACACTTTTAACAATATGTACATATCCAGTACCTTTGAAAACCACTGTACATGAGCTCCACTCTTGCATCTTTTATCTTGATACTCTCCTGAGCTTCTGAAGTAGCTGTGAGACCTGAAAAGTAAATAAAAGTGGGGTGTTAATTCCTGTGCTAACGAAGCCCTCTACAGGGAGATAACGTGTCAAAACAGCACAGGTGCCCTGACCTCTCCCTGAACCCCAGGTGAAATCAGGTGTCTGTCTGCTCCACACAGAAATGACCTTTACCTGTTAACACCCTCGGATATGTGCCAGCAAGTCTGGGCTGAATTCCCTCAAGGTTTTGCTCTTTTTTCCCTTTTTCAAAATAAAGACCAGTGTAACATTGTGTGTGTTTGAAGCAAAGGAGGAGAAATGCACAGATGCTTGAATCACATATTCACATAAGGGGATTCTAAGGGCTTCAATCACCGGAGATTTGAGTTCTTGAGCACTTTAGGTTATTTATAATTCAAGGGGAAATGGTCACAGTAGTTTAATATACACTGTACACTTTTAGAAGAAAGGGTGCTATTTAGAACTTAAAATGGTTCTGTCCCCATAGGAGAACCCTTTGAAGAACCCTTTTTTGGTTCCAGGTAGAACCATTTTGGTTCCAGGTAGAAAATCATTTTGGGTTCCATGTAGGACCCTTTCTATAGAGAGTTCTACTTGGAACCTGAAAGGGTTCTATGTGGACCCCGAAAGGGTTCTCCCTGGAAACAAAAAGGGTTTGCCTAAGGGGACAGCCGAAGAACCCTTTTTTCTAAGAGTGTACATACCAGGGTTGGGATCAAATCTGAATTGTGTTACAAATGGCTCTTTAATTCCAATCTGAATCTTGAATTTGAATTGGCCACACCCTGCTTGAAGCAGAATTTGAATTTAATTAAAAGAAGTAGAATTGAATTAAATTAGATTACATTCAATTCAAATGGCTCATTTATCACCATAGAAATGTGTATTTTGACATAATGTATGGTTACCAATAACATGTAGCATAAAGTTGAACATTTCATTTCAATTTGGTTGAGGTCGGGAGATTGTGGAGGCCAGGTCATCTGATGCAGCACTCCATCACTCTCCTTCTTGGTCAAATAGCCTGGAGGTGTGTTTGGTCATTGTCCTATTGAAAAACAAATGATAGTCCCACTAAGCCCAAACCAGATGGGATGGCATATCATCGCAGAATACTGTGGTAGCCATGCTGGTTAAGTGTGCCTTGAATTCTAAATAAATCACAGACAGTGTCACCAGCAAAGCACCTCCTCCTCCATGCTTTATGGTGGTAAATATACATGCAGAGATCATCCGTTCACCCACACCGCGTCTCACAAAGACATAGCAGTTGGAACCAAAAATCTCAAATTTGGACTCCAGACGAAAGGACAAATGTCCACCGGTCTAATGTCCATTGCTCGTGTTTCTTGGCCCAAGCAAGTCTCTTCTTCTTATTGGTGTCCTTTAGTAGTGGTTTCTTTGCAGCAATTCAACCATGAAGGCCTGATTCACACAGTCTCCTCTGAACAGTTGATGTTGAAATGTGTCCAGTTATGATGGACTGTCGTTGTACTTTGCTTATTTGATCTGTTCTTGTCATAATATGGACTTGGTCTTTTACCAAATAGGGCTATCTTCTGTATACCTCCCCTGCCTTGTCACAACACAACTGATTGGCTCAAATGCATTAAGAAAGAAAGAAATTCCACAAATGAACTTTTAACAAGGCACGCCTGTTAATTGAAATGCATTCCAGGTGACTACATCATGAAGCTGGTTGAGAGAATTCCAAGAGTGTGCAAAGTTGTCATCAAGGCAAAGAGTGGCTTTTTGAAGAATCTCAAATATAAAATATATTTTGATTTGTTTAACACTTTTTTGGTTACTACATGATTCCATATGTGTTATTTCATAGTTTGATGTCTTCACTATTATTCTACAATATAGAAAATAGTAAAAATAAAGAAAAACCCTTGAATGAGTAGGTGTTCTAAAACTTTTGACCGGTAGTGTATATGAGTGCAGGAGTCTCTATGTGTATGAGCTGTGTGTGTGTGTTTTGTGTGAGTGAGTATGCGGGAGTGCTGTATGTGTGCAAAAAAGTGCAGGACAAAGTACCGTGCAGGTAGACGGCTAGTCATGGCTGTTCAACAGTCTGATGGCCTGGTGATAGAAGCTGTTTCCAAGCCTCTTGGGCACTGCTCTGATGCATCTGTACCATCTGCCAGACTGTAGCAGAGTGAACAGTCCGTGGCCCGGCTGACTGAGGTGCTTAATAATCTTCTTGGCCTTCTTTTGACACTGAGTGCTACAAATGTCCTGTAGGGCAGGCACCGTTGGTGCGTTGGGCTGACCTCTCCACCCGCTGAAGAGCCATGTGGTTGAGGACGGTGCAGTTGCCATACCAGGCGGTGATGCAACCCTACAGAATAATCTCAATGGTGCATCTATAGAAGTTTTTGAGGGTCTTAGGGGCCATGCTGAATTTCTTCAGCCGCCTGAGGTTGAAGAGGCGCTGTTGTGTCTTTTTCACCCCGGTGTCAATGTGGCGGGACCATTGATGTGCACCCCAAGGAACTTGAGGCTTTTGACCCTTCCCACAGCCACCCTGTCGATGTGGATTGAGGCATGCTATCTGATCTGTCTCCTGTAGTCCACGATCAGTTCCATGGTTTTGTTTACATTGAGGGAGATTGCCCTGGTACAACTCCACCAGGGCTGTAAACTCCTCCCTGAGCTAGAGTCGTGCATGGTCACGCGGTCGAGGGTAAACAGAGAGTACAGGAGGGGACTAAGCACACACCGCTGGGGGTCCCCTGTGTTGATGACCAGCATGGCGGAGGAGTTGTTGCCTACCCTCACCACATGGGGTCAGCCCGACAGGAAGTCCAGGACCCAGTTGCACAGGGATGAGAGCTTTGCATTAAATAAGTTGCACATCCTTACGATGAAAGATTTGTGAAATTAATTTCACAATTGGTTTGAATTGCTATGAATTAAATTATGCTTCCTTTAATTCTAATTCTATTCAAATTGCATCTTCCTGTGGGGAGTGGCCAATTCAAATTTAATTCAAATTCATGGTTTGAATGGAATTAAATTTGGAAATTCCGAATTGACCCCAACCCTGGTACATATAGTAGACAGACAGAAGGCGTACCTCACACTTACTCAAGTACACACAGTTGAAATCAGTTGTTTGACTTGACTGACCTATGAGAAGCCTTAATATCCTCACATCCTTAACACGGGTCTAACCTGTGTAGTCCCAAGCTATCTCCAACATATTCTCCAACTCCATTCTCACTGGTGTTGACCGAGGGCTCTAGTTGTTTGTCTCAGCTTCAGAGTTTATTTCTTTCTATTTTGGTGGCAATATAATACACAGGCCCGACCCCAGGCATAAGTGGCACAAGCGGTCGCTTAGGGCTAGGTGGACTCCGAACTCACTCAAGGTTTCAACTTATTGTTGCGTGTTGAGTAGTAGAATACATAAGGTGCAATTTCAACATTTGGTTGTGCATCAGAAGTTTTTCTCTTGTTATGTCAGTCACTGACAGTCACTCAATTAGCCCATGTCAGCAACACATTTTTAGATTGGTAAATTAGTCTAGCCAGCTTCTAAACTTGTAGTAATCATGGTCAATTATCGACCAGGCACCCAGGGCACGTGACCATGGGTTCTGACCTCCAGGGTGCCCACATAGATTTTTTGGTCACTTTTACTCGGATATCATCTGAACATGGCATAATTCATGGCAAAATGTGTAGAATGGCTTGAAAGTAGTTTAAAACACTGCAACATTTTCTCTCTCTGCCCCATGGCAAAATGTGTAGAATTTCAGAAAATGTGCTTTAAAACCACAAAACTTTCTCTACACCCCATAGCAAAATGTGTATAATTGCACTAAATTAACTTTAAAACTAAAAAAATTATCTCCGCCCTTCAAGGGGGGGGGGGGGGATCACTAAAATGTTTTACCTGCGAGGTGGGGAACCCCCAAACGAAATCTTGCTTAGGGTCACCAAAAAGCTAGGGCCGACCAATATAATACAGATATCTAATACTTCGGCACTTGCAGTGGGAGGGTCCGGGCAGGAATCTCCAGCACATTGAAGGATGTTGAGTATCATCATGGGCGGTCTTTGTAGGAGGGGGAGCTAGAACCCATAGGGCGGTGCACAATTGGCCAAGCGTTGTCCGGGTTTGGCTGGGGTAGGACGTCATTGTAAATAAGAATTTGTTCTTAACTGACTTGCCTAGTTAAATAAAGGTTGAATAAAAGAAGAAGAAAAAGGAAGAGGCAACTACAGATGTAAGATCTTAATTTGATCACTCTTTTGTTTGCTGAGAATTTTCCTGCAAATTAGGAAATGCTAATTTGTTGTGTATTTCAGTTTTACAAAGACTTCTAAAGTGTGTAATTTCCATGTTGAAATGTCAGAATTCGCCCTAACGAACAATGTATCAAACCCTGTCCATTAATTACAATAATTTCCTGTTGCTGCAGGATTATTTTCCTGCTGTAGCAAACTGGCTCAAATTAAGATCCTACACCTATAAGCCCCCCACAGCCTTTTATTGACAGATGTCACTATACCCTCTTAACACATTCTCTGGTGCAATATGCCCCTAAATAACACTCTGCCATCTCATAAACACATAAAAAAAAATAGACACAATGTTTTCACAATTACAATGGAGATTCTGATGATTGAGTGGCCTCATTACCTCAGGCCTCGACTACTGCCGTTGGCTATGTAAGAAGTTAGCGGGCTATGGAAGTACTGTGAGGAAACGCTTTACGTTGAGCAACATGGCTTCTTCCACTTTTCCCTCTATGGCCTTACAATTGTGGGAATGAGGTAGAGATAGTAGTCACCTTAATCATACTTGTTTTCGAGGGAGATTTGTGTCACTGGCACCCAATGTGGGTCTGGCATTGCCCTGTTCTGTCTGTCATTTGTTGATGTACTGAAAGCTATTTTAAGATGTAGATATCCAACCCATCATGCGGTTCATTAACCCATCAATGCTCTTTTGTTCCTTGAAAACAGCAGAGGATACCTTGTTGTAGGCAGTAATGGGGAAGCCAGGGAGGAGCGCACTGAGGTCTAAGTGGAGGATGATCATTTATCAACACACCAGTTACACACCAAGCCATGCATGTGCTGTATTTAAAGGCCCGGTGGTGCTGATTTATCGGCTAAGGCCTTGGTAATGTTTCTGCAACGTTTACCTCCAGATTAATAGGGACGTTATACTCAGATTGCTGCACAACAATGGCAGCCAGGTCTGCCACGTGCAGAGGAGTCCTCCTTGGCTCAGCAGTCTACCTACAAGCCCCTGGGACTGCGCAGTAAATTAAACAGGAAATACAGCAGAAAGCCTAATAAAGTTATTCTAATGATAGCGATCTCCGCAGAATCGCCCAGTGTAAATCAGGAAGTTATCCCCCTCCTCTCCTGCTGAATCGTTTGGCAAAGCCAAAATGTTTTACATGTTGTTTTTGTATTCCCGAATTGAAGGAGCAGAAACAGAAGGTTAGGGTTTTCAGAATTAATAACATCAATCGCCACGTTACTTTCCCCCGCTGCGCTCTTGCCCTTTGCCCTCCAGTTTTTAGCAGAGCAGATTAAACATAGGACCAGATCAGGGGGATTGAAGCATCTTTCTGAACACATTAATTTGAGCAACATCACACTTACATGAATATGCATGGCAATTCTTAGAGAAACTGGCACAAGGCTCCATATTATCATAATACATTTTATTATCATGTTTTAATTTTCTTTTCAGTATGCGCTAAACATGTTTTCACTCAGATGGCATTGCTATAATTTAGTGAAGTCCACTGAAGTACTACTTTCAGTGGTAAACAGTGATGACTAGGCCACAGAACTGCCCCACTAAAAGGAGCTCAAATTTGGTCTTTCTTCAGGGACGATAGAAACGTATAATTCAGTGAATAGTTTATAAACTGAACATATTCATGTAATGTCATTCAAAAAGATAACATAAAGGTCACATTTACGGATATAATAGTGTTTGCAGGAAACACAGGTTATAGGTCACATGTTTGACTTTGTTTACCCTTATGTCCTTTGATCCATTGCCCTGGGAAAACTTAGATCATTGGCAAGTTGTATATTGTCTAGGCTTTGACTGATCCCTGTTACAATATTGAGGTTTATCGTCAGGACGGACAGACACATCTCGCTCTTTATCACCCTCTCTGCTCCCAGCCAAAACAACTTTTGTGTGAAAAGTGAAGCAGTCATAACAGCATAGCCATGTTTCCTCTGCACACTGAGGCTATTCACCTCTGTGTTGACAATTCATGTTTGTTGTGCAAGACGTGGAGCCACGGACAGATACATGTCTGGAGCATAAAAAAAACTGCAGCTTGTCTTCAAAGACTTGGCAGAAATCATTGTGAATGTGAAGTGTCTTATCTGACTCATCAACAATTAAGTGTGTAGACCTTGCATTCCAGATGTGGAATAACTGAATGACCAGTGAAGCCCAGAGCTTAGCTGCACTAACTTACCTCAGCTCTCACAATGCCATAGCCTGTATTGTATACATTGAATACAATAACTCCAAGCACCTACTGTTTAAGTCCAAGCACCTTGTCTATCAGTCAATATTAAAATGTTCCCCAGCAACTACACAGTTGAAAGATCCACCGTAGCCATTTCTTTAAGTCTATAAACAACACATTTTCTATTAACACGAGGAAGTTGACTCGATACACAATTGTATGTGTAAACCTCACCCTGCATACATGCAGCCCACTATACGCTCATCATTGTGTAACATGTTTCTTTAAGAGGATAAGCTCTGGTCAGCAGGGTATTGTACCCACAAACCATGGGATGGGAGGATGAATCTACCCGTGGTTCTCCTCTCTAAAGGCAAACAACCTCACAGTACTTACTGTTCACCCGGTGAGGGAGACCATTACGCTGAACAACAAAATCATCCCTATTTACAGTCTGTGGCCTGTTGTTCATATTCTAGGAATTTAGCTCAAGTGGCCTCTTGTTATTTGAAGTAATCATTGAACCCATTTTCCTTTTCTAAACCTGTCTCCCCGCATTCATTTTAAAGCAATAACTCATCGATGAACAACACCACTCGACAGTAACCACTCGTTTCGATGGCTCCACTTAGGCAGTGACCAAAACAGACTCCACACAAAAAGTCACATCACAATTCACCGCCATCGCTTCATTATCTAACTGTAGTGTGTCACCACTTGTTCAATGAATTACAGTTAATATATTCAAAGTTTAGGTTATTTTGTAAACCGACATTGGCGTGGTGTGTTGTACTGGGGACTTTATATTTTTGTGGAAAGAGTGATGACCCATGGGGCAAAACCAGCTTGAATCAATGTTGTTTCCATGCCATTTCATCCCAAATAATCTATATGATGACGTTGAATCAACGTGGAAAACTGATTAGATTTGCAAAAAATCATCAATCCCATGGGCATTTCGTCTTTCGCCCAACTTTTAATTAACATAAATAACTTTTTTGTTGATTTCACATTGAATTCACAGGTTTCTTCTAAGCTAACATCTGGAATTGTTTTAAGATGGTCATGCCAAGGATCATTTAACTATTTCTCTTTGAATTTTAGTACCCCTGTAAGTATAAATGTTTCTTATTTAAAACTTATTTGATGACATTTAATTTGTCCTTACTGCTATTAGCCCGTAGAAACGTATTGAATTACATATTCATACATGGCAAAAAATAAATAAAAAGGAAATATATTTTGTCTGTCCTATATCTTGAGCGATATAAGAAAGTTCAGTGTCGTAGAGCCAAACATGTTAGTGAGAGTCTCACCTTCTAATGGTGGGGTCATATTAGTATATAGCCCAAACCGTTCGGACGCTACAGACAGAAGTTGGCACATCGACGATACCGACTTCAGACGAGTCTCGTGACACTTGTGGGGGTCATAGAATGTTTCGTCTTTCCATAGAGGGGTCAATTTAGTTTGTAGCCCAAACCGTTCGGAAGCTACAGACGTTTTGGGTAGAAGACCGATTTTCAGGGTGTCTCATGGTCTGACAAACACTGCTGTAGCTCTGCCACCTTCCACTGCAGATGCAAAAGACTGACATCGGCGGATGAGGTGAATTGAGATGTAGCAAATGCAAAAACCAGATATCTATCTTAAACAGATGGATTTTGATGTGGATTTTTTTATTATGCTAATTTGAGTAGGCCTAGATGTGACCTAGATGTGACAGGGTAGACCTAGATGTGACAGAGTATAGGGGACAGAGTAGGAACTAGATGTGACAGAGTAGACCTAGATGTGACAGAGTATAGGGGACAGATTTAGGCCTAGATGTGGCAGAGTATAGGTACAGAAGTAGGCCTAGATGTGACAGCGTATAGGGGGCAGAGTAGGCCTAGATGTGACAGAGTAGGCCTAGATTGACAGAGTATAGGGGACAGGGTAGGCCTAGATGTGACAGAGTATAGGGGACAGATTAGGCTTAGATTTGGCAGAGTATAGGGGACAGAGTAGGAACTAGATGTGACAGAGTAGACCTAGATGTGACAGAGTATAGGGGACAGAGTAGGCCTAGATTTGACGCGTATAGGGGGCAGAGTAGGCCTAGATGTGACAGAGTATAGGTGACAGAGTAGGCCTAGATTTGACAGCGTATAGGGGCAGAGTAGGCCTAGATGTGACAGAGTAGGTCTAGATGTGACAGAGTATAGGGGACAGAGTAGGCCTAGATGTGACAGAGTAGGCCTAGATGTGACAGAGTATAGGGGGCAGAGTAGGCCTAGATGTGACAGGTAGGCCTAGATGTGACAGAGTATAGGGGACAGGGTAGGCCTAGATGTGACAGAGTATAGGGGACAGATTAGGCTTAGATTTGGCAGAGTATAGGGGACAGAGTAGGAACTAGATGTGACAGAGTAGACCTAGATGTGACAGAGTATAGGGGTGGGAGTAGGCCTAGATTTGACAGCGTATAGGGGGCAGAGTAGGCCTAGATGTGACAGAGTATAGGTGACAGAGTAGGCCTAGATTTGACAGCGTATAGGGGGCAGAGTAGGCCTAGATGTGACAGAGTAGGTCTAGATGTGACAGAGTATAGGGGACAGAGTAGGCCTAGATGTGATAGAGTATAGGGGACAGGGTAGGCCTAGATGTGACAGAGTATAGGGGACAGGGTAGGCTAGATGTGGCAGAGTATATGGGACAGAATAGCCTAGATGTGACAGAGTAGGTCTAGATGTGACAGAGTATAGGGGACAGGGTAGGCCTAGATGTGACAGAGTATAGGGGACAGGGTAGGCCTAGATGTGGCAGAGTATATGGGACAGAATAGGCCTAGATGTGACAGAGTAGGCCTAGATGTGACAGAGTATAGGGGACAGGGTAGGCCTAGATGTTACAGAGTATAGGGGACAGATTAGGCTTAGATTTGGCAGAGTATAGGTGACAGTAGGCCTAGATTTTACAGAGTATAGGGGCAGAGTAGGCCTAGATGTGACATAGTATAGGGAACAGAGTAGGCCTAGATGTGACAGAGTATAGGGGACAGGGTAGGCCTAGATGTTGGCAGAGTATATGGGACAGAATAGGCCTAGATGTGTCAGGGTATAGGGGACAGAGTAGGCCTAGATGTAACACACCTGAACTACTGTAGGTTTCAATTAATGACTGTATTACTATAAATTACTGCTAATGTTAAGACAGGGATCTGCCATTCCAGGTGTCCTGACCTGCTCCTCTCTGGACCAGGCAACCCACATAGCAGGAGGTCTGAAGGTGTCTGACCATCTTTACACAAAGACAGATGGGAAACGCTGCAATGCACCGGTATACGGCTTTATAACATACACCACGGTCTAACAGAGCTCATGCAAATAATCAAGCTTTTAAGTGGTCTTAACACCCGCCTTCACTCATTATTGCTTTTTCACAATTTTCCTAGAGTGACATTTTTGGATCTAATTCTGGAATTGTAAGGTATCGATGAATATCATTTACAGGTGGATATTATACTGTGGCCCATTTCTGGACTTACCTGCGGCCTTCCTCAGGTTCCCAAGATGTTATAACAGTTGTGAGGCCTTCAGCACTATGCTCCTCTCCTTCGGAGTAGAGGCGGTTAAATTGCCTTAACAGCTGTGGAGGGGATGAACAACTCGTTAGCTCTGTGCATTCTAAGTCATCAAATCCCGAACCTCCTCACCTACTCCTCATTTGCAAAGGGGACAGTTGTGAGGTGCTAATTAACGTGATAAAGAGAACAAATCTGATGGAAGCGCAGTATTTCAGAGGGGCATGTGTATTCTCATACACTCACAGAAGGTGTTACTTTCATGTTTAATTAATTAAGCATTCTCTTTAACTGTATCTTGACAAATACGAGCCAATTAGAAATAAAGGAGAAATGTTTATAGCTAATTAATGGTGGATTTCAAGGGAAAAATTGTAATGTGCAGGTATATCCCTCTTTATTACTCTTATCGTGAATCTGTAGTTTACACCTATACTGAAGTTGGGTATGAAGGCTTTATATGTTGGTTGGTTGTTCAGAAAAGTTAAATCAAGGCAATTCTATGATACTGGGTGGTTTTGGACTCATGCATATGATGCAATCCATTTTCTGTTGTCGGTCTCTGCTCCAAAGGGTTTGAAGGCAAAAGGTTTGACTCTTTTATATTGTAACTTTTGTGAGGCAAGTAATTGTCAACGGAATGTGCATAAAGATGGCAGAATTCAGATATGATGTCATTGTTTTAGCACTCTCCACTATCCAACTACGGAGTGCGATATGGTTTAATGTGCCAATAAAACAGCACAATCTACTTTTCCGGTTGAAAAAATTGCCAGCGTCTTGGAACTAAAATTGGGATCATGTATACTCTGCTAATAACCATTCTAAAATGTGTATTGGTGAGCAATGTATAATACAACAAACAAGGAATTTATGGTAAGTGCATGGACCGCCGCTATTTCTCCATCCCCACTTTAAAGTAGTAGGAACAAATGTTTGTGTCAGTGTTTCCCAGAGGGCCTCAATTAGTAGGGAAGCCGTAAGAAGTATAACAGATAGTATAGAAAACCAGGAAAATTTGCTATAAATTCACCCACTTGAAGCACATTTACACTATGTCCTGGAACTGTGCTGTGTTTTTGATTGGTACGTTTTGGGTATGATTTTGCTATGACTGAATAACCAAAGTGTATATTTTAAAGATGAATTCCAGTGTGGTAGTGCTGTTTCCCTGGCCTAATTATTATGAACAACAGGAACAGGTATGACACCAAGACTGGTGCTTTTATTTTGATTCAGCGGAGTGATCTTATATAGATTGGAATGGCCCAATGAGCTAGTTTACTTTGGGTTACTGTATTTCTGAATTCATCATCTATTGTGGTATTGCTTTACTCTTTTACCATGACTATGCTGGTGTATCATTCATTTCTAAAATCCATGCAAGTCATCTGAGTTGAGCAGAGCTGGTATAAGAAAATATGACGACCAAGAATTGTAGAATGGTTCAGTCCGTTTTCCGTGAACTGTTACGTCACCATTTAACATTATTTTCCCGCCTCTTTCCCATTGGAAGAAGGTGTGTTTTTCTGATCTGCTTCTGACATTAAAAGTATGTAAATATTGTTCTGTTTCTAGGCTACTTAAAAGTATTGTAGGCCTAATATGTTCCTTGTGAACATAATTTGTAAGTTCTGTTTGTTTAGAAAGTTATATTTGTACATGAGCTTAATGGAATGTTTACCATAATACTAGTAGCCTACATCTTGAACAGGAGCTAGCACTTGATTTTAGCATTTTTGCCAACTATGCAGCTTAGCATGTTAAGCATTTTTGCTAGACTGTTTTTCCTGTGGTAAAACGAAACATATTTGTATTCTCAGTGGTCAGGCACTAAGGGTTATATTGAGTTGCTATTCAACAGGTGTGGATGCAGTTGAGAACTGGTGCCTGTTGCTTTAATTTTCTATATAACTCTATGCAAATAAGGCAACTTTTTCAGGATTTGAGAATTACAAATGGTTTTATTTGTATAATGTATTATATTATGGTGTGGGACAGATGCAGTTGAGACATTGAACTTATGTCTGTTGTTTTCTATCTCAAACTCTGCACTACAGGCAGCAAATTCATACTCAGATTCATGTAGACAGAAGTCGTGCTGTCATCCTTTACACATAATGCAAAAAAAATACTTTACACCAGCTCCATTTGTATTTTTCAGGGGAATGGGGATGTGCCACTCATGCAGTAAGCCAATGCCTAGTGAGATGGAAGAAAGAGAATCATATCCACAGACTTGAAATCAGCTCACCAGGTAACACCAGCACAGTATCGGAGTTATTTAGTGTCTTCCACTTTAATTCATTTTCCTGTGTSAAATCTGTGACATGCAACCATGTGAAGCCTACAATATGGCACTCAACTGAGGGAATGTAGTTGTCTTAAAGTTAGCAGCAGAAKATCTTGTGGCCAGTTAAGTATTGCAGTATAGTTTAGTAAAGTGTTGTGGATGTATACTATTAGTTGTAACAGTGTTTTGGTGATTTA
The DNA here is from genome assembly GCF_002910315.2 of Salvelinus sp. IW2-2015. Taxonomy (NCBI): domain Eukaryota; kingdom Metazoa; phylum Chordata; class Actinopteri; order Salmoniformes; family Salmonidae; genus Salvelinus; species Salvelinus sp. IW2-2015. The sequence goes on along the minus strand of NC_036874.1, from coordinate 9,412,579 downwards.
GATGTTTTTCTAATGCCTCTTTTTCAAATGTGTTGTATATATTTTTGTGTGACACCTAATCCATTAGAGGTTGTTTGTAAAGRCTATCAATATCAACAGTAATCAGAGAAAGGCCTATTATTCATGGACCATTGGTTGATTTTGTCATATTTTGGGGGATTGCATTGGCTGAAGGATATTTGACTATGATTATCTGCTGTCTGCAATGGAGATTTGCTTTGCAGTAGGTTAGAAAGTGGAAAGGAAACCTACTTTTTGTTTGTTTTCTTCACAGAGAAAGGGAGTGGGGGCTTGTTTGTATCATTGTGGTATATAGATAAATACATAGTTAGAACAATCTTTTAAATAAGATAATGAAAGTCATCTAGTTGTTCTGCATCTCTTATACAAAATAGTGTCAACAGTAAACATTTAATAACACTAACGTGACAGTATTAAATGTGGAACGACAAAGAACAGAAGGCTATTTATTTTTACTAATCAGGGCAACCATTTTCAGACATGCCATATCCTGGCAATTCACACCTCTGCTTGAACCCAAACAAAAAAGTTTACTCTCTGCACACAAAATAGCATTGCCATCATCCTGGACAGGACATGGTCTAATAATACAGACCTGATCTCATAACACACACACACACACACACACACACACACACACACACACACACACACACACACACACACACAACAGCCCACACACACACACACACACACACACACACACACACACACACACACACACACACACACACACACATATTCACAGCATTTAGCTCCCCAACCTGATTTCAGTAAAGCCATAAAGGCCTTTTGTGCCTCGACATTTCCTACCATTGAACCATTACTGAATTATCATTCTCCAAGGGAATAGAGGCCTGTCGTCGTCTTTCAATTACCTTGTGTGAAAGTGAATGAATTCTTAAAATAATAACATTACACATTACRGTGTATGTCGCCATCTCMCWGAGTGCCACTGCCACAATGMAGCAACTTTTCWGTGGCAAGATGGAAAASAGCCTAATGTGTCGRGTAGCTAKTTCATTTGACTTTAGAAAAGACAGTGCTGMTTTWACACAGCACTAACTAGGCCTACAGGCAYCCATAATGAATATACAAGTTGAACAGGGCCCTCTTGGTCAAGTGGATTKATTTTTTATCATTCTGATTTGAAATCCTATATGTGTTTAATTTAT
>NC_036874.1:9353883-9406383 GCF_002910315.2 Salvelinus sp. IW2-2015 | reverse complement strand
TGCGACTATTCGTTAGTCAGCACCTCTACAAACATCTTTGGGTCAGCTCATGCTTTTTAAGAAACATGAGAAGTCTGACAAGAATGACAAGCAACTTCATACAGTCTCAGTATAATTATTGTGTGGCAGTCAGGTAAAGGGTCTTGTCACCAACTAGGTTTATACTGTTCTACATCTGTGGTTGACACTGAGGTCTCAGAGGCATTAATGGTAACTTGACTTATTTCTATTCAAGCACATTGGACCGTAGCCCTGAACCATTTGAGCACAGTTCATGTCAAAGGTCTAGATCTGTCTCATGTACATGAGAGCCATGCATGGCCTATGTTTGTGTTAGTGGTAAATCCCCGGGTGAGTTGTATAGAATGAGTCCATTGTATAGAATGAGTATGTTGTTAACTCTCAGTATTGTTGACATGTATTTTTAGAGTTGACAGATATATAAAAGTCTGTGTGGTGTTGACAGCATTGTTGAGGTCTATTGACACGCATATAATGGAAACATACTGTATTTATGAGTCTGAATCACTTGTATCTGTTTTTGTTGGAAATAATGTGCAATGTGTTGGCCTAGCAAGCTTTGAAAAATAACCATACAGGCTAAAAGGTTACATAAGTAAATAGTTGATATATTCTTCATTGCAGTCAAAACCAAAGAATGTAATGTTCAACGCTTTTGCTAAGCCTAGATAAGACTGAACTGTTGCCTCGGTATCATGGCTCTGTTTTTGCCCTCCCTGTTCCTAGCCTCTCTCTGCACAATGAAATTACAGGATGCTAAGCTTCAGCTCATATAGAGACATATTCAAGACCCATTTATTTGAGATTGCTTTTAGTGTAATTCAATAAAGGCTTTTTTACTCATTTATTTCCATGGTGAAATTTCTGCTGAGGAAAACCAGGGCTGCATTTCCTTCATTAGCAATAATAATAACGATAATAACAGTAATGACATTAAATGCGATCATTACAAAGTTTCCCCTCTCAGGCATCAATGTCAACGTTACAGACCTACAGCACATGGTGACTGATTGGCACTGGACATTGAGGAAGATGGAGCCAAATAATTTTGGTTGAAAAAAAATTACATGATGTACAAAACTGATTTACATACAGCAGTTACAGTAAGTAGGCATTGGAAAAGTATGTATCATAATTTATATTGTTCTGATTATGTTGTATTGGTGTTTTATCAAATATAGACTTTCTTTATATTATTTATTAAAATTGGAATTTGTGAAAATATTTATGACAATATTTATACAGTATGAGTCACAAACACTTCTGAAGTACTGGTCAGAATATCAATGGTGAGCTCTAGTGGTGCAGAGAGGAGAAGGATAGAGAGGGAACCTGACAAAGGGATACCCAGGCATACAGAGAAGAAAAGACAGGCAGAATGTAAAATGAAGAGAAAGAGCAAGGATGAAGAGAGATATAGAGAGGAATGAAGAGAGGGCAAAAACACGGAATCCGCCCGCCACCATCGTCGGATCCATTTTCCACCACTGGAGGCCAACTGGCTATCAAAATGGCATCGGTCGGAGCTTAGAGAGGAGAACTTGGGCTTTGGTGATCTGCAGTCAGAGCAGCACAGCCTCCCAAATGCCCTGCAAAAATAAATATTTGAATATTCTGCGGCGCTCCTTAACCAGCTTAAATTGGATCATTTCATTGCGCTGCTCGCCCCTGCCAAAATGCCAAAAGAGTGTGGGTCTTGGCGAGCCTCTGTCGCCCAGGCATGCCTCCCTCCCTCCCCTGGCCCTGCCCACCCCCTGCACTATCTGCTGACACAGAGTCTACCCCCAGGCCTCTGCTTTCTACTCGGCCACCCTCTCTGCTGAGAGAGCTGGCACACGGTGCACACGTATAAAGCCCCAGACACACACTGGGAATGGAAACGGCCACCGGGCCAGAGAGCCAATCCTGTCCGTGTGATGTCAGCGTCAGATGACTCATCTCTTATCAAGGGTGTTGTCGCCCCTACAGCCAATGTTGGTGCTATGTAGGGTTGCACATTTTGGGGAATATTCAGAGGTGGAATCTTTCTGTTGGAATTCACAGGAATATATGGGAATTAACGGGAATATATGGGAATTAACGGAAATTAATATTAATACCATTTAAATGTAGATGTTTTTTGCATTGGATATATTTACCATATCATATGGAGACAGAAACATAAACCTTTTACCTTATCATATGTAGACATACATTACCATTCAAAAGTTTGGGGTCACTTAGAAATGTCCTTGTTCTTGAAAGAAAAGCAKWTTTTTTGTCCATTAAAATAACATCAAATTGATCGGAAATACAGTGTAGACATTGTTAATGTTGTAAATGACTATTGTAGCTGGAAATGGCAGATTTTTTTATGGAATATCTACATAGGAATACAGAGGCCCATTGTCAGCAACCATCACTCCTGTGTTCCAATGGCACGTTGTGTTAGCTAATCCAAGTTTATCCGTTTAAAAGGCTAATTGATCATTAGAAAACCCTTTTGCATTTATGTTAGCACAGCTGAAAACTGTTGTTCTTATTAAAGAAGCAATAAAACTGTCCTTCTTTAGACTAGATGAGTATCTGGAGCATCAGCATTTGTGGGTTCGATTACAGGCTCAAAATGGCCAGAAACAAAGACCTTTCTTCTGAAACTCATCAGTCTATTCTTGTTCTGAGAAATGTAGGCTATTCCATGRGAGAAATTGCCAAGAAACTGAAGATCTCGTACAACGCTGTGTACTACTCCCTTCACAGGACAGCGCAAACTGGTTCTAACCWGAATAGAAAGAGGAGTGGGAGGCCACAACTCAGCAAGAGGACAAGTACATTAGAGTGTCTAGTTTGAGAAACAGACGCCTCACAAGTCCTCAACTGGCAGCTTCATTAAATAGTACCGGCAAAACACCAGTCTCAACGTCAACAGTGAAGAGGCGACTCCGGGATACTGGCCTTCTAGACAGAGTTGCAAAGAAAAAGCCATATCTCAGACTGGCCAATAAAAAGAAAAGATTAAGATGGACAAAAGAACACAGACACTGGACGGAGGAACTCCTGATTCCAGGAGGACCATGAGCTCTTGCTTTCGATAAGGTGTCTGATTTAATTTTCACCTCGAAATAGAAGTAAAGGGACTTTTGTCAGAGGTTGCTTGTTGTGAGCGCTGAGAGAACTGTATGCATTTGGGCAGATGATTCAGCATCTTTGTTGCATTCTTCACACATGATGTGGCACAGTATTTGCAAATGTACACAACTTTTCCTTCTACCTTAGCTGCAGTAAAATGTCTCCACACATCAGATAGTTCCCGTGGCATTTTCCTGTAAAGATTAGAAAAAAAAGGAGTAAAAAAACAAAAAACGAATACAATTCCATGTACAGATAAATAGTTAAGCAGTTAGATTAAACAACTCCTTGGTAAGATAAATGTTTTAAAATGAAACATGTATGGAAACAGGTGAATTAACACTCCTTAGTTAGTAGGGTCAAGCAAGCTAAAACCCACATGGTAGCAAAAACTAACTAGCAGAAATTGTTAACAAGTTAGAAAGGATTTAAACACACTATGCTGTAGGCTACTATTTACTAGTTAACAAAACATAATGAATGTCATATAAAATATATTCACCCCACCCAGTATTGTACTCAAAACTTACCAGAAAGCATGTAGTCCTTGGCTCAGACAGTGTAGAAGTGTGGGCTCAATAGCATCTCATTAGTGTGCAAGATCTTGAGAATCAGCTGTACACGTGATGGAAAAATGCACTGTGCATGCAGAGGGTTGCAATTCCATTGAATTGGGGATAGTTTAACCAAAATATGCCATAAGACKTAGAATTGACTTATGTGTATCCCACAAAAAAAGGTTAACTATTATAAGCTAACTTTTTTGATGAATTTAAGCAAAATTCCCGGGCTTAACTTCCCATGGAAAATTTCCGGAAATTTACCGGAAAGTTACCGACCCTTTGCAACCCTAGTGCTATGAAAGCATAGAAATACGAAATCTCTGGCCTTTAGTTTTCCAATGTGGTGTACAGTTACTCCAAAGGTGGAGATCCATTCTCAAGGAGAGAATTCTTATCCCAAGGAAAATGTCCTTTCTTTCTGGAAAATTTCCATACATCTTCATAACTTTGATGTTTACATAGCCATGTTATCTTGGTGATTGTTGCCAGCGTTGTTAGGGCCAATGTAACGCTTAAACTTTTGGAAAATCCTATGCCAGCGCTGGAACAGTCTAGAAAACATCTCTTCCACTGTCAGAACCCAGCTGGTCCGTTCAGCATGTCTGAAAGGCCTGTCAGAATAGGGATCAAGCAACAACTGTGTACCTGCCGAAGCAGTAAAAGCATGTGCGATACTGCTGCAAGTGGAAATTATACTGAACAGAAACCATAACTGAACATGCAACAATTTAAAAGATTTTACTGAGTTACAGTTCATATAAGGAAATCAGTCAATTGAAATACATTCATTAGGCCCTAATCTATGGATTCCATATGACAGGGAATACAGATATGCATATGATGGTCACAGATACCTTACAAAAAAAGGTAGGGTCATGGATCAGAAAACCAGTCAGTATCTGGTGTGACCACCATTTGCTTCATGCAGCGCGACACATCTTCTGGATAGAGTTGATCAGGCTGTTGATTGTGGTCCTGTGGAATGTTGTCCCACTCCTCTTCAATAGCTGTGCGAAGTTGCTGGATATTGGTGGGAACTGGGACACACTGTCGTACACTTCGATCCAGAGCATCCCAAACATGCTCAATGGGTGACATGTCTGGTGGGTATGCTGGCCATGGAAGAACTAGGACATTTTCAGCTTCCAGGAATTGTGTACAGATCCTTTCGACATGAGGCCTTGCATTATCATGCTGAAACATGAGGTGATGGCGGCGGATGAATAGCATGACAATCAGCCTCAGGATCTCGTCATGGTATCTCTGTGCATTCAAATTGCCATCGATAAAATGCAATTGTGTTCGTTGTCCGTAGTTTATGCTGGTCCATACCATAACCCCACCACCACTATTGGGCACTCTGTTCACAACGTTGACATCAGCAACATGTTCGCCCACACGATACCATACACGTGTATGTCGTTTTGAGGCTGGTTGGTCAAATTCTCTAATACGATGTTGGAGGCGGCTTATGGTAGAGAAATTAACATTACATTCTCTGGCAACACCTCTGGTGGACATTCCTGCAGTCAGCATGCCAATGCTCACAACTTGAGACATCTGTGGCATTGTGTTGTGTGACAAAACTGCACATTTTAGAGTGGCTGTTTATTTCCCCAGCACAAGTTGCACCTGTGTAACACTCATTCTGTTTAATCAGATTCTTGATATGCCACACCTGTCAGGTGTATGGGTTATCTTGGCCAAGGAGAAATGCTCACTAACAGGGATGTGAACAAATTTGTGCACAACATTTGAGTGAAATAATACTATTTTTGTGCGTATGGAACATTTCTGTGATTTTTTATTTCAGCTAATGAAACATGGGACCAACACTTTACATGTTGCGTTTTTCTGTTTTTGTTCAGTGTAGATACCCAACCTTAAACTGTTTTTAGTGTTTTTAGTGTTACCCAATCCTAAAAGGCTTGTTCATAGCTGTTCACAGCTATTCCATCTCTTCTCAATTCATCAAACTTGTTTCATCAATTGTCTATAATTGCCTCATTAAAGTTATCTTAATTATAGTTATCAAAGCTTCTTCCTCTCATATCAGAGCAACAAACTCTATTCTTCCCCCATTTTGTTTGTGTTTATTAATTTCACAAGTACATGTAAAAATTACTGCAAGGCTGTGTTGAAAACATATGTAAACACAGACAAAGAAACATTAATAACAAAGTATCGCAAAGTGCTATACTTTAAAAAAAAGTGTCTTAAGAAAGCCCCTGACATGTTCCCATTTTGGTACATTGTAAACTAAAGGAAATGAGAACGGAGCTTCATAAGAGCAGTTTGTCTGTGAATGAAAGTTAACTAACAGAAATTAGGGAAACAAGGCAATTTGAACAAGCAGCTGGAAGACTTCAGCATTTGTAGCACTTTCCTGCCTCCTCTCTCATGCAGTGCCGAAGTACATCTGTTTTGGTGCCCCTCACTTGCCACACAGTGGTACCGGGAGATATCGTCTCCCCATTTCTGACGATTTGTTTTAGAGGGAACCCTCAGGAAATGTAGCAATATGAATAACAAATTAACGATCTGTTAAAAAGTGCCCCGCATGCAATCTATGAAATGCAATGGGGTTCGAGTTCTCCCCTCTCTCTCAATGCTACCAACAGACAATACTGTTCCTACACAAGTGCAGTCTATGTGACTTGATAAGCAAGAACTTTACAAATGTATGTGGTTGTTCTCCATCTCGCTTTCTCAAATTAATGTCGCCTATCTGCCTAATTGCTGCTTGCTCTGCTTGTTGTTGGGATTCGTCTGAATTTTATTTCCAATTTAAGGCACATTTTCCAGTGAAAACTTAGGACACTTACTAAGTACAAACATAAAGCACATACAGTATTTACAGAATGAATGACGGTGCATTCAGTATTAGTAAAGTAGTACTAATAGATATATTTCAGAGATGGTTTTCTGGCTCATCTGGCTCTCCGCCTTCTAAAACAAAGGATAGTATATGAGGTAATGAATCCCAAACCGTCTGCTCTGACCAGTCTCTCTAATGGCATCTCTCTCTCTCTCTCTCTCTCTCTCTCTCTCTCTCTCTCTCTCTCTCTCTCTCTCTCTCTCTCTCTCTCTCTCCTCTCTCTCTCTCTTCTCTCTCTCTCTCTCCTCTCTCCTCTCTCTCTCTCTCTTCTCTCTCTCTCTCTCTCTCTCTTCTCTCACAAACTCTGCCACTGCAGTCTGTGGAGTCTCAGGGCTGTTAACCAGATCAGGTGCTAAATTCACTAATTGAATAATTTCACTGGGCTCCACTATAGGGCCTTTAGAAGCGGCTGCTCTTTGTGTCTCTCCTCGTGTGACTGAAAAATGGTCCAGGCTTTAAATGAAGGAGTAAAGCGGTGCTGTTGTACTAGCTAGAGTAAATACAGTATGATCGTATGATGTGGTGTGTTTTTTCTAAAACATTTTTCAACAGGGACCACATCAGGAAGTATCTATCGCCAGTGAGCTTAGTTGGTTGGTTTTACATGATACAAATGTTTGGGAGATTTAAGACTTTAATTTACCATGATGTGTTGCAGAATATCACCTGCATGAGGCTGAGTGACCCACTGATGCGTTACTCATTTGGATTTCTAGCCAACACTAAAACAAGAGAGAACACTGTCAAATGCCATGCCGTAAATTCTACAAATTGCCCTGGCAATAAGCCATGTGCAAGAAGGGCCAATCAGAGAATGGCATAGTGAACAGTCAGCCAATCACTCTGACCTTTAGCTCTGATATTTGTATTTTCTTCCAACAGACACCACACACAAAGTTTTCTGTGGAGGAAAATCTCCATGAACTGCATTCAACTGTCTTGTATTCTATTCTAGTCGCTGCTATACTGACTCCTCTACCTCCTCATAAACTTCTCCAAAGCCTCTAGCTCCTCTAACTTTTGTGCCGACGTTTGAGTTGTCTTTCTTCGACTCCGAAGCCGAAGGCACGTGACCAAGGCAGATCCCATTGGCAATCCATCTCACCCACCGGCGGAGGAACGTGGAACAGAACAGCGCTATTGTGGAAGATTGATCAGTCTTTGGCACCCGCTGGCCACCACTTGCCCAGAAATCTGCGTCCCCAATTCCCTAGGCTTAGGTTGGCCTTTGCAGCTCCCTTAGCCTACACAGCTCTAGTTGCTCCAACCAGACCGGTGGATATTTACTGTTTCCTCTCCCGTTCTCAACTTGTGACCACATTTCTTACTTTAGATTGACCCCTCTGATCCTCCTTTGTGCTCGCAACAAGATTACGGGAACAGGCGATGCAGGGGAGGGAGACTGCCAAACGCCTGACTGTCGAGATGCCTTTCCTGGGCCGCTCATGCCTGAAACATCCCCGTGCCATCCCCACTCCGGCCGGCGCCAGTCTATATGACTTATGGAGTTTGGGCCCTCCACTGCCAATCCCACTTAGAGTGCATTTTTCCGATAAACAAAAGCACATTCAAGCTTTAGCTTCTCATTTCACACTATGTGCTTTGGCTTCGGGCAATGTTTTCCCGGAGCCCTTGGCCTACAGTCCAAAGAATGGCTCCAGTTGGCTTTCCTTAAAAAAAAMAAAAGAAAAAAAGACGCCACATGTGGAGGATTAGACTCCATCTTTCATCCTCCACGCTCTCTTCTCGCCCTCCAGAGCCATCGCTGCTCCCCATGCACTAGTGAACCAGCCCCATGGACACACACACTCACCCACTTCTTCCTCCTCCTCCAATATAGAACACAAACTCACCTGCTTCTTTCTCCCCCACTCTCTTCTTCCCCCTTGGCTCAGCCAACCACACACAGCGACATCACAGCAGAGCCACAGTTGGATTTGAAACTTGTTAGTTTAGTGCGGGGGTGTATTCTTGGCTATTGTGTGTTTTGAGAACTAGTTACTTTGACAAATCTGAGATTCAAAATAGTCTTATTTTGATAGCAAATGTCTTGTGGTGAATGGAGGTAGTATGTGYTGCTCTATTCATGCATAAATTGGTAATCCACATTGTTCCTTTACATATTTCAGCAGCTACCATTTGTAGCCTGGCAAGTATATGTTAATGGTGAACTGTACATATGGTGCTACAATCYAGTGGCTGTGCCATCTATTGTGAATTTATTCAATTTCAGAGGTGTACACTTTGAATATGCTTAGGCTGCTAAGTGCGAATGGTATGCCAGATGGAAAGACGCAGGAGAATAAGACAAACATGACTTTTAATGCTCCCTCTATTAGAAATGTCATGGCTCGGATCTGACGCCAAGTAGCCCTGAGAAGGCCCTTTGTCTGGAGCTAAACAGAGATATCAGAGCGGTTATTAGCAGTGTTGTCTGAAATGCTAGCCGAGGCAAAGGGTGACCCCCAGGGCTTCGCCTGTCTCAGGGAACAGATGTGCCACCCACTCGCAACAGTTGTACCCTACCCACAATGCCCTTGTGGGAGTAGCTGGGCTAGTTGCGGACCGAAGATGATACCTCACTTAACTAGCTCCCCGTTGGCTCCAGGGAGGGAGCATGTTTTCGTGTGGAGAGGAGGCAGAGGAGGGGGAGGGGAGGGGGTGAAAAACGCACATATTTAGAGGATCAATATTTACCCAAACTTCTTCTCCTGAGCCAACACCTGCTGTGTCTTTGTACAAGAAATGCCGAAGAAAAACGACTGCCTGATTTCAGCTCATGATTTTTTTTTTTRTTTTTACTTTTTCCAATATTAACTTGAAAACTAGATAAAGTTATTATTTCATTAAGTTTGTGGATGCTTTTTCACAATGTCTCGGAGTGCACATTACAACAATACAAATAATAATGAACATTTAAAGGCTCATTTTCTTGACTAATTTCCTTTGCTATTTTTTTTTCCTTAATGAAGAGTTTAATTTCCAACATGCTTGTGAAGAAAACATGCATTACTGTGTAGCTACAGAAAGTTAATTCCTTTCTTTTGTAATGTAATGTAATAGTTATGTTTAATTGCTTTATAATGTTGTCTGTAGACTCAAATCTTGGCGGAAAATAAACGTTATGTTTTGTTTGTTATCTTTCAATTTCATATCTACAAATGTTATTTTACAATTCTTAATAGCTCATTATTCTATGCATTGTACTTAAATCAGTATCGCAGGATTCAATTTAGTGTTCCAAGTTCCCAATAAGAACAAGGTTAGGTCTGTTTATTTTGAATAACACAAGTCTGTCAGGTCAGTTTTCAGAAGGAATCACAAGATAATTATATTATTATATCGCATGATATTATTTTATAATAATTAACAGGAGCATTCACAGCTTGACTGCCCATGCTGTGGGATTAAGAGTAAGATATGCACTGTGAGTGTTGGGACTAAGTGGAATGAACTGTAGTGGCACTTAAATCCACAAATTGCACAGAAGGACTTAGCCCTTAAATTCATTTGTCAATACATGCATGATCTGTGTGCAGCTCCTCAACCTTCTGTCTGTCCTCCGCTCTCCATTCTGAGTATAGGGGAAAATGTTCATCCATTCATCATGGGTACATCTGTATTTAGCTATTTATATGATGTTGAGAACAGATGATCTTAACTTGTTATGGAAATTGTCAATAACATAGAATTGACTGTCTCCATATACCACAACCACACTTGTCACATTGTTTTTAACAGCAAACCATTAGCAACAACCACACAATCTCTTACTTTATTTCTATCTATCTCTCTTCCTCCCTCTTAATGTCAATCAGAGTAAGATAGGTAGATTCACTGCTAACTCTCGAGATTCAGCATGTGTTTCTTCCCGGAGGGGAAAAATTAATTCCTCCTCCTCCTCCTCCTCCCTCTCTCCGCCAAGGTGCAGCATCCTCCCTCTTTCTCTCCCATCTGAAAGAATACAAGAGAATGAGAACCTCTCCTGAGGGGATCRAGCTTATATACTATTTCATCCGCATTTAAATCCTCTGATAGATGTGAATATGAATGCCTTCGCAGGGAAGTTACWGAATAAAGAMAGATTATTTTCTGAAGATACTAATATTAGTCTTTTGGCAAGGGGAGTGTKAATGGGAACCATAGGCGTGGGGATGACTATTGATATTGATATTTAAGCTTGTCTTTTATAGCACTGCCATCAAAGGGGAGTCAAAAAGAGAAGCGGCATATAGAGTTTTTATGTACCTGTATGTTTTTGAATTATGTTAAAAAAAAAAGAAGTATTAGTCTCGGACAGAAACTTTCTCTTAAAAAAAAGGAATTAATAGAGAGCATTATGTCTTAATTCTTAAATAAATATGTCATTTGGATTGTTATTTGATGTACATATATTACCGCTCAAAAGTTTGGGGTCACTTAGAAATGTCCTTGTTTCTGAAAGAAAAGCAATTTTTTTGTRGATTTAAAATAACATCAAATTGATCAGAAATACAGTGTAGACATTGTTAATGTTGTAAATGACTATTGTAGCTGGAAACGGATGACTTTTAATGGAATATCTACATAGGCGTACAAAGGCCCATTATCAGCAACCATTACTCCTGTTTTCCAATAGCACGTAGGGTTAGCTAATCCAAGTTTATAATTTTAAAAGGCTAATTGATCATTAGAAAACCCTTTGGTTTAATGGGCCTCTGTACGCCTATGTAGATATATATATGAATTACAAATCAGCCTTTTACTTAAATCATGTTTCTAGTCTATTACAATGTGTAATCATTGATGTCCTAGGAGCAGGAGTGGTAAACAATGTTGAGGTGTATAATTGTAATACATACATGCAGACACAGCATCATTCAAATAATGGAGTTTGATACACGTGGTATTGGATATGACTGGAAAAAAACTTGCTAAATAGKGATTTTCGTAAGTTAACTTTATGAAAAAAAATATGCACAATCGTCTGTCTCTACATTAAGTAACACATTCCTCTCAATTGTAAATGTTTTGCTTGACTCATTATGACGTTATAACTACTTACATTTGCTTCCCCTGTAATGTTTTGTCAGCCATCTTTGCTGAAGAAAGTCACCAGGAACGGGTGGCTCGCGTCAAATTCGTCATTGGAACCACTCGATATGATTGGTCATATAAAAACCTTGGGACCCAAATGCATAATGAGTGCTCTAACTCCCCCTTGTGGTGGCCTGGCGCAATGAAGCCGTGACGCTGGGTACCTCTAAATCCCGTGGTGTAAGCTCGCAACTTTCAAAGGAGGAACCACTGTATATTCCCAAGTCACTATTATTCGAGTCACAAGTCACTGACATTAGCTAAATGATTAGCCAAGCAAGGTAAGTTTGCAACGTGAGCCCCTCAGCCCTCGTTTTTAGTCGGCTTTGCGAGTGTATAGTTATGTTCACTACGGGGCCTGAAACTCACCATAATTCAATTCGCGAAGATTGTACATCCGCAAAGAAAAGTCTGTGAAAACGTAAAAACAACATCAATGGAGAAGTCAAGTAAGTAAAAACCAATGCAAATACGTTATAAATTGTGCTCCTAATGCACATGACGGCACAAACACGTCTCGTAAAAAGTAAATATGTTATCTTTTGGAAATTGTAGAAATAAAAAAATGTCCTTCTTCAGAAGTTCCAGCTAGGCAGGCTAACATTAGTTAGCTAATTAATTTGCTAGCTATCAGACAGTAGGCGTATATTAATAATTATATATTTAATATGAGTAGACATGCAATCATAATTGACTGTAGCGCATATAAAGTGAAGAATTTCCGGCCAAAAGTGGTCCATTTAAAAATCATTCCTGCCTCCCTCACCCCTTGGCCTGCAAGTGTATACTCATCAGACATCATGACACGTCACCAGAAGTATCCACTTAATTTGAGGGCTGAGGGGATAGGGTGTGTCTTTTAAGTGTTTGGACCTCAGCCCTAGTGTGTTGTACTGGGATTGTGCCACAGAGCATTATGGGGGTTCTATGTGTTGAGAAGCTTGCTGACATTGTTGGATAGAGACTAGGCAGAGTTCCTCTGTCCAGTGTCTGTGTTCTTTTGCCCATCTTAATCTTTTCTTTTTATTGGCCAGTCTGATATATGGCTTTTTCTTTGCAACTCTGCCTAGAAGGCCAGCATCCTGGAGTCGCCTCTTCACTGTTGACGTTGAGACTGGTGTTTTGCAGGTACTATTTAATGAAACTGCCAGATTAGGACTTGTGAGGCGTCAATTTTAGAACAAGGCTGTAACGTAACAAAATGTGGAAAAGGGGAAGGGGTCTGAATACTTTCTGAATGCACTGTACATGGGACACCAGCGTTTGCTGTTTGTGTATGTGTGTGTGTTTGTGAGTATGCGTATATACATGTGTGTGAGTATACACTACCAGTCCAAAGTTTTAGAATACCTACTCATTCAAGTGTTTTTCCTTATTTTTACTATTTTCTACATTGTAGAATAGACATCAAAACTATGAAATAACKCATGGAATCATGTAGTAAACAAAGAAGTGTTAAACAAATCAAAATATATTTTATATTTGAGATTCTTCAAAGAGCCACCCTTTGCCTTGATGACAGCTTTGCAGACTCTTGGCATTCTCTCAACCAGCTTCACCTAGAATGCTTTTCCAACAGTCTTGAAGGAGTTCCCACATATGCTGAGCACTTGGTGGCTGCTTTTCCTTCACTCTGCGGTCCGACTCAACCCAAACCATCTTGATTTGGTTGAGGTCGGGGGATTGTGGAGGCCAGGTCATCTGATGCAGCACTCCATCACTCTCCTTCTTTGTAAAATAGCCCTTACACAACCTGGAGGTGTGTTTGGTCATTGTCCTATTGAAAAACAAATGATAGTCCCACTAAGACCAAACCTGATGGGGTGCCGTATCGCTGCAGAATGCTGTGGTAGCCATGCTGGTTAAGTGTGCCTTGAATAAAAAAAGAATCACAGACAGTGTCACCAGCAAAGCACCCCCACACCATCACACCTCCTCCTCCATGCTCTACGGTGGGAACCACACATGTGGAGATCATCCGTTCACCCACACGCGTCTCACAAAGACACGGCGGTTGGAACCAAAAATCTCCAATTTGGACTTCAGACCAAAGGACAAATTTCCACCGGTCTAATGTCAATTGCTTGTGTTTCTTGGCTCAAAGAAGTTTCTTCTTATGATTGGTGTCCCTTTCTTCTTTAAGGTTGCTGCCCCTATCATCGCCAAGCCTATCTCCAGCCTTTTTAACCTGCCTCTCCTTTCTGGGGAGGTTCCCATTGCTTGGAAGACAGCCACAGTTCGTCTTCAAGCTGAGGATCAAGCTGATCCTAATTGTTATAGGCCTATTTCTTTTTTGCCCTGTTTATCAACAGTGTTAGAAAAACGTGTCAATAGTCAACTGACTGGCTTTCTTGATGTCTATAGTATTCTCTTGGGTATGCAATATGGTTTCCGTTCAGGTTATGGATGTTATGGATGTGTCACTGCAACCTTAAATGTCCTCAATGATGTCACCATTGCCCTTGATTCTAAGAAATATTGTGCTGTTATTTTTTATGTTGTGTTGCTACCATGCTGTGTTGTCATGTGTTGCTGCCTTGCTATGTTGTTGCCTTAGGTCTCTCTTTATGTAGTGTTATGTTGTCTCTCTTGTTGTGATGTGTTTTGTCCTATATTTATGTTGTATTTATTTTAAATGTTCAATCCCAGGTCCCCGTCTCCGCAGGAGGCCTTTTGGTAGGCCATCATTGTAAATAAGAATTTGTTCTTAACTGACTTGCCTAGTCAAATAAAGGTTAAATAAAATAAAAATAAAATAAAAATAATACTGGTTTCTTTGCAGCAATTTGACCATGAAGGCCTGATTCACACAGTCTCCTCTGAACAGTTGATGTTGAGATGTGTCTGTTACTTGAACTCTGTAAAGTATTTATTTGGGCTGCAATTTCTGAGGCTGGTAACTCTAATGAACTTATCCTCTGCAGCAGAGGTAACTCTGTGTCTTCCATTCCTGTGGCGGTCCTCATGAGAGCCAGTTTCATCATAGTGCTTGATGGTTTTTGAGACTGCACTTTAAGAAACTTTCAACATTTTTGACATTTTCCGCATTGACTGACCTTCATGTCTTAAAGTAATGATGGACTGTCGTTTCTCTTTGCTTATTTGAGCTGTTCTTGCCATAATATGGACTTGGTCTTTTACCAAATAGGGCTATTTCTGTATACCTTCCTACCTTGTCACAACACAACTGATTGGCTCAAACGCAATAAGAAGGAAAGAAATTCCACAAATTAACTTTTAACAAGGCACACCTGTTAATTGAAATGCATTCCAGGTGATTCATGAAGCTGGTTGAGATAATTCCAAGAGTGTGCAAAGCTGTCATCAAGGCAAAGTGTGGTTATTTGAAGAATCTCAAATATGAAATATATTTGGATTTGTTTAACATTTTTTGGGGTTACTACATGATTCCATAWMTGTTATTTCATAGTTTTGATGTCATCACTATTATTCTACGATGTAGAAAATAGTAAAAATAAAGAAAAACCCTTGAATGAGTAGGTGCTCTAAAACACTACATACCGTTAGTGTACGTCATTGAGTTTGGGTATTCCAAAAGTTACGTTACTGATTACAATTTTGAACAAGTAACTTTAACGGATTACATTTAGAAAGTAACCTACCCAACCCTGCTCGCTCACCGTTAAACATCTGCTGAACAACAAGAGTAATCCTCAAGCACCAGAGTAATCCTCAACAAGAGACTGACTCTTAGCGGCCATTATCCCTCTTTCCTGTGTAGGCCAGGAGTTCATTGGTTAACACTGTCAGTGTTAATCATCCTAGAGTAACTGGTTGTAAAGGTAGCCAAGAGAGTTCTGAAAAAAACAGACAAGAAGATAGAGGCCTAGATAATAAAGTGACTGCTCATGTGTAGCATGTGTTTGTTAGTGATGTGAAGGGTCTAATCAAGCAAAGCCAAGGCCTTATATGTTAAAACGTTTCTTTGGGGCTCACTGACACAAACCCTTATCTGCCTTAATCCTAGCTTTTGTGAACATGGTTTAGAATGTTCTGTTCAAACTAATCTACGATTACAAAATATCTTGAACTCGATAGACTCCAGATTATTCAAATCCTTCTTGGTGTAATCATAATACCAAAGTGCCACCATGTAATCTAAATCAAATGAGTTGTTTCTTTTTTCCAGAAACATGTAAATAAGCGTAATGCTACAGTGTAGGACGATGAAACTTAAAAATGCTGTACTTATTTGAATCATTAAAATATTAATCACAGATTAAGCGCCTTAATATCCAAAGGATTGCCGTTTTAGAAACAAATACAATAGTCCCCCCACTCTTTTCTTTGGAGGAACCTCCTGGCGGCTCTGAAATCAACCACATGTTTCAGCAGTGAAAGAAAGACAGGAAAGGATAGAACTGTAATCCCTATCAATGCACTTTAGAAACCACCTTCTCCCTAAAATGTGTGACTAATGGGCACAAATCTGCAGCTTTAGAKGCTGTCAGTGAGGATGGCTGGAACTGTTGTTCTGCCATTCACCGCACYAACGTAATAAACCCGTCCYTTTGTTTCTGCCATTGCTGAAGCCTTTTTGTCTCTCCTCTGAGCAAATGTACCTTGAGGTCTTGTGTAGGGTTTCTCTTTTCAAGCTGCGCCTTTTCTGCCCGGCCTGCGTGCTTCGTGGTGCCGTAATGACATTAAAACACGAACACTTAAAGGGCTTTCGGCGAGAGCCGCATTGTCTGCTGTGAAGGCTTCCAGAAAGAAGATTTTATTATGTTGTGGGATTTAATGCCAGTGTGTGTTACCTGATAACATTAAGGGAGAGAGGAAGGCGAGAATATTCCCAAACTGGCAGGGCTTCAAGAATATTGACCACCAACAGGATTGCAGCTGATGTCGTCCATGTGTATTCATGGACTCGGAACAGCCTGATTATAGCTATTACAGAATTATATCCGGGGAGGTGCAATTCATTAGCTCTCATTTCTATTTATCTAACGTTGGTGGGCAAGGCTAGCTTACTGGTGCAGTGCTAGATACATGTTGTTGTTTTCCCCCCAACCAAATAGGAGGCAGTTGTGTCTTCAGAAGGATTTTAATCTTGGTTGAGAAACCTATTGGTTTCGGTTAGAATACAGTATATAGGGGGAGGACAGTTGCCACTGTTGTGGAGTTATCTGCTTTAAGGAGTTGAACTTAGTCGTCTTCGCTAAATGTTCAGGCTAACACTTAGACACATTTGAAAACTTCCATTTGGAGTTTTTTTCCCAGAGTGAAGATTTGTGGCAGGTGTGATTTTTGTGGGTCCAAACACATTTACGTCTGTGTTTTTGCTATGACAGTTGAATACACTTTTGGGAAATGAAGTAAATTAAACCTATAAAATGGAGTTTACTTCCAGCTGAATAGCTAATTTGGTAAATCTAGGGAAAACAAGTCATTTTTCACTGCTGTATTTGAGGGAGAAATAATGACAGTGTTTCGGTGTTGTTTGYTCATCCTTCGCAAATTTGAATGCCAAATTTGTTTTGCAGGTGTTGCACATGGAATAATTGAGCTGCATAATGTGGATAAGGTGTTGATACCATACTATACTTAACTGTTATGCATTTCAGGAACCAAAAACAGTTCCAATCAGTAGAAAAGCTTAAATCATTATTCAATTTGAAAGTAAAAGTGTGGTTTGTGAGACAGGTGGAATTGGCTAGGGGAAAGTTTTGGCCGTTATAAAACGATGCTTATCACAGTTTTCACTTGGACATCATTGCAGTTAGAACTTCTCTAACAATGTGAGACTTTGAAAAGGCCTTCACAGGGTTTGATTCCATCAACTTTAACCGTATTCTAGGTCCCCGGGGATCCTTAGGCAGTCATGAAACATCGTTTTTTATCATGTGCTCATAGTTATTGTTGTTGTTTTTCTTTTCTTGACTGTAGAACCATGTCATGTGATCAAAAGGCCTGGCTCATATCAGTCTTTTCTTTCAGCATACCATACTATAAGTACCATTACCCAATTTAAAAACAGGCCCACCCCACTTAAAAATAGTCCACAGGATCATTTTGCATTGTGCTGTGTTGATGGTGCTAAAGCTGTGAATTGGTGCAGCTTCCACCACAGTGCAGTGCAGTAGCTACATAAAAACATTCCCTGCCAGGCTGAGTCTTTCACGCTGCCTTGGGTGCACTCTGCTCCCCCTCTCCTTCTCCTCTCCTTCCTGGCATGATGAGCTCCCACCTCCCCCCCACCACACACACACAAGACAATGGCTATTACCAGGCACACCTGGGTTCCCGTCCGCACCATCCTCCTAATATCTTTTAAATCTCCACATAAGGTATGCCTTCCATAGGGCTTACAATACCATTTGCTCTAATACATTCTTTTGGCAGTGRTGAGTGCAAGCTGCTTCTCCMGGCCCCTGGAGAGTCGAGGGGGGAATGGGAAGGGTGAGSCAGCCCAAAATATGAGAAGAAATAGTGYGGYATCCTCCAGGACCACGGCCTGGTAATCAACATTCTTCCAACTGGAAACATTTTCCAATTCTTCATCTTCATTTAGCTTCTTTACCTGCTAATTCTTAGCAGCGGGRAACAATAATTTGCGTTGACGCCTGAAACGAGAAGSAGGAAACAACCAAATTGAGGGTTTTTTGGGGAGGGAGGGAATGGGGGCTGATTGTGATAAGCAAATGAAATTAATGACAGRYAGTGTTTGTCTAGTGAAGAAGGGAAGAGCCTGTCGCGTMTGCCATGTTAAACACTCCACATACGGCAAAGGAGKTAATCCAGTCTCCCTCCATCTCAAGCCGCCGCGTGATTATAGGGAACACTCTCCTCACAAACGCCGCAGAGCAAAACGGCGGCCCTCGTTACCGCTCAAGCTCCCTCCAATGAGAGGCTCATTAAGAGGGGAGAAAAAGATTTTAAGTGTTGACTAATAGAGGAGCTCCAAGGTATTTATTTCTTATTGTTTCGATGCAAAGTCATTATACTGCACTGGAGTTTTTCTTCGGCAGAAACCAGGAGCGCTAAGTACTAGGGAATAGGCTACGTTTGTTGGTGTTTGGCTTTTTCTTTTCTCTCTCCCTTCCCTCTTCCTCCACTTTGAGGGAAGAGGCGATGGCTTCGGGCTTGCCTGGATCCCTAACATCAAGATGCACTCCCGTTGTAGGTCTTTACTGTAGTACCATATGAACTGTCACTTGTAACGTTAAATAATAGATTGCTTCCACTAATTCCCGGCCTGATATTTCTGGCAGAGAGGAGGAACATGCGGACAGACAGCATCTGTTAGACCCCCACGAAGGCCAAATAATTTTCACCACACACATTCTGAGGAAAGGATTACTGCGGTGCATTCACCTTTGTAAGCATGCAACGTTGCCAATGCTAATGCTAGCCTACTTCAAGCTGAAGCTACATGATTAACTATATTATTTTAACTCTTAGATGTTGGTGCACATTTGAATATGATTTCTAAAGAGCGTAATTGATATATACTAATTTCAGCCTTTTTGAATACAACTCCATTTGTTTCCACAACTTTGATATAGCATTTAGAAATTATTTGTCGAAGCTTGTTGGTTGACTTTGTTTTGTTTCATTAGGTCCCTGTTGAGAATATTTTGGGGTTAAGCACTTTAATATTCATTATAGTCAGGTGATTTTTTTATGTTATCTTCTCTAAATACAACTTTGAGTTTCCAATTGTCTTAACAATAGTTTCATTGTTGCTTTAGCCGCCCACTTAATAGGTGTACAAGACAAAAAGCAGTAATGCCTCTGAAAAGAAACTGATGAATAAAATTAAGGAACACCTGCATGCGGCTCGTTTCTAATTGAATAGATTTCTTTGTTAACTGTTCTTCAAAGCTACACGTACAGTCATTACCTACATTAGCTCTAGCCCCAAAAATTCTGAAAACATTTAATAACACAATGGATTATTCAATATACAATATCAATAAGAAATGCGAAGTACCCTAATATACATTTTCTGCCATAACTTTGACAACAGTTCATCTTAACAAGAATACGTTTCTATGAAACTATTACAACAACAAAAAATGGTTACCGTGCTGCACTATCAATTTGTATGATTTGACTAGTTAGCAGTGGTAGAACTTGTATGATAGTTAGAGAAACATTGACATGGTTAGAACGCTTGTCTTTAGGATTAGGTCTCCCCCGGTGGGAGTTTACTTTAATCTGTTTAGCAGTAGACTCATTCTATCCACCGTTCTGTTAATACGACCCCTCCTGGTGAAGCCTGGGACTGTGTGAGTGTGTGTGTGTGTGTGTGTGTGTGTGTGTGCAGCAACAGCAGTGAGATGGTGTGTGTCTCTGTTTGTGTATGTCTGAGTCTGTGTGTGTGCATGCACGTTAACACTCCTGCTCAGCAAAGCCAACCACCCTCTGTGTCTGTGCTGATGGCTTGGGGCCTTTTTTTCTTTCCCGTGGGGGCCCTTGACTAGGGCCAGAATTCCATCACGTGTGTCTGTATGTGTGTGTGTCTGTGTTAGCCATGGCGGGATTGCTTTAGACAAAGGAGAGGCACTTGCCAGAAGCCGCAGCAAAGGCAACAACATCCCTACCCCACCTAAAGCACCCCATTTGTTCCCCATCCTCTCCCCGGCTCCCTCAGTCCACTCAGGCAGCGATGATGGCGGCTGCTCAGGAAAAGGGCCCTCGGGAGACTGGAAAGTGAATAAAGAAAACGGAGAAAGGGAGAATAAGCATTTTTCATGCTTTTTTGTTTAATGCCGTTTCCAAAAATAATGTGGGACAGGGAAACAGAAGGTATGGTTTATAAGAAAACACACACAAAAACACATAAACACACACACATGCACTGAATGGCGGTTTGGGGAGGGTTGTGAGTACCTGATTCTTCTCCCTCTTTTTTTCTCATCTCCCTTTAAAAATCTGCAAATCCATTTGCTCAACAGCTGCACCTCTGTGCTGAACAGATAACAACCTGGGCCAGACTGGCTTTGCAGCGAGTGGAGGCAGATAGGCCCAAATCTCTGGCCTTTTTTTGTAAAATGCTAATGACGAAGGAACACTTCTCCAGCCAAAAKTGCTTTTGTAGATCTGTCAATTGCTATTTTGACAGATATTTACTTGTAAGTACACACAACACTTGTTCCCCGTGTCTTATCTGGTGCTCTGCAGAACACTGACCTACATTACGTCAAGCACAATATGATGCACAAACATGCTCTGTTCAATAGARGTTTATTTTCCCTCTKYTTTTTTWACTTAAAAACAGACGGAACTAAATGAAATGGCTGCAAATCCTATAGACAGAAGGTATTCTCTCRCAAATAAAACCTTGTGGCTTACAGGGAGGAATCTTGCGACCATCTCCGGGTGTTTGATAGCTCCTCAAAGGGCTGTGCAATAGCACTCTGTGGAGCAGAGTCAATATTGGGAAGACGGCTACAGCTGCTCATTCACTTCATTCTCTCTCTCCCTCTCTCTCTCTCTCTCTTCTCTCTCTCTCTCTCTCTCTCTCTCTCTCTCTCTCTCTTCTCTCTCTTCTCTCTCTTCCTTTCACATGCTCTCTAAACCATAACAATAATGGAAACAACAACACATATTGATGTGAGTGTGTGGTGTGTTTATGTTGCTCAGTTCAAATGTGTCACTGATATCTGAAGTGTTGTACCACTTGTAATAGTGAGCATATCTCTAAGCTGTAAATTGGATAAACTTGTAATCTCCAAGTACCAGTGTAAGTCGCTCTGGATAAGAGCGTCTGCTAAATGACTTAAATGTAAATGTAAATGTATAATGTAATATTATCATAGTTAATGATTTATCAATAAAAAGTGGTGATAACATAATCAATTGTAACTGAAAGATAAAAAATCATTATAGCATTTAACCATACATCACATTCATTGTTGAAAAAATCTATTGATTTGAAAATAACTTAAGGGTGACTTTATTTTACCTTGTTTGACTGTTGACGCACATCTCTCTTCTAAATATGAGTACAGTGTCCTAATATATTTACCATTAATATGCCACACTATGGTAGATTACTTCACGTAGAAACAACTACATAACAACTATAGGACTTATTTCCATCCTCCAGTAAACAGAGCTTATTTGGTTTAAAGTATTGTAACACAATGCCCTCTGGGATTTGACCCACTTAAGAACACATGACTGGAGGATGTCCTTAGAGACTGGGAGAGTGAAACGTCCGCCCTCACGTTGCCCAAGAACGTGACAGTGAAACAGCCAGGTACTGTAACTTTAAACTCAAAATAAACACTCTTTACTGTTTGAGTCTACATTCAAAAAGCATATAGAGGCCTAACGTACACAGTAAAGTGCAGTTTTTAAAGCAGGCCTGTTAACAGGCGATGACAGAGTAAACAGTTTGTTCCTGTGAACAGCTCGATGCCAATCAGCGATTAATGAGGCGATGCTGGAACCACGGCTGAGAGAAGTTAAACTGAGCTGAATTAAGCGCAATATATCCTCATGCAGGTGCTCGCCGAACGAATAACTGCTTTAATTGCTGTTATTCAATCATTCGCTTTTTTTCCTCCGCGCCGAAACACTGCTCTGGCATTATCAGCTTTTCTTGTCAATGTACAAACGCCTATCACGGGGGTACAAGCGTCGAAATGTTTTGCTCGCAGCGCTCAACCATATGTGACCTAAAAAATAAACTGTTCCATGGCTAAAAGTGTGCATTGTGAAGAGAAAGGAAAGACATGCTGCAAGGTGCATGGTGTAAAGTGATCCCTCCATTTGAATAAGTCCTTATCTTGGTTTGCGTTCCACGGTGGAGAGGCTTGTGGGTAGCCTTTGATGGGACACATCTGTGTGCGACGGGGGCTCGGTGGGGTGGAGGGAGAGAAGAGTGGGTGTCTCTGCACCTGCTCTGGTAATCTGCTCAACAATAGTTATTATTTCTGTTGGAGGTATTTGTGCAGTGTTAACTCTGTCGCCTCCAACAGGTTGGGAATGTTTTCCCTAATAGAGAAGGTGGCTGGAAAGTCTCTCACACAGCATGACTTATGTTGCTGAGGAAGCAAGCAAAGCAAGGAACATCAACATGAATTGTCTATGATCAACAGTTAGACCTCCTGACGTTTCTCTTTGCCCCATCAGCCTACATAACATGTACCATAGAAGACAAATAATAGTGTGTACTTTAGACATGCAATGCAAATTGATGTTCCAGGAAATTAGACCATTCTTTCTTAATTATTCTACAGAATAATTACGAGATATAAACCTATGCAGTTAAAGTTAAATACGATATAAGTAATTTGATATTTCTTTACTATTAATATGTATGATGTGTTAGCTTTTGTACAAAGATTGTCATTCCTTTAGATATAGAATAATTCATAATTCTCTATTCATGCTCAACAACCACCAACAGATCATTAACAACAACTAAAAGTTGTATGTCAAATTTATGTTGACAGATCCCAAAGCTGTTTGTTAGTTCTCGTGACAGCTTGCACACCTCATTCATTATTTTTAGTGGGCATTGATTCTTTATTCATACCTTCAACTTTAGATTGATAGAATTTAGTTGTTTATCTAGATAACTTCTGACAGCTTTAAAAACATCCAGGACTGTTTCAAGTCTCAATCAGCATCTCTTCCTCTGTAAACCAGCTTAAATGTGCCAGTTTATTTGTTGTACATTTATTTGATCACGCATCTGATTCAGTGAGGTTGACCGCTTGGGTCTCTTTTTCTAAACGAGGTTAGAGATCTTTAATGTATTCACAAGGACAGGTGCAGAGAAAGTAAAGGAACAGTAGCAGGGAGCGATTGGAGTCGATTAACATAAAACAAACGAGGTGATTTCCCTGCGAGTCAGTGGAAGGATCTATCTCTCTAGAGCTGCTCGCTGACAAGTGCAGGTCCGTGGGGATGGTAAATAGAGATGTTACTACACCAGAGGGAAACAGGCTGCTTCATTTCATGTTATTTAACATGCTTTTTTAACATGAGTTGTTGCAATGTACTTTGGATTAATTTTGGTTTGAATTATAGAACATATTGCCATAAAATGGAATGAAAATGAAATAAATTGAGTATCAATAAGGAGACCGCAAAGTCTTATTCATTGTCAGCGTACGATATATTTGCTCTGTGAATGTTTTCTTGATAGTATGAATATCATATTGATATTCATTTGATAATTTTTTGTTCCATTAGCAATGAGGTATCAAATGTTCATTTTTTCAGACTGAGATTGAAACTGGATTATTTTGTAGCTCTGGTCCTATTGACAGGCGAGACAGTCTCTGTGGTACAGTATGGTCTCTGTAGACTATGCCATCACTGAGGTCCCAAGGCACCACTTGGAATCCTGCCCAAAAACACAACCTCTCTGTACCCCCTGGAAACGC
This sequence comes from Salvelinus sp. IW2-2015, assembly GCF_002910315.2. NCBI lineage: Eukaryota > Metazoa > Chordata > Actinopteri > Salmoniformes > Salmonidae > Salvelinus > Salvelinus sp. IW2-2015. Next base: position 9,382,369 of record NC_036874.1, on the reverse strand, counting down.
CCCTCAGTCAGGGTTCTCTCACCGGGGCAACACACACCAGCTCAGTGCAGACACAGCACTCTTGACTCCTGATCTGCCCAGAGGACAGCTTTCTCCTCCCTCACCCCCCAAACAAATGCTATTCTGTTGCTGATGTCTTAACAATGTACTTACACTTAGAAACACACACCTACTGCACACGGTCTTGTATGATCCTCAGACAATGCCATCCCCTGTTGCCTTGCTTTGCCTCTGTCTGCAACATTCTTAAGACTCAATGCATTGTATTTTTGTTGTATTTTTGTTTTGTTTCCTGTAATTTCGAAAATGGCTGTTTGTTCCAGTTTCCATTGAACATTATGAAACTATGCATTCTTTGCTCGTGTAAAAAAAAAAGAAGAAGAAATCTCAGAAAAGCCGCTTTGTTTCATGAGATTTAAATGATTTGCACACTAAACAACCATAGTCCTAGAATTCAATCCAAACCAAGAAATGAGTTCGAAATTCTGTCAGCATATCGTAATATAATGTATTTATTGTTTACTGTAGGCCTATATTTAGATTGGTTGTACTAACAGTACAGTTGCAAGGGCTTGCTCCTAGGTGACTCCTAGGAGGACAAGAAAAACTTACTTAGAGAGTATGTTACACCAGAGTTGCCTGACGACTCAAACTGAATTCTTCCGCTGCTCTATCGTTCCCTAGATACTTCACTCTGAGAAAGCCGGTCTACATTGTAGTGAGAAGAGTGACATCAACTGTGTCATCTTGGGCTTTGTATTCATCCCAGTGCTCACACTATGTTAATGATGGTCAATGAAGAGAATGGCGCTAAAGGGGATTGCTGTCGTTTTACGGGCTCTTAACCAACCGTACTATTTTGTTTGTTTTTTCACATAGTTTGTAACTTATTTTGTACATAATGTTGCTGCTACCGTCTCTTATGACCTAAAAGAGCTTTTGGACATCAGAATAGCGATTACTCAAATTGAATTGGACAAATATATATATATATATWTTTTTTTAATGAGTCGGACGAGAGGGATTTACTCCAGACACCCGAACAGGCCCTCATCCCCGTCATTCGCAGGAGAATGAGACGGAGGTTTTGTGGAAGGAGATCGGGGTGCCTTGTGACGATCAGGCGACGAGTAGCTAATCTGCCTTTGCCATCGGTACTATTGGCCAACGTACAATCGCTGGATAATAAAGTGGACGAACTAAAAGCACGTACATCCTACCAACGGAACATTAAAAACTGTAATATCTTATGTTTCACCGAGTCGTGGCTGAACGACGACATGAATAACATACTACTGGCGGGTTATACACTGTATCGGCAAGATAGAACAGCAGCCTCTGGTAAGACAAGGGGTGGCGGTCAATGTATATTTGTAAACAACAGCTGGTGCACGATATCTAAGGAAGTCTCAAGGTTTTGCTCGCCTGTGGTAGAGTACCTCTTGATAAGCTGTTGACCACACTATTTACCAAGAGAGTTTTCATCTATATTCTTCGTAGCTGTCTATTTACCACCACAAACCGATGCTGGCACTAAGACTGCACTCAATGAGCTGTATACGGCCATAAGCAAACAGGAAAGCGCTCATCCAGAGGCAGCACTCCTAGTGGCCGGGGACTTTAATGCATGGAAACTTAAATCCGTTTCACCTAATTTCTACCAGAATGTTAAATGTGCAACCAGAGGGGAAAAAACTCTAGACCACCTTTACTCCACTCACAGAGATGCGTACAAAGCTCTCACTCGCCATCCATTTGGCAAATTTGACAATAATTATATATACCTGATTCCTGCTTACAAGCAAAAATTCAAGCAGGAAGCACCAGTGACTCAGTCAATAAAAAAGTGGTCAGATGAAGCAGATGCTAAGCTACAGGACTGTTTTGCTAGCACAGACTGGAATATGTTCCGGGATTCTTCCGATGGCATTGAGGGGTACACCACATCAGTCACTGGCTTCATCAATGAGTGTATCGATGACATCGTTCCCACAGTGACTGTGCATACATACCCCAAGCAGAAGCCATGGATTACAAGCAACATCCGCACTGAGCTAAAGGGTAGAGCTGCAGCTTTCAAGGAGCGGGACTCTAGCCCGGAACCTTATAAGAAATACCGCTATGCCCTCTGACGAACCATCAAACAGGCAAAGTGTCAATACAGGACTAAGATCGAATTGTACTACACCGGCTCCGATGCTCTTCAGATGTGGCAGGGCTTGCAAACTATTACAGACTACAAAGGGAAGCACAGCCGAGAGCTGCATGTGACACGAGCTACCAGACGAGCTAAATCACTTCTATGCTCGCTTCGAGGCAAGTAACACTGAAACATGCATGAGAGCATCAGCTGTTCCGGACGACTGTGTGATCACGCTCTCCGCAGCCAATGTGAGTAAGACCTTTAAACAGGTCAACATTCACAAGGCCGCAGGGCCAGATGGATTACCAGGACGTGTACTCCGAGCATGCGCTGACCAACTGTCAAGCGTCTTCACTGACATTTTCAACTTTTCCCTGTCTGAGTCTGCAATACCAACATGTTTCAAGCAGACCACCATAGTCCCTGTGCCTAAGAATACTAGGGTAATCTGTCTAAATGACTACTGACCCATAGCACTCACGTCTGTAGCCAGGAAGTGCTTTGAAAGGCTGGTCATGGGTCACATCAACACCATTATCCCAGAAACCCTAGACCCACTCCAATTTGTATACCGACAACGACGAGACAGCCTATATGGAGGAGGTCAGAGACCTGACCTTTGTGGTGCTAGGACAACAACCTCTCCCTCAACGTGATCCAGACAAAGGAGATGATTGTGGACTACAGGAAAAGGAGGACCGAGCATGCCCCCATTCTCATCGATGGGGTTGTAGTGCAGCAGGTTGAGAGCTTCAAGTTCCTTGGCGTCCACATCACCAACAAACTAACATGGTCCAAGCACACCAAGACAGTCGTGAAGAGGGCACGACAAAACCTATTCCCCCTAAGGAGACTGAAAATATTTGGCATGAGTCCTCAGATCCTCAAAAGGTTCTACAGCTGCACAAATGAGAGCATCCTGACGGGTTGCATCACCGCCTGGTATGGCAACTGCTCGGCCTTCGACCGCAAGGCACTACAGAGGGTTGTGCATACGGCACAGTATATCACTAGGGCCAAGCTTCCTGCCATCCAGGATCTCTATACCAGGCAGTGTCAGAGGAAGGCCCTAAACATTGTCAAAGACTCCAGCCACCCCAGTCATAGGCTGTTCTCTCTGCTACCGCATCGCCAAGTGTAGGTCCAAGAGGCTTCTAAACAGCTTCTACCCCAAGCCATAAGACTCCTGAACATCTAATCAAATGGCTACCCAGACTATTTGCATTGCCCCCCCCCCCTTTATGCTGCTGCTACGCTCTGTTATTATCTATGCATAGTCACTTTAATAACTCTACCTACATGTACATATTACCTTGACTAACCGGTGCCCCTGCACATTGACTCTGTACAGGTACATACTGTATATATATAGCCTCGCTATTGTTATTTTACTGCTCCTCTTTAATTATTTATTACTATTATTTCTTATTTTATTTATTTTTATTTGTAAAACTGCATTAGTTAAGGGCTTGTAAGTAAGCATTTCACTGTAAGGTCTACTACGCCTGTTGTATTTGGGGCATGTGACAAATGCCATTTGATTTGATTTGCTGCACAAGCACACCAGCAGTTGACCTTCGGGGTCTTCAAGTTATAGTTCCAGGCCAACTACTACTTAGTAGTTGAAGTCCAGAGATATTTGGTAGCAATATTACACAAGATGATAACTGTACTTGAGATGCTGTGTGACACATTCTTGTTTCTGTACTAGAGTTTACAGTCAACCATAAACCGCTCAATTTCCCCCAAAGGATCTCCTGTTTTGATATCTGCCCTGGCTCATAATATCTGTCAGGGTTCCACACAGTCTAATTAGCAGTGTCATCGCAGACAGTGACACGAATGCTACATTAAAACCCATTGTTACTGTAGCCCCTGATATTTACTTCTGTCATGTTCCCAGTCATTTACAACAGTGTAGTATCTGAATAATTAAGCGCAAGGATAACTGCTAAATGCATGCTTAACAAGCCGGGGACGTGCATCTATCTCACAGCATCTGGAACCCACATTGTCAGCTACTGTTTTAATGTCAGCATTCAATAGAGTAATGGGATGATAGGAGGCAGTGGATGAGTCGGGGGCATGGTGTGCTGAAAGCCCAGCAGCCTCCCATACTCTGCCTCCTATGACAATCCTGCGGAGAGTACAGTGCCATTACCATCCAGACGAACAGCGTGGTGAGAGGGGCTCCTCATTTAGCCTGATGATCACTTAGGCTCCAAAGCTTTGATGGGATGGAGGAACCCAAGGAGTATGTGGGATGTTTGAGGAGTCAGTCAAACATGGCCAATAACACCACTAAATCAACCATGATGCCTCATACTTACACTCTATTCTCCAGTTGTGGACTCCAGTCACATGACTTGGACTCAAGTCACAAATTTGATGACTTGAGACTCCACATGATAGAAAATAAAATAACTTGATACTTGACTTGGACTTGAACTTGGAGCCTCAAGACTCAGGACTCGACTTTGACTTGAGACTGATGACTAGAAATTATCTGGACAGGTTTGTTATCATTTTGTCACTCATTTTGTGGCACAGTCTCCATAGATTACTCTCCATGCAGCCAGAGACAGTAGCCGCAGTATCGCCATTGCAACAAAAAATGCAATAGATTGGCTAGTGAAACACACTCTGCCCTCTGATTGAACCAGCAAACTGTCAATCAACACAGGTCGGGTGAGCCAGCGAACAGATTTATGATTTGCTGTACAGCTATACGATCGGGTGCAGTGCAAACTTCAAATTGTTGCGAGAGAAGATTACCATAATAAATAAATATGCAGCTTCAAAAATTGTTTGGCGATCAAGAATATTAACTGTTTACTTTGTAAGTTCACCAGCAATTGGGCATCCAGCAACACTTACTAGCATAGGCCTACTGGTATTTTGGTATGTCAAAATTGCTTTAAATGTATAATTTACTTATGAAGCTTGCATTTTGATTTTGTAGTTAAAATTATTATTGTGGCAAAGATGCAGTGGAGAGGGCTTTGTTCTCTTGTTTAAGTGTTTGATGTTGCTTTCACACATTTAAATGCATATGTTGTAAATCTATATTCAATCTAATCCTACAATAATTGCTAGCATTTCATTATTCCATCCCAATACTGTTTATTGCAACACTTGTTTCATGTTTGATATGATACCTTTCATTTAGCCTACCATCTCTTACCCTCTGAGTGGATGCGATGTTTATTGTGCACATGAACATTTGCAAGACTCATGAGGTAGAAGTTCTGTTTATTCAATTCAATGTATGGTTTCCTTTGTTCATATTTCTCGGGCTACGTTGGAGTTCCGTGTGTTTGTGTCCTATGTCTCTGTCATTCTAGTTGTGCGTAATAGTAGCGCGAGCGCCACAGTGCACATAGAAATGGGCTACGTGGCCTGCGCGCCACGTTTTGGTGCCAGTACGTTGAGTAAGAGAAAACGATTGTTCCATGTATGACTGGTGATGAAATATCATTAATAATTATTAACTCTGACTAAGACGAATGTAACAATGGATGTGGAAATTGCCTTTTACATCGTAGAACCAGTTTATTGGTTGTGTTTGCCAATTGGCTAGTTGTATGGTCCTGGAAGGGGCAAAGTGCTTGTAGGCTACCTGTTTGAGTTCCGTTTAGACAGATTCAATGTGGTTTCTCAAGGGGAGGCTCTGCAGTCTTGCCCTCTACCTGTGTCATTTCAGATAGGACAGGTATAGAGGTTATTTCTTTTGGGCTATTACCCGTGTATATTTGGTAAATCTACTTAAATATTTTGTATGATATGGTTCTTTCACCATTGGATCATCAAGACCTGTAAATAAATCTACACTCTGAGTACTTCAACCTGCCTTGCTTTCTGCTGATTTCATGCCCTTACCACTGCTACAAGGTCCAGATTTTACAATTACATAATCAGAATGTGTTGTCGACAAAATAATGAAAAGGGCTGTCAGGTAGCCTCAATAAATGGACAAATATTTGTAGTTTAGCAAGTTGTTGCTATCACGGCTCAGGCTAAGACCCAGATGCAGACACAGGAGGCGGATAGTACGAGTCTCAGAGTTTATTATAGAACAAGGGGCAGGCAAAGAGTCATAATCCTAATCAGAGTCAGAAAGGAACAGGACGGCAGGCAGGATCAGGGTCAGGACAGGCAGAAAGGTCATAACTGGGAAGACTAGGGAAAACAAAAGCTATTGCACAGGAAACACAGGAACACGCTGGTAGGACTTGACGGGACAAGACGAACTGGCAACAGACAAACATAAAACACAGGTATAAATACACAGGAGATAATGGGGACAAATGGGAGACACCTGGTGGGGTGTGGAGACAAGCATAAGATAGGTGAAACAGATCAGGGTGTGACAGTTGCATAAATATATATATATTTTACTGCACTTGAGACTCGACTTGACTTGCTCATAGAATGCACAACTAGGACTTGAGACTCGACCTGTTCTACTTGGGACTTAACTTGAGACTCAGACCTTGTGACTTGCTTGTGACTCAAATAATAGTGACTTGGGAATATACAGTGGTTCCTCCTTTGAAAGTTGCGAGATTACACCACGGGATTTAAATTGTGCTACTTAGCAAGTTTTTTCCCAGTCATATCCAATACCAGGTGTATCAAACTCCATTATTTGAATGATGCTGTGTCTGCATGTATGTATGACAATTATACACTTCAACAGTGTTTACCACTCATGCTCTTGGGACATCAATGATTACACATTGCAATAGACTAGAAACATGATTTAAGTAAAGGCTGATTTGTAATTCATATATATATCTACATAGGCGTACAGAGGCCCATTAAACCAAAGGGTTTTCTAATGATCAATTAGCCTTTTAAATGATAATCTTGGATTAGCTAACCCAACGTGCTATTGGAAAACAGGAGTGGTGGTTGCTGATAATGGGCCTTTGTATGCCTATGTAGATATTCCATAAAAAAATCAGCCGTTTCCAGCTACAATAGTCATTTACAACATTAACAATGTCTACACTGTATTTCTGATCAATTTGATGTTATTTTAAAGACTTTTTTTGTTGCTTTTCTTTCAGTAACAAGGACATTTCTAAGTGACCCCAAACTTTTGAACGGTAGTGTATATATAAACCCAGCAAAAAAAGAAACGTCATTTCACTGTCAACTCTGTTTATATTCAGCAAACTTAACATGTGTAAATATTTGTATGAACATAACAAGATTCAACAACTGAGATATAAACTGAGATATAAACTGAACAAGTTCCACAGACATGTGACTAGCAGAAATTGAATAATGTGTCCCTGAACAAAGGGGGGGGGGGGGTCAAAATCAAAAGTAACAGTCAGTATCTGGTGTGGCCACCAGCTGCATTAAGTACTGGAGTGCATCTCCTCCTCATGGACTGCACCAGATTTGCCAATTCTTGCTGTGAGATGATGCTCTTCCACCAAGGCACCTGCAAGTTCCCGGACATTTCTGGGGGGAATGGCCCTAGCCCTCACCCTCTGATCCAACAGGTTCCAGACATGCTCAATGGGATTGAGATCCAGGCTCTTCGCTGGCCATGGCAGAACACTGAKATTCCAGTTTTGCAGGAAATCACACACAGAACGAGCAGTATGGCTGGTGGCATTGTCATGCTGAAGTGTCATATCAGGATGAGTCTGCAGGAAGGGTACCACATGAGGGAGGAGGATGTCTTCCCTGTAACGCACAGCGTTGAGATTGCCTGCAATGACATCAAGCTCAGTCCAATGATGCTGTGACACACCGCCCCAGACCATGACAGACCCTCCACCTCCAAACTGCTCCCACTCCAGAGTACAGGCCTCGGTGTAACGCTCATTCCTTAGACGATAAACGCGAATCCGACCATCACCCCATGTGAGACAAAACCGCGACTCGTCAGTGAAGAGCACTTTTTGCCAGTCCTGTCTGGTCCAGCGACGGTGGGTTTGTGCCCATAGGCGACGTTGTTGCCTGTGATGTCTGGTGAGGACCTGCCTTACAACAGGCCTACAAGCCCTCAGCCCAGCCTCTCTCAGCCTATTGCAGACAGTCTTAGCACTGATGGAGGGATTGTGTGTTCCTGGTGTAACTCAGGCAGTTTTTGTTGCCATCCTGTACCTGTCCCACAGGTGTGATGTTCGGATGTACCGATCCTGTGCAGGTGTTGTTACACGTGATCTGCCACTGCGAGGACGTTCAGCTGTCCATCCTGTCTCCCTGTAGCGCTGTCTTATGCATCTCACAGTACAGACATCGCAATTTATTGCCCTGGCCACATCTGCAGTCCTCATGCCTCCTTGCAGCATGCCTAAGGCACGTTCACACAGATGAGCAGGGACCCTGGGCATCTTTCTTTTGGTGTTTTCACAGTCAGTAGAAAGGCCTCTTTAGTGTCCTAAGTTTTCAGAACTGTGACCTTAATTGCCTTCAGTCTGTAAGCTGTTAGTGTCTTAACGACCGTTCCACATGTGAATGTTCATGAATTGTTTATGGTTCATTGAACAAGCATGGGAAACAATGTTTAAACCCTTTACAATGAAGATCTGTGAAGTTATTTGGATTTTTACGAATTATCTTTGAAAGACAGGGTCCTGAAAAAGGGACGTTTCTTATTTTGCTGAGTTTATATAACATTTTTTACCGAGCCTTTCCATAAGTCCACGCAAGTTTCTTTAACTGTCTTCTGGCTGTAATTAGAGCGATGTTGATGTCGTGCCGTGATGCCAGCAGATTATTTATCTTCATGAATATAAGCAAGTGATGTCTGCTAAATAATCAATTAAGGTTTTACCAGAAATAAACAATTCTAAATAACAAACTGGCTTTATTTACAAATTAGTGAGAATGTCTCACCCAATGTTCAAGAATTGGCTGTTTCTCGCTCACTCTAGGTTAAATGAAAACGAAATCTCCAAAATATTGTAACTTTTTAAACAAAGTGATTATTTTTTATAATTATATAAAAGCCCTTTAGATATTCTCAGATATTCTCACAGATCCTAACGCAAAATGCCCCTTAGATATGAATTTAGAGTTCTCCAATCCTCTAAATGTAATTATTGGTGAGAGTCACGTCATTGAAAAAAAWTTTTTTCGATATACTGTAGGCCTCCCATAGTCGAAATGAGTCTCACTAGCATTGAGTAACGTGCTGTTAAAAATGGTGTAGGTCTTATTTATTTAAAGAGCATATTGAAGTTAGAAGCAAAAGCCTATAACTATTTTAGCACCGTTTCGTGCTGCTCTGAGGCAGCATGGGGACTGGTCTTGATAAATCAATGAGATTTTTATTTTCACTGAATCTCTGTTTGGGTACTAGAAAATTATGGTGCAGAAATGTTATGCTCTTAGTGTAACCTTTATTTAACTAGGCAAGTCAGTTAAGAACAAATTCTTATTTACAAGGACAGTCGACTCTTTCCTCGTGTCCTGCGGGGATTCTTTTGCTAAATAGCCCAGTACTGTACTGCCGACCGGCACATTGTACTGCGCCATATTTTCCATTCCATCCTAACGGAAACCCTGAGAGTTTCGTTTTTCGTTTTTCTCTGAATAGAAACACCATAATATGAATAAAATTAATTAAGCCAAATTTCTTAATAAAATCAATCTCATATACTATGTTATTACAAAAAAGGTTTTAAATTCTCTGGTAATGCCAGTACAGAATACTATCAAATGCTTCTGAAAGATGCCCTATGGTAGTCAAACTAGCAATAACTTGCAGTAACAGAAAAAATGGTTGGCAATTAAATGGCGTGCCACAGAATGCTGCGGTAGCACGCAAGGCAAGGTATGATGCAACTTTTAAAGGAGGAACCACTGTAGCATCAACAAATTTGTGGAGATATGACGATGGTATTCTTGATAGCTCTTTATTTGGTGTGGCATAGGCTATGGAATGGTTTTTCAATACCGTCAATACCCTTGAAACTATTTCTTTGAAGTTTTTCAAGATCTTTTTTTTTGCAAAAACGATGCATGGCCATATTTATTTCTAATATTTATCATCAAAGGAATGTAGCCAGCTACATTTCCTAATGTTTTGCTTAAAGTTAATCTTGCATTTTACTGGAGAAATGTAGACTTGCTACACCAAGAAGATTACCTGAAAAGTAGTGGAGAAGTGCAACTGAAGCACGTTTGTTTGATGCCAAGCAGAAATTACAACATTTTAGATCTGAATTTACAAAACGCACAATTTTTTAAATGCGTTTTATCTTTTTTTCCTGCGTCAAAACAAATAATTCTGCCTTAGGCCTGATGTCCACCAGATGCATATGTGTTTTGTTTTACCAGAAGTCTAGCCTGCATTTTCCGTACTTGAAGCACACCTGCTTCGCTTTTCAACTAGCTAAAAGCTAGCTAGTTAGCGTCTGTGTGTACTTCCATTTGTCCCACTGCATGGTAAAGCAATGCACAAGTTGAAAATATTGAATGCATGCGGTACACAGAACGCAGCCTAGTGCGGCACCACCAACGTAGCTGTTGCGGACTGCTCCATTGACAATTAATGACTTCCGCTTGAATGCAAAGAGTTTGATGTATCTGGTGCAGATGAGGCGTTACTAAGGTGACGGGGCATCATATTGTGTTAGCTTTCTGCTGTGTTTGAGAAGTCAAAGCCCTTTGGATGAGTTCTGTACAGCTGCCACTGCAACTTGATTACCTAGCGTTTTTTCTCCTCAGTTCTCAGCCCGTCTGCTCCTCCCCATCTTCTCTGTGCAGAGCAGGCAGGCCCATTGCTTTAGCGACTCCACACAGACACAGTACTGTTTTTCATTCAGACAAGCATGCGTCAAAACTTTGTTCATTTGCACAATATCTCATTCACATTTGCTTTTAAATGTCCAAACTCACCAAAAATGACATTTGGTAGCTCCTACCTCTATGTTTAACTTTATGAGCTGGACTTCCTGTCTTTTCGTTTGCACTCGCTAGCATATTTAGCTAGCAGCCTCCATGGAAATTCGCTATTACTTGTGCTAATTTTGTTAGCATTCTGGTAATAGACACCCAATGGCCTTTTTTTGCCCCGTGGTGTACTAAGTCAGTAATATCTTAAATCCCGGGACGAGAGAAGGATGATATGAAAATCTGGATACTGCCCAACCCTAGTGTGGCAAGTTTATACAGTAGGTATATTGTCGTTTTGGATTGAATTATAATTCATATAATTGTAGTGATGATAATTACAATGTGTGTACAGTTTCTTTAGAGATCCCATCACTGAAACACTTACACRTATGACAACTCTGTGTCAAAGGTGTCATCCATAAGTATTGTTTGTCAAACCAGTACCGTTTCATGGCTGCTGTTGAGAAAAAAGCTGCTCAATTTCTTGCCATGAAACACTCRCCAGCACCTCGACAATATGTTTTTGAGCTCAGTAATAGCTTTAAGGGGTCACTCTATGTTGTTACAACCAAGCATGTAACCACATCATTTTATAATTAATGAAACTTGGTAAAATATGTTACCTACAGTATAGAGGAAGAATTCTCCCTGGCTCACCAGTGTTCATTCTCTGTCATAGGCCATTTGCCATAGTTGGAGAGGTCAAATGTCTCTCCTTGATGCTGGGATAACAATTCACACGAGTTGTCGTGGAGGTCAAGAAATGTTTGGAATTAAATGAAGGGGGAGTCAGTCAGTCTTGCATAATTTACAACTTGCCAACTATAGACTGAGTGTCATTAAAGTCCAAGATGCTGTGGTGTGTACGCATGAGAGACCCTAACTCGAAACCACTTCCAGTAATCAAAGGTCTCACACGAATCTATGACTAAGAAGACAGTGTAGTGATGTGTCGTAATGCCATATGTTGAAAAATGTGAACATGTTGGATTGAAAAGGACATTCCCTTACATAAATGGTGCCCCGTCTGAGAGTACCGTACAACGGTAAAAGGACATTCCCTTACATAAATGGTGCCCCGTCTGAGAGTACCGTACAACGGTAAAAGACATTCCCTTACATAAATGGTGCCCCGTCTGAGAGTACCGTACAACGGTAAAAGGACATTCCCTTACATAAATGGTGCCCCGTCTGAGGTACCGTACAACGGTAAAGGACATTCCCTTACATAAATGGTTGCCCCGGTCGGAGAGTACCGTACAACGGTAAAAGGACATTCCCTTACATAAATGGTGCCCCGTCTGAGAGTACCGTACAACGGTAAAAGGACATTGGTCACAGAAAGAAACCTAACCTTACTATGCTATAGATTGTCAATTTCATATGAGCTGCTTAGCATGTTAGTGATCTGAGAAAATGAAGGGGAAAAATGAAAGTTAGCGTTTTTATATCCATGTAAAATGAACAGTTAATAATGAGTTCCAAATGTTAACTATGGAAAACCCAGGGGAAACGCTCTTCACTAAATAAAAACATTCATACATTTAGAAAATTGTTCTGTAATAGATAGCCCATGATTTACAAACTAATTTTAAAAAACATAGGCCCATATGTTAATGTTTTGTAATGCAGGACGTTTAAAGGGGGAGGTTTGTTTGAAGACGAAAATACATAATAATGTGAGAATGAAGGATCCGGTTTGCTGCAGCAAATTGGGTAAGAACCACTTTGGAACAAGCAGCATATTTCTTTTATTTATCTGTTATTTTACCAGGTAAGTTGACTGAGAACACGTTCTCATTTACAGCAACAACCTGTGGAATAGTTACAGGGAAGAGGAGGGGGATGAATGAGCCAATTGTAAGCTGGGGATGATTAGGTAGCCATGATGGTTTGAGGGCCAGATTGGGAATTTAGCCAGGACACCAGGGTTAACACCCCTACTCTTACGATAAGTGCCATGGGATCTTTAATGACCTCAGAGAGTCAGGACACCCATTTAACATCCCATCCAAAAAACAGCACCCTACACAGGGCTTTGTCCTGCCCTGGGGAATTGGGATATTTGTTAGACCAGAGGAAAGAGTGCCTCCTACTGGCCCTCCAACACCACTTCCAGCAGCATCTGGTCTCCCATCCAGGGACTGACCAGAACCAACCCTGCTTAGATTCAGAAGAAAGCCAGCAGTGGTATGCAGGGTGGTATGCTGCTGGTATGTGAATATGTGAATACGCTGCTCTGTGGATCTAACAAAAAAATGCAATAAAAACTTGGTGTGCTGAAATTAATTTGTACCTCATGTTTAATTAGAATTCAGCCTGTGACTGTCCACAAATTCAAAACCCAGAGAATACCAATTTGAATCTTTGACTCATTCTTCATTTTCTACAACCACAGTAAAGGGTTAATGGATATGTACTAGATTGCAGTAAATACATTTTTGTTTTCCGCTATTGAGCTGTTTGAATGTGTCTGTGTCCTTGCATTGTAAGGGTAAATGCGAGTGCATAATGTTTTAAATAGTGCATTGAGAGATATAATGTAACTTAGGGGAATACCTTATCAATTTGGAGTTAAGTCTTAACAGCACAAGTTTTGACATTGTTCCCCCTCATGAGACAATACAATAGGTGAAAAGTTTAACCCAGTTTTACCCAATCATCTATTTCAGATCATAGATGTTAATCTATTCCTTTAGAAATACAGTATACGTAATTGGGTATTTTATTCAGACAAAATAAGTACATTGATAAAGAATAAAAACTTGTAATTTATTTGATGTATTGTATTGTAATGTATTTGATAACCTTTGTTAATATTTTATTGCTTAACATTTTTTAAACTTATTGTTTATTTACTTATTGTTTATTGCATGAAAAATGGTCTTTCATGCACTTCAGTTAAATCTACCATGTTGCATTCAGGCTGATATAGGCTAAAAAGAGTTTGATAGTAATGGTCAGTCGTTTCATTTAGGATATTTTTAGACACAGCCATTATGTTAACTGCAGTCTCACAAAGTTAAATGTCTCATAATTGGATATGTATGCTACAGTAGATGTCACAAGAGATAGGATAACACTTGTGTTAGCAATGTTAGTAAGGAATAGTACTGTAGATTGGTTATTTTTGTAATCTACACACACACACACACACACACACACACACACACACACACACACACACACACACACACACACACACACACACACACACACACACACACACACACACACACACACACACACACACCACACCAAAACCAACACACACACACACACACCTTATGTGAGTTGCCACTCAGCGTGTATTCTGTCCTAGGAACAGAGGAAACATAGGCTACCTGAGGACGCAACAGAGTGTGGTAGTGATTATTTTAAAGGAACTGTCCAGTGAAAATCTCACTTCGAAAACGTAAGTATCTGTTAACTCATACCAAAATAATGTTGTCAACTTGTCCTATACTCGTATTTGTGGCCAAAGCATAAATTGGAGAAAAACACTTCCAAAGCCCCACCTCAAAATGTATCTGAAACAGACATTTAAAAAATGCTTGCTATTTCCTCATAGAACATGATGTCATGTTGGCTCATTGGCTGAGCTGGCCAATCAGCAGTCTACTTGCATTAATTGTTTGTAATGACTGGTATATGGCCACACCGTTCTGATGTTGGGGTACACCCACACCATCCAAATACAGAAAGTATATTTTTTACATACCTAATAAAACATTTTTGGAAGGAAAGATATTTAACTTATATTCTAATTAATTACAGGTCATATTTCATAGAAATCTGGAAACACTGGACAGTTATTTTAAGGTTGTAAAGCTAACGCTTCTGAATGTTTTTTTAAGAAAGACATGTTATATAGGTTATTAACTTTATTAACATGTTATTAATGTTTCACAATGTAAAATTAAAACCAATTCCACATTTTAGAGAAAGTAAACATTGAAATAAATGTTTAAAATAGGCTGTGTTGATGGGAAAACATTTTGCCGTAGCCATGGCCTGTGAAATTTGCCTTCCTATCCCATAATTATACCGTTTTTCACAACATGGAGGCTGTGTGTAGGGAGAAAGTGAACAAAAAAACATCTATTAGGCTAGTAATTGCAGCACGATTAGCAGACGTGGGGTACTTGGCATGGTTCGAGGTTTTTCCAGAGTTTGGAAGAAATACACCTACTGGTGCCTACTGATACAATAGAGCTGCTTCAGCGGCCATACATCCTGCATGTCTTCCTCTCTCCCTTGCTTTCTCTCTCTCCACCCACCCCCCCTGGGTCTCTCCCCCTATCAATCCTTCCCCCTCCTCTACATGTCTGGACTGGGACCAGCTGGCTTCATTAGGGGCCTCCTCCATTCCAGATCGTCTGTTTTGTCTGTTGCACATTTTTCGTCTGTTTTATCTTAAGCGCTGTCCATCCCGGACCTCATTCATATTTTCTTGGCGTTTCTGCATCCGCACACTGGCTTCTAATGAAACAATTCATGTGTCCATTGTACAGTTTGTTTTTAAATTAATCTTTGTGTCCGGCGGCTTTTTTGCAATCATCAGGAGTGAATGGATTTTAATGGGTTGAGTTGGTGGATTTGTCTGCACTGATTTGAAAGAACGTTCAAATTCAAAGCAGTACCTGTTATGATGTTGATTCCTTGTTCAAGCAAGAGTAATATAACATGTGATTTCTGAACTACTATAATCACAGTGCTTGTGTGATGTCATTTGTGACATTTACAACTACAAAATCGAAACCTACAAATGTTCTGGACTAGACAGTCCGGTCTGCAGATCACTAGCTTTGCCTGAGGCTAATACATTAACGCCACCTCATTGCCCACATTAAATATACTCAATTATTCATCCTGTTCTTTGCCCTATCTCCATTATCTAAGAAAACTACAATTTCCATCAATCGATTTTGTTAGATCATTGAGACCTACTTACATCTTGAATTCACTCGGTCGGAAAAGTTACAGAACCAATGGTACACTGCACTGTCACTGCTATTTAATCACTGTAGGGTTAGGGTGGTGGTGATGTAGTTAATGGACTGGTGACAGAAAGGAAACCACTGATGGCTCTGTTGATTGTAGTTCCGTTTCTTGATAGACTAAGGATGGCAGGCAGATGGCACTGGGAGAGGGACATCCTAAAGAGGGGCAGAGACTTGGGCACCACTCCACAACTGGCACCAGTAACCATTCCATGACCTTCCTATCAAAGGTCAGGGTGAAGAGCATATGCACACTGAAAACGTACTGCGACCCATAGGGGAGCTCTGAAATGACCAAAGGTATGAGGAAAAGTATGATTTGATAGTATATACAGTATAAAAAGATCTCAGATTATACATGCCATTTACTGTGACACAAGTAAATGCCAAATGTATCTTGAAACATTGTTAAAAGGGACCATTGAGAATTATTGCCACCATTGTTAATAATGAGCATTGTACCACAATAATCATCTAGACTACACTGAGTGTACAAAATATTAAGAACACCTTCCTAATATTGATTTGACCCCCCCCCCCTTTGCCCTCAGAACAGCCTCAACTCGTCGGGGCATGGACTCTACAAGGTGTCGAAAACGTTCCACAGGGATGCTGGCACATGTTGACTCCAATGCTTCCCATAGTTGTGTGAAGTTGGCTGGATGTCCTTTGGGTGGTGTACCATTTTTGACAGAAAATGTTTAGCGTGAAAAACCCAGAAGAGTTGCAGTTCTTGACAAAAAAACGGTCATATTGGGAGTTAAAATACTGATAAAATCTCAAAATGAATTTCTCGGTTTAACTTCTTTGATGCAACGGAAAGCTACTTTCTGAAACAATACAAAAGCAGGACTATAGCTATGCTATTTGTTTGTGTTGCTTCTTGCGTGAGGTTGCGTGGTGGAATGATTTAATCTGATGCGTTATTTATGGTGTGATTATTTATTTATTTGATTATTTTGTAAATTATTTATCTATTGAATTATTAATTCATCTTCATGACATGCCTTACATTATTCATGACTTAATTTGAGATTATTGCATCTACATGCCACATTGTTGTAGTGTAGGATCGCCTTTTCACATCAAGTCAGACAAGGAAATTAAATCCACCTCTGAGGCTATTTTGTCTTGAACTGAGGAGAAGTAGAGAAATGATCCTGTAAGGATGCTATTTGCATACATTCTGTAGTCACACTGGAAAGAGATGGACACATTTGTCTTGTTCACATTAAGGTGTGATCTATGTACATGTTGTTAAATCTTTCTTTTGTGGCAATATTAGGTCACTATTTTCTTCATTTCCTGACTAATCAAAGTTTGTGAATCCAATATGGAAATGCAGGAAGTGTAGAATGTAACTTTAATGCAGAATGTGCTTACTTTTTTAAACACCTGAGGAAAATGAATATGATAATCATCTGGTTGTCTGGTGTATTGGGTGCCATTTTGTTGAAGGCCTGTGTCCTGTTGCTTCCTGCATTTAAATGGCTCACAACAAAACGACGAAAGCTATGTTGTGTGATCAAGACAGCTGTCAGATAGACAGAATGTGGGGCATGCATTAATTCTCGATGCATAGAGCATGATTCTAAATACGACATGTTAGTCCCAAACTGTCAGTAGCCTACATGTAGAGAAATATTAGAATATTAGAGTCTGCTTTGGGAGGTTGGAATCTTTTAAGAAACTCTGCATGAGGTGCACTGATGACATTTTGCTTCATATCAATTGACATCTCTGTACATGACATGCGGGATCATCACTAGCTAGCTAGGAAAGTACAAAATGAAAGAAAGCTGTCATGTTCCATTGAGAGGGAAGAGGTGCATCATCCCAGACTGATTTATGTGTAGCAGAGATAAGAGTCCCCTGACAACACACAGTAGCAACATGATGTTCCCGTTCATCACTTCTACTCCATTGCTGGGACTGTTGTGCATATATGAAGTATAAAATGCCACTTGATGTTAAAATCGTAAAACTGTCTCAACCATTTGTAACTGCTTACTTTTAGGTAGATTTTTTTTGTCGTGTTACAGATGAATCCTCTATAGAGACATAATTCCTTGTAATATACTGTAATGGCTCACTCATTTGAGTGCATTTTTCCGAAAAATACTTTTCTCCTTTCTCAATCTAAATTGTTAGTCATTACTGGAATTGTTTAAGTTCCGTATGTCAAGCATTGTGAGATCAATACTTATATATTATATATAAGCAATATATTATATACAGTATGTTCAAAATATGTAATGAGTATCTACATACTGTGTATTTGTGTGAGTTGACGAGTTCACTTAAGATGAAGTATGTAAAATACTATAGAATATCCAAAATAACAAATAAAATGTCTTGAAAAACATCTGCCTAATGACATTTCCTCAACTCTTCTCATTTGAAACTTGAGATTGACAATAAAAAAAGTAGATGAAACCGTAAATCATGCAACATATTGTAAAATGTATTTCTGTCTTCTCGCGCTCTATAATGAAGCAGTCATTATGATTATTTTATAGGACTGAAGTTTTTAAAAACTACAAGAATGCATTACTCTGCATAATGAACAGATGTTGTGGCAACAAGCACATACATTATGCATAAAAAATTATTTCAATTTTGATTGTAGATGCTGATTTATTGAGACAAGTCTAGCTTACAACAGTAATGGATTTAGGATATGCTTTTGTTGTGTTATTTCCATAATTAATAATAGGGAGGCATAACATTATATATGCTTTGAATTTATAAGGATGAGAACACTTTAGCTATAATAAATAAAATGCTGCTCGCTAAACTTAAAAACCATACCAAGTTAATTATACATAAAACCTAAACCATACTCACTGAAAAAATGCGTCGTTTTAGAAATAAGGTTGTTTGGGCTTTGCTTCCTGCTTTTTAAGGTTCGTTCTCCATTTCCAAATGTGATTAAGAGACTAAGTACAATCACGTTAAATTTGACAGAAATCCCTGCAATAGCTTTAGTGGTAAAGATCATGGGGCAAAGTGGGTAATCTGTAGGGTACTTATGAGAGTGTGAGTCAGTTTGCCTAGAAGAGTAGAGAAAGTGACTGATGTTCTGGTAGTACTTAAGGTCATCACCTCATCGGTGTGGGGTCAAAGATGACCATATGAGGTACTGCAATAACCATTCTGTAGAGACAGAGTCACAAAAAATTCTTCCAGAAAGAACTTGGGGAAACAGTTCTCATAGTTTTTGGTACACCCAAATGCCACGTGAAGTAGAATGAAGTTTGGCTTCACACAGTAGAATTAATGATTTGAAGGCACATAGTTGGTAAATAATTGATTCTAGCCCTGAGGATGGTTAGGAGCTGAGTAAAAGACTAATAAATCATTTGTGGTGCTGCCAGTTGTCACTTCCAATTATTTCTGGGTTTGTGATAAACTGCTGCACCTGCCAGCTGCTGGACCTGCCATCCCTTGGAGCAGAAAGGGACAACTTTACCCAAACTTTGCACCCTTACCTTGCCACAGGTCTCCCCAGGCTATTGCTCTTTAACTTCTAGGAGCTTGTGTCAGCTTGGTAATGTTGATCAAAAGAAAGATGCATGTACACCTTATCCAGGATAAGTCATCTGCGATTCCTACAGTTAGTTTAGAGACGGCTTCATTTGGTACAGTGGTACGAGTTTGGGTACTCATTTCACATGCCACACTCAGTTTGGAAAACTGCTGAGCCAGTCCAATATGTCTGAGGGATATAAAATGTACCGTTTTTGTGTGGAATTTGTGTAAAATATGTACCTATTCAGTCAGCCAGGGATGACACTGTGAAGTTTTCTGAGAAAGATTCTACTTTTTCCCACTTGATGATCCAGCTACAATAATGAACCCTCAAGCGCCCTCGATAACCCAGGAGCATTCAAGCCCCCGGAGGACATCTTGCCATGGCATGGCTCACGTAACAGTATTCCACATTCCACATATAAAGAGAGAGTGATTCAAATGTTAATGAACTAGTCCTTAAAGAAGGCGACCTCCAACGCATTTGCCACCTGTGCTAGAGCGAGGCGAAATGGCCCTTGAAGTCGGGAAGTGTTGCGCAAACAGTCCTCTGCACCAGGTGCAATCAACACTCCGGGAAAGGGTCTCCGGTTGGGAAATATCCATGTGGGAGCCATGTATGGGATCTTATTAGGTAATGACAGAGTAGGAGGTAATCAAGTTGAGATTGTTGTAATTCCGAAAGAGAACAAAAGGAACCACTGGAATTGAGTAGCTGATTCTTTAAAAAATACAAATATGAATATATATTTGAATTGAAAGCTGGATATTTTTTTTCTCGGGTACTATGATGGATCTTATGGTGGTCTTAATTTATTTTGTTCGCAGTTGCCCCGAACGATTTTCTTTCAACCTGTTATTTGATGAGAGAAAACGCCCTTATGTATCTGAATTATTAAGCTTCTTCAAAACAGGTCTATCACCCCTCCCATTTCTTGAACATATAAATTACACTGATTAACACTGTTGTACATTCACATTTATTTTCACTTTACTTCAATACAACAGATTGCATATTGTAGCAATGTGAGAATGTGTCTAGGTGTAAAAACATAGGTTTAATTCTGTGCAACAGAAACACTTTGCCAATGTTAACATATCTGAGATGTGTCAAAAATGCTCATGTTTTGTCACACGTTCAAATGAAACTAATGCACAATGTAAAACAACAGAGAGCTTGTCAAGTGTATAATTACAGAGTTCCAGATCACAAGGTTCTGTAGACCCACTCTGAGGAATAGTGCTTAGAGCCCTGAACTGAATTGCTTCTATAGGAAGACACTGTGTTGCATCGTTGTATGTTTGAAGAAGACAGAGCTCTTACATTCTCTTTTATAAGATTTATAAATATGTTTTTGCCTTTGCGATCAAACCTAATATCAGTATACTGTATCAGAAGCAAAACACTATTATTGCTGTCTGTGGACAATAGGAGAAGATCTGCTATATAATTTTATATAAAGACAATTATTTGATATAAAGGGACAGTTTGAGCAGAATACACATCATGTTTGCCACATGACTCCTATGACTAAGTAATGTTGTCTCTTTGATTGTAATGTACAATGCTAACATTGTGTTTGACAGGTGATAGATGGAGAGTAGGAGAGCGTTAAATAGACAGTAGTGCAGTGCAGTCCATCTGTGAGGCTGAGCCAGAGATGGAAACACAGAATGTGGTGGGAACCCTAGAGGAGAAGGAGCAGACTCCAACAGCATTAGCGAGAGGTGTCCCTGCCTTCACCACAGCTTTCACGCTTCACTCCTCCTCCAATGCAAATGAGAGGCAACACAAGTTATCCATTTGAGATATCGAGTTGGTTTAGAGATAAAACATGCACTTACGCACCCCGGTCATGAGAATAATCAGCAAGGGACCGTCCGTCTGTTTATCTGTCACCCGCATTAGTGCAAGCAGTCGTCTCGCTGCAGGTGGCATCAAATATTAAAGTGTAACCTCGTTTCGCTAACTGACCAGAGCAAACTTGCCACTTGTGTGTGTCCTGGGTCGGGCAAAAGTGAATGATTTATTGATCTTGTTTTTTAACAAATGGGGTGCCTGTCCCCTGTTTACAGTGTGAAGGTCTCTGATTCTCATTCCTCTCTGTGCTCTGTCCACTTTTTAAAGCTCATTTAGGGCGCTTTCACATATCCCCTTATGATCCGGATCCTGGAGCGTTTGGTACCCTGTAAAGCATGTGTGAAACGCAAACGAACCCTGGCTGAAACTAATCCTGGACCTGCGTGAGTACAGGGTGCGTCTTTCTTTTTCCCAACGCAGTTAAGCCAAAACCACGCCCCGTTATACAGCGGGGCATTCTACAACGCTTTGAGCGCTCTCCAAGCCTCCAAGTCCAGAAGTGAGTATCACGTTGCGCAAAATAAGTCACTGATTAATAACATTTGCCCTTGTATTTCAAGATTGAAAAATACAATAACAATGTTGTGGACCGAGCTAGCCATTAACGTCCCTTAAGCTCAAAGACAGATTCAATGGCTGTAGCATAGCGCATTCGACTGAATGATTAGCTAATAAATATTTGAGAAATTATGAATAATAAACATATGCTTTTACCTGATAATAGACTACTAATGATAATATAACAACTTCAAATACCGAGCTAGTAACGTTAAGTTAGCTGACCTTCAATTTAGGGAATTCAGCAGAGTTCTCTGAGACATTTTTACAACTCATTAAAACTCTGAAAATAAATACATGGGCAAATGTTACCAAACATGATAATAATAGGCCTGCATTACGGTAGGCAGCTAACATGTTGACCAGACTGGACACGTCGCGTGCGCGAGCGTCGCAAAATACATTTAGAAATCCATGTTATTCAATTATTGCACCCACACTGCTTGCACGCGCCAACGAGCGTCTGCGACGCCAAGGGCTAAAATAGAAGTCGTTCCTATTTCTGACGCAGATCGCGCTGAAAATCCTGCCTCTCCCATCTCCTCATTGGTTTATAGAAGCAGGTACCCACGTGCCATCTCCTCATTGGTTATACCCACGTGGGTGACTGAAAGACGAACTTTGTTGCCGGTTGTCGTGGTAATACAATGAAAGTTTAGATGCGATCACCGTATAAGTTCAAAGATGAAAAGCCTGGAAGGAGGAGAGATGACTAGAAACGATTCGGTTGGCCGTTTTATGTGTGGATTAATTGTCGGAGTAGAGGTCCTTGTGCATTTCAGGTAAAATAACAACTCAATGTTTATATCCCAGGACAAATTAGCTAGCAACAGCAAGCTAGCTAAATAGGACAAATTAAAAGCAAGTGCAAGCTAGCTAGCTAAATTGCCATACATGTTTAATGCTTTTCGACCTGTCCCCAAATTAATGTCATTGGTTCAGAGTTTGTTTTCATATTTTAACCTGCGTGTCGTGATCGCGTTTGGTGTGGGGGGGCAAAATAAATGTATGCACGATAGCGCACGATGGCGCACGCGCGCAGCCGGTTTGGGTTCCGTGTAATTGTTAAATTACACTTTCCATCCTTACCTTGGAAGGCCCCTGTCTCTGCGCTGATCGCTTGTGAGTGAGACAATGCTAGCTAGCCAATGGGAGCGTGGTTTTGGCTTAACTGCGTTGGGAAAAAGAAAGACATGTACGGGGTCCAAGATCCAGGACCAGAGTGCCAGATATTGTGGTGCGAGTCGTGTGAAACTTTTTGCCCGTCCTAAACAAGCTAGCTCCTAACGTCATGTAGAAATGTGCGTCTTACTAATCGTTCCCTGAAACTGTTATTTTAAGGACTTGTGAAGGTAGAATTCTGTAGAATTCTCACAAACGCTCCAGGAAACCGAACCAGAGTACCGAAATATATATGTGAAAACACCCTTAAGAATACCCTCAATTGTACTTTGAACAGTCAATCAAAAGAGGAGTTCTGAAGTGCTACTAAAACTACATGTATTCTGTCTTTTAGAGGTATAACACAATCTAATAGAAGAGATAGATGTGTAGTTCTCACAATGGCAGTGTGTCACGTGTTTGATTATTGAACAGAGTTTTGAGACAAAAGTAGATGGTTCAACCAACAGGTAGATAATAGCTGATGCCTAGTTAATCATTCAATTTGTTGTCATATTGTTCCCTCTTGGCGCCTTGTGGAGCAGTTAAAGTGCATACTAGGCCCACAGAAAACAAACCTGTTACAGCACTGTCATAAATGTATACGCTGAAGCACAAAAGTAAAAAGCACGTGGTCTGATTCTGAGCAGAGCTTCTCTGGCGCAGGACGTCAGCGCTTCATAGCTTGCCAGGAAAACTGGACACGTCTGAGTGAGATGTGTTGATGATTTGGAGTGAGTGGCGGTGAAGGGGAGGGAGGGAGGTCGGCAGGCAGTCATCTGGGATCTGCGAGGAACAACAGCGTTGCTCCTGTGCGCCTGCTCCCTGACACCCCTCTAATCTGATAACGGATGAGGACAGGTTGCCTTCCCTGTACCTGGCAAGTACCTTCCCAACCTGCACAGGCGGATTTCTGTGGATAAGGCCCGGTATTGGCAAACACAGGGATCCTCTGGAGAATAGTTAAAGGGTGATTAATCATTGTTTAGGCACGGAATGCGCCGGGAAGAATGGGAAAGCACCATTRCACACACTCGGAAGCAATTAATCCCTGTGATCTCCTCCAGGTTTGTCTTGTAGATAAGTCAGGGTACAAAACTGTTCCTAATTCATCAACCCACTCATGCCATCCGGCATAAAACACACCATTTATTTCCAATCATTTATAGTCAAAAAATTCAAAAAAAAAAGAGTGACTTTGGCACATCCAAGTGTGCCTTATATTAGCTTCATATAAACTAAGTACCCTAGATTACAATGGGAATCTTGTTTTATTGTGCACATCTGGTGGAGTCACAATGCATTTTCGCATTCGCTGGCTGAATTTTTTAGTGATTGTGGCATAAATCATTTTGCTAATCAGAAACATAAGTGACGTGGAGCCATCTCCCCGGTTTGAAACAAAGGAACAACATATGGCTCAAAAAGAACTCAGGCCTTTTATTTCCAAGGTATATAACCTGTGTGTAAACCAACATTAATGGATTGATTTGCATTTTTCTTTAATTCTGGGAATTTTTTCCCTATCTCCTATCCTCACCAATGACTTCAATAGTGGATTAAGAAAACATATCTTCTCCGTCATTATATATTTTATTCACAACTTGAGTGTAGTTATGTTAAACATAAGACATATCCATATCTGTTTTAAGATTAATTAATGTACTGTACGATACATTTTCACTTAAATGTTACAAAAACAGATAGTATACTGTTTGTACGATCCCTGTGCATAAATACATCGAACATCACAAAGCTACAGTTACTCCTTTAATAAAGTGCATTGACAGACGAATCTAAAACGACACTGATATGAAGAGATAAATTCCTTTATTACAAGTGTGCCTCTTTCTGGGTCTCTGTGCATAGCTTCCAAAATCAAATTTGCCTCTTAAAATGGGGGGGGACATAGACATGGGTGCCAATAACAGTAAAATGGCTCCTGTTTTAATTGCATCATTACATACCCAATATCAGCTGCCTGCCTGCCAATATCAATATTGCTATAGCATGGGTGGAATATAGATGACCCAGGGTATGTGTGGGTCTTCCATGAGTGCCTTCATGCCAGGCTCATCCCACTACCCGCTGTGCAGGGAATGGAGCAGTAGGCTGGATTGCAGCTCGTCTTCCTAATGTCCCCCCGTATTCCCTTAATTGCTGACGGATCTTGTTTGGATTTTGATGGCAGCTCGGAATCGCTAGTTGCAACACATAGGAATTGTTAGGTCTGCTGGGAAACATCATGTTACTCTAACTGTGTGTGTGCGTGTGTGTGTGTGTGTGTTTGATGTTGAAAAATACTGTACAGAGCAAGAAGGTATGTGCACGTACATAGCATACTACATGTACAGACTTTTAGTGTGTCCTGAACAGGGGTCTTGAGTGCTGGAGTAGTGTACTGTATGTCATCCATGCTGCTTTCATGTGTAACCTACAGTGCAGCATAATGGACGATGAGAGGGCCACAGCCACAGAAGTGTTCCTTACCAACAACACCGGTGTTATAACAGAGTAGATGAGGCCTTTAGTCCCAGTCTAAGAGATCCAATGACTGTTCTAACTTTTAACTTTCCTGAGAAATACCTCCATCTGATGAAGTATTCTATTGACAGGTATGCAAAGGGGCTAATTTGCAGTCCGTACAGCAACTGTGTAAATATGGGACAGTAACACAACTGCTTTGATGAAAGCAAATTGCATCTTGGAGGTCCCACCACGAAGGCACTTCACATCTTCACATTAATGCATTCAGAACTGGAGAATGAAAGGTAATTTTCCCCTTTAAATATTTCATTCTAGCTTAAAATGTAGACCATAATTAGAGCTCCCTAATGGCGAGAGCATCCAGTTTGTCCGTTTTAGTTAGGTTGTTGTTTACCTATTAATTATATATAATATCTCGTCACATAGTTTTGCTGCTAACAGATGGCACACGGAGCTAGCAAGGGTTAGAAGCAGGCTAGGACTTGGCAATGTGCTGTACTTTATTAGTGAGATCCATCCCTGCTCTAATCCACTCCCAATCTCAACTTCCTTACTATCAGACAACATGCTTGGAAAGTAGATTAGGCTATGTCACAATCAGTAAAATGTGAACACAACTGAGACACTTTGTCATTTTTGGAGACAAAGTTTTTGACTTAACATCACGACTGCAAGCAAAAAAAGTGTAGAAGTGTTTTCTAACGACAGTAACTGTATTCAACTTTAGCTTGCTGGTTAACTAACTGGGCTAACTGTGTGGTAAAACAATGATTTACTTACTGTTAGTTAGCTACCACACAGCCAGGACTGGGAATTGTCAGGGACTTCATGATATGAGATTATCACGATACTTAGGTGCCGATACGATATGTATTGCGATTATCACAATTTTATGTGTTTTCGATACTGCGATTTATTGTTCTAAACATATTGCTCTCTTTACACTGAGTATACCAAACATTAGGAACACCTTCCTAACACCAGCCCTTTCACCCTCAGAACAGCCTCAATTCATTGGGGCTTGGACTCTAGAATGTGTTGAAAGCGTTCCACAGGGATGCTGGCCTATGTTGACTCCAATGCTTCCCACAGTTGTGTCAAGTTGGCTGGATGTCCTTTGGGTGGTGGACCATTCTTGATACACACTGGAAACTGTTGAGCATGAAAAACCCAGCAGCATTGCAGTTCTTGACACAAATTGGTGTGCCTGGCATCTACTGCCATACCTCGTTCAAAGGAACTTAAATATTTTGTCTTGCCATTGTCTCAAGACTTAAAACTCTTTCTTTAACCTGTCTCCTCCTGTTCATCTACACTGATTGAAGTGAATTTTTCAAGTGACCTCAATAAGGGATCATAGCTTTCACCTGGATTCACCTGGTCAGTCTATGTCATGGAAAGAGCAGGTATTCTTAATGTTTTGTATGCTCAGTGTATGTCTGCTGCAGAGAGACAAGAGCATGAGAAAATGAGCTTTGATCAGTCATGGCAATAAAAGTGCTGAAAACATGGCTCCCTATTTAGAAAGAAGATGGAGAACAAGCTATAAGATGAAAAATACTGGAGTTTTGGCGCAGGTACAGCCGACTAGCGTTAACTAACTCTACCTACTTGGAGTCAAATAAAGCAATAAGGCCCGAGGGGGTGTGGTATATGGCCAATATACCACGGCTTAGGGCTGTTCTTAGGCACGACACAACCCCTGAGGTGCCTTATTGCTATTATAAACTGTTTACTAATGTAATTAGTGAAGTAAAAATACATGTTTTGTCATACCCGTGGTACTGTACATGGTCTGATATACCACGGCTGTCAGCCAATCAGCATTCAGGGCTCGAACAACCCAGTTTATAAGTATCAATATAATATTGTCCAAAATAATATTGCGATGCCTCCAAAACCAATAAGGAGTCTCCACTAATGTTTATATTTGTGACATCTCCAAGTGTATTTCCTTGGTCTTTGTTTTGCTCTCAAAAGGTCAAATAGGGGGTGCTTATATTTGTCCATTTTCACTCCATGTGCAAGTGTGTAACCTGTACAAGTGTGAGATGGAAATGTGTTTTTTTGCATATCCCAACTCGCCTTGAGACACCCTCAGAGAGTGGGGTCACAGTGCCTTGCTCAAGGGCACATCAACAGATTTTCACCTCGTCAGCTTGGGGATTCAAACCAGCAACCTTTTCGGTTACCTGCCCAATGCTCCTAACCTCTAGGCAACCTGCCACTCTACTCTGAGGTGGGCCTTCAGTCGCAACTAGTGATGCACTGATATGACATTTTTAGCCGATACCGATATCCGATATTTTCCTTGCCAAAAACAACAATACCGATAACCGATATTTAAAATTTTTGCGGCCTTTTAAGCATTCTAGTACAGTTAAATAGTTAACACACACACATGGACGCAGCGGTCTAAGGCACTGCATCTCAGTGCAAGAGGCGTCACTACAGTCCCTGGTCCGAATCCAGGCTGTATCACATCTGGCCGTGATTGGGAGTCCCATAGGGTGGCGCACAATTGGCCCAGCGTCGTCCGGGCCATCATTGTAAATAAGAATTTGTTCTTAACTGACTTGCCTAGTTAAATAAAGGTTACACACACACACACCACACTGACTAACAAGTTATTTTGTTGGCATTTACGTTAGAGGTCGACCGATTATGATTTTTCAATGCCGATTAATCGGTTATTGGAGGACAAAAAAAGTCGATACCGATTAATCGGCCGATTTATTTAAAAAAAATTTTTTTTTTAATATACTGTATATATACAGTGGGGAGAACAAGTATTTGATACACTGCCGATTTTGCAGGTTTTCCTACTTACAAAGCATGTAGAGGTCTGTCATTTTTATCATAGGTACACTTCAACTG
>NC_036874.1:9348981-9353141 GCF_002910315.2 Salvelinus sp. IW2-2015 | reverse complement strand
AGGAATAAGGTACGTTTGTCAACATTTTTCATAAATCCACTCTACAATTTTTTTATCTTCGCTTATATTTAGCCATATTGATCAGAGTTACCTTGTCTATGGATATCTACACAGTTATAAAATTGGCACGGTGATGTAAGCCTACACGAAACACAGACCTTATTTTAAGTGAATTAAAAATATCCTATGGAATAAATGAAGGAACCGCTTTTCAGATTTTGCTAGAAGGTGTAATGGGAATTGGTTGTCAATTCTTACCATGCCCATTATTAAAATAGGATTTCCTGCATATAGAAATTAAAGTTTTTGTTTTCAACATTCATCACAGGTAACTTAAACTCTATTTTTATTCAAACAGTTGAGAGTATTTGTCTCCTAAGCAGACTCTTCAGTATCATTGTCACTTCAGAGCTGTGTGCGTGTGTGTATTTATGTATTAATTAAGTTAAAATAAAAGTGTTCATTGTTCATTCAGTATTGTTGCAATTGTCATTATACAAAAATGTGTGTGTGTGTATGATATATACAGTGGGGAGACAAGTATTTGATACACTGACAATTTTGCAGGTTTTCCTACTTACAAAGCATGTAGAGGTCTGTAATTTTTATCATAGGTACACTTCAACTGTGAGAGAAGGAATCTAAAACAAAATCCAGAAAATCACATTGTATGATTTTTAATTAATTAATTTGCATTTATTGCATGACATAAGTATTTGATACATCAGAAAAGCAGAACTGAATATTTGGTACAGAAACCTTAGTTTGCAATTACAGGATCATACGTTTCTGTAGTTCTTGACCAGGTTTGCACACACTGCAGCAGGGATTTTGGCCCACTCCTCCTACAGACCTTCTCCAGATCCTTCAGGTTTCGGGCTGTCGCTGGGCAATACGGACTTTCGGCTCCCTCCAAAGATTTTCTATTGGGTTCAGGTCTGGAGACTGGCTAGGCCACTCCAGGACCTTGAGATGCTTCTTACGGAGCCACTCCTTAGTTGCCCTGGCTGTGTGTTTCGGGTCGTTGTCATGCTGGAAGACCCAGCCACGACCCATCTTCAATGCTCTTACTGAGGGAAGGAGGTTGTTGGTCAAGATCTCGCGATACATGGCCCATCCATCTCCCTTCAATACGGTGCAGTCTCCTCCTGTCCCCTTTGCAGAAAAGCATCCCCAAGAGATGATGTTTCCACCTCATGCTTCACGGTTGGGATGGGTGTTCTCTTGCTTTCCTCTCATATCATCATCCAGCACGCGAGTGGAGTTTAGAGCAAAAGCTCTATTTTTGTCTCATCAGACCACATGACCTTCTCCCATTCCTCCTCTGGATCATCCAGATGGTCATTGGCAAACTTCAGACGGGCCTGGACATGCGCTGGCTTGAGCAGGGGGACCTTGCGGCGCTGCAGGATTTTAATCCATGACGGCGTAGTGTGTTACTAATGGTTTTCTTTGAGACTGTGGTCCCAGCTCTCTTCAGGTCATTGACCAGGTCCTGCCGTGTAGTTCTGGGCTGATCCTCATCCTCATGATCATTGATGCCCCACGAGGTGAGATCTTGCATGGAGCCCCGACCGAGGGTGATTGACCGTCATCTTGAACTTCTTCCATTTTCTAATAATTGTGCCACAGTTGTTGCCTTCTCACCAAGCTGCTTGGCTATTGTCCTGTAGCCCATCAGCCTTGTACAGGTCTACAATTTATCCCTGATGTCCTTACACACAGTTCTCTGGTCTTGGCCATTGTGGAGAGGTTGGAGTCTGTTTGATTGAGTGTGTGGACAGGTGTCTTTTATACAGGTAACGAGTTCAAACAGGTGCAGTTAATACAGGTAATGAGTGGAGAACAGGAGGGCTTCTTAAAGAAAAACTAACAGGTCTGTGAGAGCCGGAATTCTTACTGGTTGGTAGGTGATCAAATACTTATGTCATGCAATAAAATGCAAATTAATTACTTAAAAATCATACAATGTGATTTTCTGGATTTTTGTTTTAGATTCCGTCTCTCAATTGCCTGCTAACCTAGATTTCTTTTAGCTAAATATGCAGGTTTAAAAATATATACTTGTGTATTGATTTTAAGAAAGGCATTGATGTTTATGTTTAAGTACACATTGGAGCAATGACAGTCATTGATTGATTGTTTTTTATAAGATAAGTTTAATGCTAGCTAGCAACTTACCTTAGCTTACTGCATTCGCTAACAGGCAGGCTCCTCGTGGAGTGCAATGTAATCAGGTGTTAGAGCGTTCGACTAGTTAACTGTAAGGTTGCAAGATTGGATCCCCCGAGCTGACAAGGTTAAAAATCTGTCAGAACGTTCCTAGGCCGTCATTGAAAATAAGAATGTGTTCTTAACTGACTTGCCTAGCTAAATAAAGATGAAATAAAAATGTAAAACATTTTTTATTTATTTATTTTTAAATCGGCAAATCGGCGCCCAAAAATACAGATTTCCGATTGTTATGAAAACTTGAAATCGGCCCCGATTAATCGGCCATTCCGATTAATCAGTCGACCTCTAATTTACGTATGTCCCCATTACAAGTAAAACATAATCAAAACCTAATTCTTTCACTTACTTTCACTTAGTGCTGTTTCGTTGTTAATTTGTTCAGCCGTTTCATTCTGGACCAGGATTTCTATG
This sequence comes from Salvelinus sp. IW2-2015, assembly GCF_002910315.2. Taxonomy (NCBI): domain Eukaryota; kingdom Metazoa; phylum Chordata; class Actinopteri; order Salmoniformes; family Salmonidae; genus Salvelinus; species Salvelinus sp. IW2-2015. Next base: position 9,350,495 of record NC_036874.1, on the reverse strand, counting down.
GAATGCCGTTTGGGTCTTTGCGTGTCAAAAAAGATACACTATTTGACACGTCAAATAACACAAATCTAATTTTATTTGTCACATACACATGGTTAGCAGATGTTAATGCAAGTGTAGTGAAATGCTTGTGCTTCTAGTTCCGACAATGCAGTAATATCTAACAAGTAATCTAACCTAACAATTTCACAACAACTACCTTAGACACACAAGTGTAAAGGAATGAATAAGAATATGTACATAAAAATATATGAATGAGCGATGGCCGAACGGCATAGGCAAGATGCAGTAGATGGTATAGAGTACAGTATATACATATGAGATGAGTAATGTAGGGTATGTAAACATTATATACAGTGGGGAGAACAAGTATTTGATACACTACCGATTTTGCAGGTTTTCCTGCTTACAAAGCATGTATACATCAGAAAAGCAGAACTTAATATTTGGTACAGAAACCTTTGTTTGCAATTACAGAGATCATACGTTTCCTGTAGTTCTTAACCAGGTTTGCACACACTGCAGCAGGGATTTTGGCCCACTCCTCCATACAGACCTTCTCCAGATCCTTCAGGTTTCGGGGCTGTCGCTGGGCAATACGGACTTTCAGCTCCCTCCAAAGATTTTCTGTTGGGTTCAGGTCTGGAGACTGGCTAGGCCACTCCAGGACCTTGAGATGCTTCTTACGGAGCCACTCCTTAGTTGCCCTGGCTGTGTGTTTCGGGTCCAAAGAAGATGTTCTCCACCTCCATGCCTTCACGGTTGGATAGTTTTCTGGGTGTACTCATCCTTCTTCTTCCTCCAAAGACACGGCGAGTTGGAGTTTAGACCAAAAAAGCTTCTAATTTTGTCTCATCAGACCACATGACCTGCCCCATTTCCTCCTCTGGATCATCCAATGGTCATTGGCAAATCTTCAGACGGGCACTGGACATGCGCTGGCTTGAGGCAGAGAGAACAGCCTTGCGTGCGCTGCAGGATTTTAATCCCATGACGGCGTAGGTAGTTACATAATGCGTTTTCTATTGAGACTGTGGTCCCAGCTCTCTTCAGGTCCATTGACAGCTGCCCGTGATTCTGGGCTGTTCCTCACCTTCCTCATGATCACTTGATTGCCCCACGACGCAGTGAGATCTTGCATGGGCCCCAGACCTCGAGGCCGTGATGACCGTCATCTTGAACTTCTTTCCATGGTCTAATACATTGCGGCCAACAGTTGTTGCCTTCTCACCAGCCTGCTTGCCTGATTGTCCTGGTAGCCATCCCACGCCTTGTGCAGGTCTACAATTGTATCCTGATGTCCTACACAGCTCTCTGTTCTTGGCCATTGTGGAGAGTTGGGAGTCTGTTTGATTGAGTGTTGGACAGGTGTCTTTTATACAGGTAACGCAGTTCAAACAGGGGCATTAATACAGGTAATGAGTGGAGAACAGGAGGCTTCTGAAAGAAAAACTAACAGGTCTGTTAGAGCCGGAATTCTTACTGGTTGGTAGCGTATCAAAATACTTATGTCCATG
>NC_036874.1:9337775-9348517 GCF_002910315.2 Salvelinus sp. IW2-2015 | reverse complement strand
CAATAAAATGCAAATTAATTACTTTAAAATCATACAATGTGATTTTCTGGATTTTTGTTTTAGATTCCGTCTCTCACAGTTGAAGTGTACCTATGATACAAATTACAGACCTCTACATGCTTTGTAAGTTGGAAAACCTGCAAATTCGGCAGTGTATCAAATACTTGTTCTCCCCACTGTAAGTGGCATTGTTTAAAGTGGCTAGTGATACATTTATTACATCAATATTTTCATTATTAAAGTGGCTAGAGATGAGTCAGTATGTTGGCAGCAGCCACTCAATGTTACTGATGGCTGTTTAACAGTCAGATGGCCATTTTGATGCACCAGTTCCGACCTCGTCTTCTGGATGATAGCGGGGTGAACAGGGAGTGGCTCGTGTGGTTGTTGTCCTTGATGATCTTTTTGGCCTTCTTGTGACATCGGGTGGTGTAGGTGTCCTGAAGGGCGGTGATGCATTAATCTGTTTCTATAGTTAGCTAGCTAACTATATAGTCTCAGCAAAAAAAGAAACATCTCTTTTTCAGGACCGTGTCTTTCAAAGATAATGAATAAAAAATCGAAATAACATTGTAAAGGGTTTAAACACTGTTTCCCATGCGTGTGGAACAGTCGTTAAGACACTAACAGCTTACAGACGGTAGGCAATTAAGGTCACAGTTATGAAAACTTAGGACACTAAAGAGGCCTTTCTACTGACTCTGAAAAACACCAAAAGAAAGATGCCCAGGGTCCCTGCTCATCTGCGTGAACGTGCCTTAGGCTTGCTGCAAGGAGGCATAAGGACTGCAGATGTGGCCAGTGCAATAAATTGAAATGTCCGTACTGTGAGATGCCTAAGACAGCACTACAGGGAGACAGGACGGACAGCTGATCATCCTCGCAGTGGCAGACCACGTGTAACAACATTTTGGTACATTTGAACATCACACCTGCGGGACAGATCAGGATGGCAACAACAACTGCCCGAGTTACACCAGGAACGCACAATCCCTCCATCAGTGTTCAGACTGTCCACAATAGGCTGAGAGAGGCTGGACTGAGGGCTTGTAGGCCTGTTGTAAGGTAGGTCCACACCAGACATCACCGGCAACAACGTCGCCTATGGGCACAAACCCACCGTCGCTGGACCAGACAGGACTGGCAAGAAGTGCTCTTCACTGACGAGTCGTGGTTTTGTCTCACCAGGGGTGATGGTCGGATTCACATTTATCGTTGAAGGAATGAGCGTTACACCGAGGCCTGTACTCTTGGAGCGGAATTGATTTGGAGGTGGAGGGTCCGTCATGGTCTGGGGTGGTGTGTCACAGCATCATTGGACTGAGCTTGTTGTCATTGCAGGCGATCTGAACGCTGTGCGTTACAGGGAAGACATCCTCCTCCCTCATGTGGTACCCTTCCTGCAGACTCATCTGACATGACCCTCCAGCATGACAATGCCACCAGCCATACTGCTCATTCTCTGGATTATTTCCTGCAAGACAGGAATGTCAGTGTTCTGCCATGGCACCGAAGAGCCTGGATCTCAATCCATTGAGCATGTCTGGGACCTGTTGGATCGGAGGTGAGGCTAGGCCGATTCCCCCAGAAATGCCCGGGAACTTGCAGTGGCTTGGTGGAAGAGTGGGGTACATCTCACAGCAAGAACTGGCAAATCTGGTCAGTCCATGAGGAGGAGATGCACTCTAGTACTTAATGAAGCTGGCAGTTGACAGTGAGAGGACGTTTCTTTTTTTTCTGCGTTTAGCTGGGTGCCATCATCGAAAATAACCCTAATTTATAAGACAGTTCTATTTGATTAATGGTGGTCGGACCCATTTATGTGAAGCTAGCCACAATACGATTAGCCACAATAGTGGACTTTGCGGTTAGCCTGTGAAATAAAAGTGTAGCATAATTCTACGATTTGTATTCATTGCATCACTGTTAATGACATACTTTTATTTTAAAGGCAAACCGCAAATCCACTATGTGTCTAATCTATTGTGGCTAGCTTCACAACACATAACCCGGTTCCGGGTCAAAGCCTCACTAGCCAGATGAAGCTAGCTGGCTGCTTATAACGTTAGCTTTGGGCAACAGGGTTAAATAGCTGGCTAGCTATTTATTTTCATGAACTGAAGTTCAATTTCAATAGGCGAACAACAAGTGGCAACCTAGCAAATACTTGCTCACAAAGATTCCTAAGTCATTGCTAACAATAATGAAAATTACTGTTGTTTCTACTGGTCATTATTTTCAGGCTGGTTTATTTGGTGCTAGCTAGGTACCAAGCTTATGCTAGCTACCCCAGAAGTTGCGGTCGAACAAATTATGCATTATTACCAACGCGGTATTGTAAACACATCGTTCGTGGCATGGGTTGCTTGTTTGCAGACTTTTTTGTACAGCTTTGACAGTGCTATTGTATCTTTTTTGACATGCAGCGTTCCATTGTATGTATGTCGTGAAGCTAATAGCAGTGACGCTATTACTGTATAACTCCGGTAGGGCAACATCTGAAAAATAGTGCACTTGGTAGTGTATACCGGTGCTCGACCAGTCGGCGAAAGCCAACATCACCCACGACAGAGAATGGTTGATTGTCAAGGGTAATGAAATCTATTATCTTGGTTTTAATGGATTTCACCTTTGAGTTGTCTCACTGAAATGTTCTTACTCTTTCAAATGACTGCTCGACTTGTTGACTGCTTGATCCACACAGCAGACATTGTGTGGGCTAGGTTACGAATGCCGTGTTGCACGTGTAGTGCAACATTTTACATGGCGTTATTTGTATTTGATCACCTACCAACCAGTAAGAATTCCGGCTCTCACAGACCTGTTAGTTTTTTCCACCTACGTTATATAGGTACTGTATGCACAGTAGCTTTGACATCGGTTTTTAACATTGGCGTTAAACTAGACATCTGCCGATACCGATGTTGGCATTTTTAGCTAATATCGTCCGATTCCGATATGTTCACCGATATATCGTGCATCCCTAGTTGCAACCAATAGCATCTGTCTGGCTACTGAAAGTGCATTCTAAAAAACGAGTTGTCCCTGCCATAGGGGGAATTGAGTGATTGAATCAAGTTTCTTGACTCACTTTGTTCTTCAGAGAAATGCATATTTTATTGATTTCATAGATAATTTGATTGGCATAACTAACTGCATGTTTTTGTGAATGCCATTTTTCTTTATTTTTCAGTTATTCCCTTCCATGTTTCTCTCTGACTTGACAGTGTAATAGGGCATTAGTGATGGATAGCTTTGAACGCTTAACAATGGCTCCAGAGCAATTTATTTGCTAACAATCCCCATTCTTCATAATGTGACATGACATCCCTATTAGATGCATGAAGGCCTCCTTGAGTTCATGGGATAATATTTTTTTTCTCAGTGGAGGTTGAAGGTTACAGTTTGCGTCAGGAAAGACAAACATGCATGCAAATGCAAACTACTTTATAGAGCCATTTGTTCAGTTAAATTATGAATTCAGATTTCCATCTAGTTTGTCCAAGTGCTTTACAATTGACGTCTTTACCTATGACGGAGGAAACAGTTTGACAATAGTATGATAAGAATGGGACCTGTGTCTGTGAAGCATCAGGTGTCTGGCTGTTGTTGTTGCATCTGCTTTAGCTCTGGGGCTGTATATCTGGATCTGGCTGACTGTTATTGTTGTGTCTCTTGACGATGGTTCTGTGATTGATGGACGAGGTCCAGGACATCTCGATCAACAGCTGTTGATAGCTCTGAAATGGAGAGCAGCAGTCGGAGCGTAACAATGAGTTCATTGCTCTCTGGGCCTGGTTTGGTCGCCAGCTGAGAAGCCCCAGCAGAGGGGCACCTCATGAATTTCAACTTGGACCACAAGCGTGAGCAATGAGCACACATGGCGACTACTGTGCTAGGAAAGAGAGAAAGAACTCAACTACTCGCTCTTCAACTACTCTCCTTACTCATCCGTTCTGTTGAAAGACATGAGATTGTAGTTTATCACGTAAAATCTTACAAACATCTGATACAGTCAATGACCAGATCCCAAGATGAAGTCAAGACAGAGTTGGAGCCTGAGATCCCATTCAAGGAAAAAGCATTAGTCTCCATGGTATAATGTTATAAAGTCATACACTGGAGCAGAACTTGCAATAAGCTGTTGTTCCATGGGTTTCATACTCTACATATCCTCAGAGGTTAGAACCAAAGCCAAATTTGTATTCTGGTGGAGTTGATTTCTCCCCAAGCTTAATTAAGGTACATTCTAAATTGCAGTTCATCATTGTTTTATATAATTTTAAAACAAGGAATTATGTGGCAGCTGTTTATTTTTTATATTAAAAAAGAAAACATTACACTGGATGATTTGGCATCTTCGTATTTTGTGTCTTAGCCCCATATTATGGGAATTCTTGGTTTGTACAATGATTAAATGCTTAATAAAAAATGTATTGTTGTTGCCAACATCTGTATTGTAGGACTAACGACTCACTGGAGTGTGTGAGTATTGTAAAGTTTCCAAACGCGTCGTTGAGAACCCTGGAAAGTTCACCGAAGAGTATGCCTTCCTCATTACCAAGCTACTTCTGCATCTGCGATTAGACGGAGAACATCTTTAATTGCTTTAAAATCTGAATGCATGATAAGAATGGATTAATTWGATTTTTCTTTTTCTACAAGTAGCAGATGGTTTATGTCTTCGTAATGCTCATGTTGTAAAATGAGATCCCCAGCTTGTCTGTGATTGGTCACTGTTAATGAAGCATACTGTGCTGATTATTGATTTAGAAAATGAGGATGACACGAGTATTGTGTGTTGCTGTATAAAATTAAAGATGATGCTTTTTTTAATAGCCGGTAGAAACACAACTTAAATAACGTAAAATATTAGATTTTCCATTCAGGTGGTCTCTGGCACGTCAAAGTAATTTTATTGTTTATTAAAAAAGATGCACTTTTATAGTTGCCGCTAACAAGCAGATGGTCGACTTGACTTATTTGTGTTTTGTGTTTCTGAATGACCGATCAGATGCATGATGGGAAATGCAATGAGCTGCTTGTCAGGAGAGAAACAATTCACAGGAGAGGGGCCTCCAAAGCTGTGTACATTCCCAATTTACTCCTCAGTTTTAAGGTTAGTAATTTTTTTGCATTACTATTGGCTGTTGCGAGAGCAGCTGTTCCACAGCCCCTTCCCTTCCGAATTACCCTCCTCACACTGACAGACCGGCAGGCAGCTGATGGGGAGACTGTGTGCATGCGGAAATCCTGTTGAGCCATGGAAATAATGTTGTGTATCAGAGGGACTGACTGGCTGTCCTAGAGGATAGGTTGAAGGTCCAGCTTGGGCTTCAGGGGGTTGAAACCCAGTCTTTGTGAACACCAAGGTGTGGTCTGGGTTAATATGGAAAGCACGTTGCCTCTTGTTGGCCATGGTTTGTGAAGTTGGATCAGAGTTTGCTGGTCCTTCCACTCCATAATCTGATTTAGTGTACAAAATAAGACCTGACAGTCTTTAACTCCCTAAAGTTTTTTGCCTTGGATGGAAATGAGACATTGAAATTCAGACACTTATTTACATTAGTTTTGGGGAATAGTTATTCTCTTGTTTGTGTAATTGAATTGGCAGGTAATCAGTGAGTGGTAGAGGTGTGAATCTAAACATGTTTTTTGTTTGGACCCAAACTTTAACCACTCGCTACCATGCCTAAACTTAACCTTACAGTAACCCCTAACACTAACCAATCGCTACTATGCTCAATACACACATATATAATAATTTAATTATGCACAAACTCATGAGATAGTGTTGGTCAAACAACATGGACTTGTACCAGGGTAACACCAAGGAATACTCTTCCTACAGTAGGCACATATTATTTCAAAGCGAATTGCTGCATTTGCTTACATCACTGAAAACAAAGAAGTACTCATCATCCCTGACCTCGAGTAAAGGACGTCACGCTGCTTGCTTAGCGAGTAACACTTCCCCCTGATTCGAACTCTGCCTTGCTAGCACACGTAACCAACCACCTGAAGCTTCTTGACAGACGGTGCCATGCGAAAAGCTAGCAATTCGATGCTGACACTTCAGGCTGAGGAGTGAGTTTCACACATCTCCATTAGCTACATTCACCCCTCAAACTTACTAAACCTTTACTTGAGTAAAAGTCAAGATACCTTCATATAAAATGACATTGAAAGTCACACAGTAAAATACTACTTGCGTAAAAGTCTAAAAGTATTTGGTTTTAAATATACTTAAGTATCAAAAGTAAATGTAATTGCTAAAATATATTTAGGTATCAAAAGTAAAAGTAAATGCTATAAATCATTTCAAATTCCTTATATGAAGCAAACCAGACGGCACAATTTTCTTGTTTTTTAATTTACGAATAGCCAGGGGTACACTCCAACACTCATACATAATTTACAAACGAAGCATTTGTGTTTAGTGAGTCCGCCAGATCAGAGGCAGTAGGGATGACCACGTGTTCTCATGATAAGTGCGTGAATTGGACCAATTTCCTGTCCTACGAAGCATTCAAAATTAGGGATGCACCGATTTGACATTTTTGGCCGATACCGATATCCAATATTTTCCTCTCCAAAAAAAACGATACCGGTACAGTTAAATAGTTGAAACACACACACACACACACTGACCAGAAAGTTATTTTGTTGGCATTTACATATGTCCCCATTACCAGTAAAATATAATCAAAACCTATGTCTTTCACTTACTTGCTGTGCTGTTTCGTTGTTCATTTGTTCAGTCTCAACCAGGATTTCATCATACATATCTGTTCAATCTAACCCTGGAATGTAATGAAATTCCAAAGATCTGGAAATCAGCATTTGTCCTACCACTTTTAAAAGGGGGAGATCCAACTCTTTTAAATAATTATAGGCCAATCTCAAAGCTGTCACCCCTGGTGAAAATACTTGAAACCCTTGTAAGAGGTTTTATTGAATAACACTATTTTATCAATGTACCAATCGGGCTTCAGGAAGAAGCATAGCACAATTACAGCAGCCATGAAGGTTTTAAATGATATCACTGAAGCCCTTGACAAAAAAACAGCACTGTGTCTCACTTTTTATTGATCTCTCTAAGGCTTTTGATACAGTTGATCATGCTATACTAAGGCAGAGATTGTTGAGTGTAGGTCTTTCGGAGCATGCAGTTGCATGGTTTGCTAACTATCTGTCTGATAGAACTCAGTGCACTCAATTTGACCAATCTGATTCCACGCTTCAAGACTGCTTCGATCACGCGGATTGGAATATGTTCCGCATTGCGTCCAACAACAACATTGACGAATATGCTGATTCGGTGAGCGAGTTCATTAGAAAGTGCATTGACGATGTCGTACCAACAGCAAAGATTAAAACATTCCCAAACCAGAAACCGTTGACTGACGGCAGCATTCGCGTGAAACTGAAAGCGCGACCCACTGCTTTTAACAAGGGCAAGGTGACCGGAAACATGACCGAATACAAACAGTGTAGCTATTCTCTCCGCAAGGCAATCAAACAAGCTAAGTCCCAGTACAGAGACAAAATAGAGTCGCAATTCAACAGCTCAGACACAAGAGGTATGTGGCAGGGTCTACAGTCAATCACGGATTACAAAAAGAAAACCAGCCCCGTCGCGGACCAGGATGTCTTGCTCCCAGACAGGCTAAATAACTTTTTTGCTCGCTTTGAGGACAATACAGTGCCACTGACACGGCCCGCTACCAAACCTGCGGGCTCTCCTTCACTGCAGCCGAGGTGAGTAAAACATTTAAACGTGTTAACCCTCGCAAGGCTGCAGGCCCAGACGGATTCCAGCCGCGTCCTCAGAGCATGCGCAGACCAGCTGGCTGGTGTGTTTACGGACATATTCAATCAATCCTTATCCCAGTCTGCTGTTCCCACATGCTTCAAGAGGGCCCCATTGTTCCTGTTCCCAAGAAAGCTAAGGTAACTGAGCTAAACGACTACCGCCCCGTAGCACTCACTTCCGTCATCATGAAGTGCTTTGAGAGACTAGTCAAGGACCATATCACCCTCCCCTACCGGACACCCTAGACCCACTCCAATTTGCTTACCGATCCAATAGGTCCACAGACGACGCAATCGCAACCACACTGACACTGCCCTAACCCATCTGGACAAGAGGAATACCTATGTGAGAATGCTGTTCATTGACTACAGCTCAGCATTTAACACCATAGTACCTCCAAACTCGTCATCAAGCTCGAGACCCTGGGTCTCGACCCCGCCCTGTGCAACTGGGTCTGGACTTCCTGAGGGCCGCCCCCAGGTGGTGAGGGTAGGTAACAACATCTCCACCCCGCTGATCCTCAACACTGGGGCCCCACAAGGGTGCGTTCTGAGCCCTCTCCTGTACTCCCTGTTCACCACGACTGCGTGGCCATGCACGCCTCCAACTCAATCATCAAGTTTGCGGATGACACTACAGTGGTAGGCTTGATTACCAACAACGACGAGACGGCCTACAGGGAGGAGGTGAGGGCCCTCGGAGTGTGGTGTCAGGAAAATAACTCACACTCAACGTCAACAAACAAAGGAGATGATTGTGGACTTCAGGAACCAGCAGAGGGAGCACCCCCTATCCACATCGACGGGTCAGTAGTGGAGAAGGTGGAAAGTTTTAAGTTCCTCGTGTGTACACATCACGGACAAACTGAATTGGTCCACCCACACAGACAGCGTTGTGAAGAAGGCGCAGCAGCGCCTCTTCAACCTCAGGAGGCTGAAGAAATTCGGCTTGTCACCAAAAGCACTCACAACTTCTACAGATGCACAATCGAGAGCATCCTGTCGGGCTGTATCACCGCTGGTACGGCAACTGCTCCGCCCACAACCGTAAGGCTCTCCGAGGGGTAGTGAGGTCTGCAGAACGCACCACCGGGGCAAACTACCTGCCCTCCAGGACACCTACACCACCCGATGTCACAGGAAGGCCATAAAGATCATCAAGGACAACAACCACCCAAAGCCACTGCCTGTTCACCGCTATCATCCAGAAGGCGAGGTCAGTAGAGGTGCATCAAAGCAGGGACCGAGAGACTGAAAAACAGCTTCTATCTCAAGGCCATCAGACTGTTAAACAGCCACCACTAACATTTAGCGGCCGCTGCCAACATACTGACTCAACTCCAGCTACTTTATAATGGGAATTGATGGAAATTATGTAAAAATGTACCACTAGCCACTTTAAACAATGCCACTTAATATAATGTTTACATACCCTCCATTACTCATCTCATATGTATATGTATATACTGTACTCTATATCATCTACTGCATCTTGCCATCTTTATGTAATACATGTATCACTAGCCACTTTAAACTATGCCACTTTATGTTTACTAACCTACATTATCCTCCATATGTATATACTGTACTCTATACCATCTACTGCATCTTGCCTATGCCGTTCTGTACATCACTCATTCATATATCTTTATGTATATTTATCCCTTTACACTTGTGTGTATAAGGTAGTAGTTGTGGAATTGTTAGGTTAGATTACTTGTTGGTTATTACTGCATTGTCGGAACTAGAAGCACAAGCATTTCGCTACACTCGCATTAACATCTGCTAACCATGTGTATGTGACAAATAAAATTTGATTTGATTTGTGGGCTTATGCCTGTTAAATTGTCTGTCCTTAATGGTGTGCCCAAGGCTCTGTACTTGGTCCTCTCTTATTCACTATTTATATAATGATTTAGACAAAAATATCCAAAATGCACAAACTTCATTTTTATGCTGATGATACTGTTATTTACTGTTGTGCCTCGTCTCTTACAAAAGCTTTCCAGAACTTGCAAACGGCTTTTTATACTGTTCAACATACCTTGTGTCAATTGAAGCTTATCCTCAATACTGACAAAACTAAACTAATGGTGTTTTCTAATGCAAGAAATAGACTCTGAACCTTTCACCTATTACTACTGTCAGGGCAAGGAGATTGAGGTTGTAACCTTATATAATAATCTTGGAATTCTACTTGATGACGGCCTCTCTTTTAAATTGCATATTCAACAACTTACAAAAGAATTGAAGCTGAAATTGGGATTTTATTTTAGGAATAAGGCCTGTTTTTCTTTTGAAGCCAGAAGGAGGCTAGTATCAGCTACATTTATGCCTTTACTAGACTATGGAGATATTTTATTATGAATGCTTCCGCTCAGTGTTTGAGATCAATTGACACTCTTTACATGCAATTTGAGATTTATTTTAAACTGCAAAACCCTTACGCACCACTGCACTTTGTATACCAGGGTTGGCTGGCCTTCTCTAGTCACTCGTAGGCTCAGTCACTGGTATCTTTTTTTACAAAGCCATTTTGGGTTTACTACCTTTTTATTTGGGCATTTTTATTGTTCAGAAATGTGGTGGGTATCTCTTCGTTCGCTGGACTTTATCCTGCTAACTGTTCCAAATGTCCGAACTGAATTTGGTAAAAGGTCTTTTATGTACTGTGCGCCTTCGTCTTGGAACCTTACAAAATAATTTTAAACTTGAAGAAACTTTCCCGATTGGTGTTTTTAAATCACTAATGAAGATTTTGAGGCTGATTCCCTGACTGTCATGTTTTTAATTTGCTGTTTTTGATTTTGTTATATCTTTGTGAATTCAATGGTTTTACTAGATTACTTGTAGTTTTTCATGTTGTCTGTCTGTAATTTTTGTAATGACTTGGTGCTGCTCTCTTGGCAGGACGCTCTTGAAAAAGA
>NC_036874.1:9321222-9337750 GCF_002910315.2 Salvelinus sp. IW2-2015 | reverse complement strand
TGCTGTTCCACATGCTTCAAGAGGGCCACCTTGTTCCTGTTCCCAAGAAAGCTAAGGTAACTGAGCTAAACGACTACCGCCCCGTAGCACTCACTTCCGTCATCATGAAGTGCTTTGAGAGACTAGTCAAGGACCATATCACCTCCACCCTACCGGACACCCTAGACCCACTCCAATTTGCTTACGATCCAATAGGTCCACAGACGACGCAATCGCAACCACACTGCACACTGCCCTAACCCATCTGGACAAGAGGAATACCTATGTGAGAATGCTGTTCATTGACTACAGCTCAGCATTTAACACCATAGTACCCTCCAAACTCGTCATCAAGCTCGAGACCCTGGGTCTCGACCCCGCCCTGTGCAACTGGGTCCTGGACTTCCTGACGGGCCGCCCCCAGGTGGTGAGGGTAGGTAACAACATCTCCACCCCGCTGATCTCACAACTGGGGCCCCACAAGGGTGCGTTCTGAGCCCTCTCCTGTACTCCCTGTTCACCCACGACTGCGTGGCCATGCACGCCTCCAACTCAATCATCAAGTTTGCGGTGACACTACAGTGGTAGGCTTGATTACCAACAACGACGAGACGGCCTACAGGGAGGAGGTGAGGGCCCTCAGAGTGTGGTGTCAGGAAAATAACCTCACACTCAACGTCAAAAAACAAAGGAGATGATTGTGGACTTCAGGAAACAGCAGAGGGAGCACCCCCCTATCCACATCGACGGGTCAGTAGTGGAGAGGTGGAAAGTTTTAAGTTCCTCGGTGTACACATCACGGACAAACTGAATTGGTCCACCCACACAGACAGCGTTGTGAGAAGGCGCAGCAGCGCCTCTTCAACCTCAGGAGGCTGAAGAAATTCGGCTTGTCACCAAAAGCACTCACAAACTTCTACAGATGCACAATCGAGAGCATCCTGTCGGGCTGTATCACCGCTGGTACGGCAACTGCTCCGCCCACAACCGTAAGGCTCTCCAGAGGGTAGTGAGGTCTGCAGAACGCACCACCGGGGGCAAACTACCTGCCCTCCAGGACACCTACACCACCCGATGTCACAGGAAGGCCATAAAGATCATCAAGGACAACAACCACCCAAGCCACTGCCTGTTCACCCCGCTATCATCCAGAAGGCGAGGTCGTAGAGGTGCATCAAAGCAGGGACCGAGAGACTGAAAAAACAGCTTCTATCTCAAGGCCATCAGACTGTTAAACAGCCACCACTAACATTTAGCGGCCGCTGCCAACATACTGACTCAACTCCAGCTACTTTAATAATGGGAATTGATGGAAATTATGTAAAAATGTACCACTAGCCACTTTAAACAATGCCACTTAATATAATGTTTACATACCCTACATTACTCATCTCATATGTATATGTAATACTGTACTCTATATCATCTACTGCATCTTGCCATCTTTATGTAATACATGTATCACTAGCCACTTTAAACTATGCCACTTTATGTTTACATACCCTACATTACTCATCTCATATGTATATACTGTACTCTATACCATCTACTGCATCTTGCTATGCCGTTCTGTACCATCACTCATTCATATATCTTTATGTACATATTCTTTATCCCTTTACACTTGTGTGTATAAGGTAGTAGTTGTGGAATTGTTAGGTTAGATTACTTGTTGGTTTTACTGCATTGTCGGAACTAGAAGCACAAGCATTTCGCTACACTCGCATTAACATCTGCTAACCATGTGTATGTGACAAATAAAATTTGATTTGATTTGATGGGCTTATGCCTGTTAAATTGTCTGTCCTTAATGGTGTGCCCCAAGGCTCTGTACTTGGTCCTCTCTTATTCACTATTTATATAAATGATTTAGACAAAAATATCCAAAATGCACAACTTCATTTTTATGCTGATGATACTGTTATTTACTGTGTGCCTCGTCTCTTACAAAAGCTTTCCAGAACTTGCAAACGGCTTTTTATACTGTTCAACATACCTTGTGTCAATTGAAGCTTATCCTCAATACTGACAAAACTAAACTAATGGTGTTTTCTAATGCAAGAAATAGACCTCTGAACCTTTCACCTATTACTACCTGTCAGGGCAAGGAGATTGAGGTTGTAACCTTATATAAATATCTTGGAATTCTACTTGATGACGGCCTCTCTTTTAAATTGCATATTCAACAACTTACAAAGAATTGAAGCTGAAATTGGGATTTTATTTTAGGAATAAGGCCTGTTTTCTTTTGAAGCCAGAAGGAGGCTAGTATCAGCTACATTTATGCCTTTACTAGACTATGGAGATTTTTTATATATGAATGCTTCCGCTCAGTGTTTGAGATCAATTGACACTCTTTACCATGCAATTTGAGATTTATTTTAAACTGCAAAACCCTTACGCACCACTGCACTTTGTTACCAGGGTTGGCTGGCCTTCTCTAGTCACTCGTAGGCTCAGTACTGGTATACTTTTATTACAAAGCCATTTTGGGTTTACTACCTTTTTATTTGGGCATTTTTATTGTTCAGAAATGTGGTGGGTACTCTCTTCGTTCGCTGGACTTTATCCTGCTAACTGTTCCAAATGTCCGAACTGAATTTGGTAAAGGTCTTTTATGTACTGTGCGCCTTCGTCTGGAACACCTTACAAAATATTTTAAACTTGAAGAAACTTTCCCGATTGTGTTTTTAAATCACTAATGAAGGATTTTGAGGCTGATTCCCTGACCTGTCAATGTTTTAATTTGCTGTTTTTGATTTTGTTATACTCTTGTGAATTCAATGGTTTTTACTAGATTACTGTAGTTTTTCATGTTGTCTGTCTGTAATTTTTGTAATGATTTGTGCTGCCTATCTTGGCCAGGACGCTCTTGAAAAAGAGATTTTAAATCTCAATGAGCCCTTCCTGGTTAAATAAAGGTTAAATAATAAAAAAAAAAAAATACATGTCAAGCAGTGAAGCTTCAGCTCTGCCTGTCCGTGGCCTCTCTTCCTCGGTGCGCACTGTCACTGTGTCCGTTTCCATCTGTCCATCTGTGTCTGTAACATTTCACGTAAACCATGTTTCTTGTCTGCATCGAAGTAGCGGTCCTTGTACCTAGTATCTAGCATGGTGGCGACACAGTAAAGAGGCTCAGAGAATACCACTAATCACTTGTTCACAGCCTCTTGTAGAGTACTTTTGCAAGTTTTAACCCACGGTCTGTGTCAGCAATTTTGTTGAGCAGGCATTTCAATGCCGTGACAGAGGGTATCACGTCTGCTGCAGATGCAGTTGATGAGCTATTGTCTCGAGTCAGTTGTTCGAATGGAGCTAGGAGTGTGTTCATGTTTCCAAGTTTCAAACATGTTCTCAAATGCCATTGAAATGGCAGCAGCGGTATTAGAACCAGCACATTCTTGAGCATGCAATACGGCTTTCCTCAGTACGAAATCCTTGTTCGACCCACTGTGCTGTCAGACTCAGCATGCTCATGGGGCTGACATCGCTGGTCCAACTGTCAGTCGTGAAGCTAATAGCAGTAAAGCCCATAGCAAATAGCTCATGGATGTGCATTTCAACAATACTGTGTAACTCTGGTAGGGCAACATCTGAAAAATAGCGCCTACTTGGTAGTGTGTACTGGGGCTCGAGGTGCTCGACCAGTCGGCGAAAGCCAACATCATCCACGACAGGGAACGGTTGATTGTCAAGGGCAATGATTTCCATTAGTTTGGCGTTAATGGATTTCGCCTTTGAGTTGTCTTGCTGAAATTGTCTTACTCTTTCAAGTGACTGCTCTACTTGAACTTGTTTAGTTGTTGGTAGTGTGCGCTCAGTATTTTTCTGCTTTTGTTCTGTGTAGCACTGTATTTTTCATGGTGTCATTACGTCATCTACCTACTTTATATAGGTATGCACGTCAGCTTTGACATCGGTTTTGCACATCGGAGTTAAACGGACCAATGCCAATGTTGGCATTTTTAGCTAATATTGGCCGATCCCGATATGCTTACCGATATATCGTGCATCCCTATTCAAAATATAACGAGTACTTTTGGGTGAAGGGGTAAAAAGTACATATTTTCTTTAGGAATGTAGTGGAGTAAAAGTAAAAGTTTATAAAAAATATAAATAGTAAACTAAAGTGCAAATACCCCCAAAAATGACTTAAGTAGTACTTCAAAGTTATTTTACTCAGTTATTTTACACCACTGCTTAGCAAGTACCACTTCCTCCTGATTCGGCTCACACAGAGGCTCGAACCCAGGACCTCTGCCTTGCTAGCACACTTGACCACCCTCCTGAAGCGTCTTACCAGTCTGCACCACGCAAAAAAATAGCAATTTGGCAGTGCAAGTGGGGACACTTCAGGCTGAGGGATATTTCACACATCCCCATGTGCTACACTTGCATGCTCTTATCTTCATGGCTGTCTGTATTGATATTCAGTGCAAACACTTAATGGTATCTTTAGCTCTGTGATGTCAGCCCTCCTTGAATATCCTGCAGTGGCGTTTTACCACCTGTTACTAATCGCTCTGTGAATCGTCACCGTGCGACTCATAATTCAAACCAACAGTGGGCACCCCCAAAGTCCCTCCAGGAAAGCAGCAACCGGCTGCGGTGCAGTGTTTGCAAAAGCCAAGGGACCGGCTTCATGGATTTTTTGCATCATTAACTATTTATGAGTTGCCACTTCATGTTATTTACACTGGACTGATGGTAATGCTATTCAGAGCTGAAACACCAGGCAGCGTCCCACTTGGGGGGTAGTAGGGGGGAGCATGTGTGACTCCTTTAAATATTGTACAGAAACGCTACCTGCAGACGTGAACATGGAGTAAATAAAAAGACCCTGACAGGATGAGCATCGTGGAAAGTAGGTCTGCTACAGGACAAACACATTTTCCATTCAGTTGGACTGTGGTCATTCAAACCGTCTCAAGATGACCACAACTGGTGCAATTGAGCACATGTACACACATGCACGCACACATGCATACTGTACACAGGGACACATAAAAAGCCGCAAGGAATTTTCAGTTGACCTGGTTTATCTTTTGTTTTCAACCACGAGTTGAATTTGTCACCAGTTTTTAGAATTTGAGTCAAAAGACAAGAAAATGTGTCACGTTCATGCAAAAGTTAAAAATACTTTCCCCCACTCATATTTGATACATCTGCATTTAAGAGGCTCTTCACCTGTTTGGAGTTTTCCTCTTTTATCTTATTTTTCGCTCTTGAATTTAAAGGCCAAAGCACAATATGTGCCGTTAACTAGAAATTCCTCAGCACTGAAATGTGTCAATCAGTTTCGCAACACGGCATGCAAACTGCAAATGGAACACTTGCTCAGTGTCCAATCAGACAAACAGCTGTCACATTTACTCTTACTGAAGCAGATGCTCCAGAAAAAAGGACTGGACTTGCAAAAATGAATGAATGAATGAATTCAGATTTCATTAATTATATGCCATGCCTGGCATAGTTGAAGAGTTCCCCTTTTTACCTCAAATATGGACAAATGAAGAAGTATTCATGCATGTTGGTATAGATACACCAAACTGTTTGTGCCCTCTTTGAATCCAAAAGGACTATATTTGGAAGCATTGAAAGGCCTTATATGTATTATGGCCCTCTGTGTGTGAACATATTGCCACTGTCAGCCCTTCAATGCGGTGCTCCAATGTAGTGTTGGATTGAAAGACAAAACAAGGTACACCTCTCCCTCCACAGCTCCCAAGAGCTCCACTTGTTTGCCTGTTGCGTGCCAAAGTGCTACCTTTAGGGTCTCTTACAAGAGCTGTTCATTTCATGAGACTGTGTTTGTATTCTCTCTTAAAGCTGTCAAGAGCTCAATCCCCTATTTGGAACACACTATTTCTTTAGTGGCTGAGAAGGTGATTGCTTTTGRCTCCAAAGGTGCTGGTGTGACCTCAGGTACTGTATAGTACACACACCTTCTCACCTGCTGATACATGTGTTCATATACACACACACAGTGTATTCTCAACCCTCCAATGTTCGCATCCACTTGCTCTCACCTGCATCCTCTCGATAGCGTTGAGCTCAGCCACAGTAAGTGGCTATGAGGGTCTTCGTGTTGGCTCATTAAGTTCTGCACTCTTGTCTGTAATTTATGCTCTTTCAACACACAGTTTTATGCTCTTAATATTGTCAGTGTTCAGCCTGCAAAGGAAAACGACAAGAGTATCGTCAGGGAAACCCCTGGTGTTATTATTTTATAATGTACAAAGAGTGTAATTTGACCAATGTGATTTTGGATGTTGCAGTTTCTTTCCACAAAAGCCTAAGTCATTGTACTATGACAGAGGTTCCTTAATCCAGTGGAGCTCAGGATTCCCTTTGAACTCTGCTGATTGTGGGCTAATTTTTATTAAGTAAGTTTGCCACTATTGGTGGCAGTCGCTGAAGCTTCAAGGAGTCGTTGTGACAAGCGACGCCCAAGAGCTTAAATTACCAACTCCCTGTACTACCACGACTATAATTAGCCCCAAATTAACAAGAAATGTTTTCTTTGGTGAAATTATTCAGAACATTTATTTCACTTGTCAGGGGTTTAGATCAAATCGTTGTTTTAATGTATTTAGCAATCAACTGCAAAGAACTTCTCTGGGTTTCCCTTACAGATGACTGTATGCATGGATTTATTCCCCTTTAAGTGTTCCATTGTTTTTGTGTGTAGTCAAATTATTTGATTTGTTAGATCCATTGTGTCATACAGTAGCAGTTACTTCCAGAGAATATAGTCACTGGGAAAGGATTGTAAACATCTACAACTGCAATATGGATGTAAACCGTATGAACATCCAATGATCATCCAAGGCAGGTATCGGTAGCAACTCTCTTTAAGTACTGCCAATTCCACGGCCTCCTCTGATGTATGTAATAACACTTTGGTTTGCCACAGCAAGTGCCTTTGGATAAGGGGTTCTCACATTATATGGCACAAAACATACTAGAAACAATGTGTTACTAGTAGCTGGTGCAGAACATTGTCAAATTGCATGACATAGCTGCTCTGGGACAGGCTTAGGCAAATATGACATCAAATAGAATGTGGATCCATATATAGTCTTCAACCACCAAACATTAATATGCGAGGGGAAAAAATGCTACAACTCCCCCTACATAAAATACCAACACTAAATGTAAGACCAAATGAAACTAATGTATGTTTTATTAGATGCTCAGTGACAGTCTATTGGGATTGTATCATAGCCTATTGATTGAAAATAAAAATGAATCCCATGTCGATTCATTTCGTGACAAATCCAACCAATTGATTGCTGATGAATTAATTGAAGATGACATTGTGTCTTTGGTTGAAGCACAATGGAAGTTTGTCACTTTAGTGGCAGCCATTATTAAAAGAGCAGTAACCCGAGGCGACTAAGTAATCTAGTTGTTACACTCTAAATGCAGACCGTGTGTTAATATACAACAAGATGGAAAAATACAGCTCCAATGTTGATTTTGTTAGATTGACATGGAGATAAAGCTGATACAGTATAATACAGTGATGGTATGACAATCTTGATGTTCGTTTTATGGAGATGAATAATTTCAAATCCTTTTATGATACCTCACGGAACATTTATGTTATGCTCTTGTTAATCCTATTGAATTTTTTCTCAAGTTTTTTTTCTCGTACTTGTCTATATTTGTCTTGTAAATAGGCTACTGAATATTTATCCCTGTCGAATTACAATATAGCTCAAATCTCATAATGTGATTAAATTCTTAAATGTTTTCTGCCTGTAACGTTCTTTAGCCTATTTGTTATTATTGCTAAGATGATTATGCGATTTGATATTGTATTGATACAACACGATTGTGTGATCATTGTACAGGTCAGTTTATATTGTAGATCTAATGACCCATTCATTTAGTATCTGAGAACACTGAAGTCATACTGTATGTGAGGTCATATCCTCACAGAGAGGTCAATCAACAAGGGCAGTCCTCTTGATAGTACTGCAACACAGTAAACCAAGCTATACAGTACAGTGCTTTTATCAAGATGCTTGAATAAAACACTGTATATAAATGTAGCCTTAAGGTAGGAGCGTTGTGCCAGAAACCAAAAGGTTGCTGGTTTGAAACACGGAGCCAACAATATAAAAAATGTGTCACAAAACGATCTTTTGGTATTTCTTTTCATTAGTCCACTGTTGATATAGTCCCAAAATGTTTTGCATATCAGAAGTCAAGTTTTCAAGATATTGGACTATCAAGAAGCAAAGTATCACTGGCCACATCATCATGATGATGCAAAATTATAGAGCGAGAGAGAGAGAGAGTACATAGACATACTGTCTTTAAAATAGAACATCTTACCAATCATGCCAGTAAACCAGCTACTTAAATTGCTTTTATTTTCCTGAATGTACATGCTATATTTTAGACCGTATCTCCCACTGAACGTCAGAGGGTGAAACTGCAGATGTGCTTTGATGGTGTTGTGCGTTGAGGCAACAGTGAAGCCTCACATTATTGTAAACAGTACAAGTGAACACAGTGCCATGTCCTTTAGTAGGTACGGTACTTTAGAACTGATTTCAGGCTTGATATGTTTCCCAGTATATCAACCTTGGCACCACCTTGGTACTGTAGGGCATTGGGCTCCGCCTGTGCAGGTTTGGGTCACAGGGGGGAGAGAACCGTGCTGGCCTGGTGAGCATTATTAAGTTTTCGGTGACATGAATTATGATAGATTATTGGTCAATAATTTAACATGTGCGTTAGATGGACTATATTTACAGGACCACCTGATGTTGCCTGAATAGAGGTTACACTATAGGGAGTAAATAAATAATACATCTCTTTTAGGCTGTGCTTTAATACCATTAAATATTCAGCTATTTGGATGATTGAATTTACTGCTAAATTACAGCTTCCCTGTTGATAGGACTAGGCGGAGAAGTGGCCAGTGTGTGCTGGGATGGGAAACCGGCCAGAAGTGAAGCAACGCACGCACGCACGCATGCACACACACACACGCACACACACACACACACGCACTCTCTCTCTCTCACACAGACACGCACCTGCACATACACACACACATACGCCCACCCCCAGGTGGCATATGCCAGAATAGACTGGTTACCTGATGATACTGTATGCATCAGTTGGCACATCTAGAATAAATACAGTACTATATTAACCCATGGTGGGCATGTTTCAGTTGAGATTATTCACTGAATTGATTGCTTTCAGTCTCACAATAGAGGAATTGTTTTATTTTGTAACACTGTATTAATCATATGATACAAAATGATAGTAATACATCCACCTTTTTTAGACCATAATATGCGGTGTGATGATCATACTGTCCAGGGAAAGAAAAGGCACTGCTTCAAGACCTGATTCAGCTCCAGCTCTACACATATTGTGTCTACCTGAAAGATTTGGCGTGGTATTGATATTTAGCACAACAATGACTACCAGCAATATTTTGGCATCCCGCCTCTGATTCCAGAATTGGTAACCAAAATGAGAAATGGTGCAATTAGAGGGGTTCACYTACATTATTTAGCTCTCATTAGCTTCCTGTGACATTGCAGGCTCCGGACCAATGAAAAGTGTTGGCCAGGCTTAGGCAATTAGTACAATTAGTGGTGTCGGATTTGGCGTTGGTTCAGGCCACATGGCCCGGAAGATACCAGCCTGGTGTCACTTGTGTAATTTGTAACTTTGCATGGGAAATAATGGGTTTGACTGGGGGTAGAGATGTGTCAACGTATTATTCTGTGCAACAAGGGTTGTATCTCGGGGTACAGGTTTCCTACAGGTTCCTGGATGGTGAAAGGGTGGTGGAGAGTGGCCATTTTGACTGTGATGATGAGGAATAGGGACAGCGGTCCAACCAAGTGGTAATTAGCAGTCTGGGTTGTGTTTGTTTTCGTTAATGTGTGTTTATGCTGATAAAGTTGGACTTGCCAAAAAGTCCCAGTCCCACGTTGGTGCCCACTCAAGCTGTTCTGCGTTCTCCTTCAGGAATGATGGGAAGTCTTGCTCAGTGCTACTGGTCACACTCGTAGTGTCTGTGTTAATCAGGGATTACTAGACATGTTACAGTAAATACCCCTGTTTTCTTCAATAAATAACAGATTGATCTTTATGTATAGATGTAGGATCTTAATTTGAGCCAGTTTGCTACAGCAGGAAAATAGTCCAGCAGCAAGAGGAAATGTGAATTATTATGTGGATTATAGTTAATGGACATTTTGTGTTGGGATTGATACATTTTTCATTCGTGCAAATCAAGTCTGACATTTTAAAGTGGAAATTACAAACTTTAGAAGCCTTTTTAAAACTAGAATACATTACAAGTTTGCATTTCCTGCACATATTCTCAGAAACAAAAGAGGGATCAAATTAAGATCCTATACATGTTCAGTGATTAAACATGTCTAGCAATCATAACCAGTCGTGAAAAGTCTCATTAGGTTTACCGTTTTTTAATAGTCCACCTTAAGTCATATTACTATGTTATTCCAGACCTTGGACATGAAGTTCACATCCTGCTTCAAGTGATTAGTCCAGATTCAATATAAACTCATGGCTGAACATTATTTAAGAGCTCTGTTGTCATTATGAGTGGGGAAAAAAGAGCGAACAAGCAAACAAAGTAAACAGGTGTTGTGTACTTTAGAAAAAGCTAAAGCTAACGTGTTCCAGAATTGCGAGGCATAATTATACTGTGCTGGATTATGGAAAACATTTTGCATGTTAATTAAGCCAGGTATGTTCATTGATTTTCTGTTATAATACTTAAATTCACCATTAATAATTCATATTTCTGCCAGCCCTTCCATTTTTCACACACCTGGGTTGTTGTTGATTTGAATTAAGTGGGTTTAAGATGTTTCCTCTAGCAGTGTCATCGCAGGGGATGGCTATTAACTACATTATGTAAAATAACTTTTGACAGTTTTGACACCCACATTATTATTATTTGTAATGTATAAATGAAACATGACACATCTGACTTGTTCTTTACATTCACAGATTAGGGGGGAAATGAAGCACTCTTCACAATATTAGCTCTAACCCTTCAGAGGGTCATCAGCATCATATGGTTCAGTGCAACTAGAAAGCTAGAGCCAAAAATGTTTTTTATTTTCATTTCTTTTCTCAGGTTTTTGAAAAGAGGAGACAAGATATTTATTCTCTGCCAACCTCACTTCCAGAACTCCAAACTAGTAAATAAAATCAAATTAATGTTATTTGTTACATGCGCTGAATACAACAGGTTTAGACCTCACAGTGAAATGCTTACTTACAAGCCCTTAACCAACAATGCAGTTTTAAGAAAAATACGTGTTAAGAAAGTATTTACTAAAATAAACTGAAGTAAAAAATAAATGCATAAAAAATAATAATAAACCCAATCTTGGTAGGCTGTTTGTGTGCACCAGTCAGTTTACTTAGGTATATCATATTTCTAGGGAGGCGAGTGTAAGAGACGAATTAGCCAAAACTATCAGTTCGTGTTTTTTGGCATGCTCTTGAATGCAGGTGAATGAACGATCCCTGRTTGTCCATTTCATCTTCTAACCCTATGTTTAACAAGATAGACTCTCGTCCTCACAGCCTAGGAACCATGTCCTCCTGTTGGCAAGCTAAAGGACTATATCCCTCAAGGAGCCAACCTGTGAAACAATGATGGAACAAACAAGCAAACAAACCAACAACAACGGCCCACAGCCGCAATCAAGTTTGTCCTTGAATTTCCACACCTGTGCGCGTGGAACYTGGCAAGGCCGTTTGTGAATTGGAGTAACGCGACATGTTTGTCCAGCGTCAAATCTGCGCGTGTTTATCCCCTCGTTTTCCCAGCATTGTTTGTCTTCTCTTTGTGGCGCTGAAACYCTCAAATTGCATTTCTCAGATGTTTGTTCCCTGGAGGTGTGCGCTTGGCGGCAGGTGTCTGCGGGAAAAGGGGGGGGGGGGAACAGAGAAAGATCTCCCACTCATTCCCCACAACAGTGTTGAATTTATGCTGAGATGCTTCATATATCTGCCATAGATGCTCCTTAGCAATGTAAATGCATGCTGATGATCTTGCATTTTCAATGTGGCACTCTTATATGCCTACAACGTTTCTGAGTTAATTGTTTAGCAGAGGAAGAGAAACTTGTAAAAAAACTGTTTTGTAAGTGCAACTTCTAGTGCAATACTAGCATATGTTGCTTCCAGGTACAGATTCGTTCTCAGTCTTAATTCAAGATACTTAAGGAACCAGCTATAGATAACACCAGGGACATTTACACCACCAAATGCAGCAGAAACCACCTCCATTATTAACCAGATTCTCAATTCAATTAGCTAACCTTGACCTGAGCTTTATTGTATRCCTAGCAAAGAGCATTACAATACATTGCTGTCAACTCCTATCCTTTGAGCYGRCCCTCTGCAGGCTCTGAATAGCATATAATAGATATTGAACTGTAAATTTGAATTGAAAGCCCGGGTCATTGTGCCTCATTGACTTTAGACCACAAAAGCCAAATGATGTCTTAGTTGAGAGAAATATATCAAAGGATATCAACAATTATGAGTCATAAACACGCCTGGAGACGTGCCTGGCGGGCGTATAGCAGCGGYAATTAGCATGTTGAGCTGATAAATATGCATGTAAAGACGCTCCCAGAGGAATAACATGCGTGTGATTGATAGCTTTGGAATTGAAGGATGTGTAAATTCCTTTTATTCTGMGGTTGTGTTGTTGTACTGCCGAAATACATCTCACTTGTTAAAAGTTTTACCAACTTTATAATCCTTAATGCCACATCTGTTTTCTGTCTTTATAGCGCCTGTAAAACGTCATTAAATTATTACCACCAGCTGGCCTCATTGCACAATAACCTCACTTATCTGTTATTCTCCAGGAATACTTTTGATTTATAGACCCTCTTAGAATAAATGATATTTTATACATATGTATATATAAATAAACAAGGGGAAATYTGTTCTCTTAAATAATTCATGAGTTTTACTTTGAATAAGTTACTTGGTAGAAGTTTGAGTTGAGCRTGTATGGAAGATTTGATGCTATATTCACCCTATGTGGATGATGGACTGAGTATATGTCTGTTATTGATGTATACATTTTTGCATGTTGCTTTTACATACATTCAAATGGATATACATGTAGATTACAGTATGTGAAAATGAGCATTTTTGTTCTTAAGGAACAAGTATGTATTTTTTTTACTATATTGTAGAAGGTCAAATGCAAAATACCTATTAAATTTGGAATAAACATTATTTCCAGAATATTCCTAAATGCACTTTACTGTGGATTGTATAGTATTAGGATTTAGATTTGGATGTGTTTATTCTACTCATCTAAATCCTTCTTTAAATTAAAAGTGTTATACAGTTCTTAAAATGATATGAGATTTCAAGCTCTCTGTATCATCACAACTCAAATCAAACTCTCCTAAACATTTCCCCTCTGAAGTATTCCAGCACCCCCTAATGTCAATATGACGTTATAGAAATGAAATGAGAAAGCATGTCCAAATAGATAAATAGAATAGATTTCAACACCATTTACATTAAAAACACCCCATTGCTTTCTATCTATAGTCAACATTGTACAAAACAGTATTTACATAATTGTAGGAAAGGAATCAGTTCAACTTTGGCAATCTTTGTGATTATGGGGGTGCAGATAAACATGCAGCAAAGCCCTGGAGTAGCAATAAAAGTTGTTTGTTAGCTACTATACAGTCTGTTTATTTCTAGCTACACACATTGGAGGTAATGATATATTATTGCTCAAGGTTAAGGGAGCGTCAACCTGCGTGTCCTTTGAGCACGGTCCTCTGGGTTCTTGCTTCATAAGAGCTAAACTACAAGGAGGAAAAGCAACCATGTAAAGATGAATCAGACCTGTCATTTCCTTGAGGTGTTACTTTTGCGTTTTGCATTGTTATTACTATTATCTATATTTGTATCTTTGTTACAGTTTCTTTCAATTATATGATTTTACGTGTGTGGTGGTCATTTTTTACACTATATCAGCCATCAGAATCACCTATTCAATTAGGTCTGCATCTCACTGATTCATTGTATATTTTTCTGTAATATATATATATTTTTACTGGTCACAACAACAAAACACATATTTTGGCAGAAAGAATTCTAATTAAAAAGGAGCACACACACAGACACACACACACACACACACACACACACACACACACACACACACACACACACACACACACACACCACACACACACACCACACACACACACACACACACACACACACACACACACACACACACACACACCTATAGCATCAGTCTGTAGCTGGGATTAGAGGAAACCATGGGCTTGGCCAGGTTTCCATGTCAGAAGCAGTGTGTTTGTGGGCTTAAAGAGGCTCTTTTTTCACACCCTGCTGTTTCCCCGTGATAATTTCACATCCATATTCTTGCGTTTAGGCATTAAACCCTCAGAAGTTAATTCTTTGTGTTTGTAGTGTATGAGACTGCACATTGGGGTTGAGAAACACACTCTACTATGGGTTCTCTGTAGAATAGTACACATAGTGCAAACCAATAATCCCACTGAGAGAGGTTAAAAAACATTACAGCCAATTTGTTCTCCAACCGTCCTCTGATTTGGCATTTTGTTGTATCGTTTAGAAAATTGATTTGATCTGTTATACATTTGGATGTGCATTGATGATGAAGTAATAGTTATTAAAGTTATTGCAAAGTCGGTCCACCTACACACCAATGGGCCTTATAGCCTGTAGACTCACAACCTGATCTCAGAGCATGTCGTATTATTCTGTATATAAATCCGAGGCACTCCATTTTGTATGATATGTTACGATTTACAATTTGTATTATATGTWACGAATTTGCAAAGCGTACAATATGGTAAAAATTCACAAAACTTATGGAATTTTACGAATTCTAGCTAGGTGACTAACTGAAGCTAGCTGGGGTTTAGGGTTAAGGTTAGGGTTAGGGTTAAGTTTAGGAGTTAGGTTAAAGGGTTAGCTAAAAGGGTTAAGGTTAGGGTAAGCTAACATGCTAAGTAGTTGCAAAGTAGTTAAAAAGTAGTAAGTAGTTAAAAAGTTGCTAATTAGCTAAATGCTAAAGTTGTCCGGGATGAGATTCAAACTCGCAACCTTTGCGTTGCTAGACGTTTGTGTTATATGCCCACCCACCCACGTTTTTGCCTTAAGTAACCATCTGTCTTATGTAAGTAACCATACCAAACGTAACATATCATACTAATTGAAGTGTTCCAGATTTACATTTATTATGTTACGTCTAATCTTTGAGACCAGGCTGGTAGACTGCATAATGTAAATACCTTCCTTTTAATTTGTTCCAATAAAACAACTATTGTTCATAAAATGTCCTTGTCGGTATTAAATGCATTGGCTCCATAAAGCGTGGGTTCCGTCCCTGTGCGGCCGACACGTGACGCAAAACCCTCGTTCACGACAGTACTTGATACCCGCTCTCACTCCTACTATGCCCTGGTAGTTCAGTACATTGTCTCTTCTCCACTCACACAGAGGAACAGCCATCCTCTGTGTACGTGTGTTTGTTTTTCCCGATTGGTAAACACACTCATTTGGTGAGAGTAGCACAGCYTCTGATTTCCCATGGGGCCCCTGAGGGCCTTGAGCGTTACCTGTCAGCACACCTGAGCTCCTCTCCTCTGCATTACCCAGCAGTATTGCTGACTCCACCGCCTGTGCTCACACAACCGGCAATACAAACAGGCACAAGGTCGCCTTGAGAGGGTCATCAGCATCATAGGGCTCAGAGTTAGTTAGGGGGCTTTAACTAACTCACCAGGGGGGGTGGTGACCATGTATGGTGCTGTTCAGTTTTTACTGCGTGCTGGATTGGGGAGTAAGTTGTTCTTTTAGTGACCAAAATGTGCAATTCGAACTCCGACCTGTGAGAGGAAGCAATACTTAACACAGCGTCTAGTCTGCTGGAAAGCCACACAAAGAAGATGTTCKGTAAATATCATGAAGATGTAATTTATGTCCACTACACTGTATGTGAATATACAGTATTTTGACATTCTGAGGCTAGTCAATGGACATGTAAAGACATAGGCTATAGAGTATTATGCTGTCACGTGCAGGGTTCATACTGTGGCAAACGGAGTGTTTGATGTTCCCTCTGAGCATTGCCTACTTACTTATCATGACATCTCCTGCCACAGCCAGCATTTCACACCTCCTGCTATGTGTAGCATTGTCATCTATTTTTAGGGGCAAAATGTCACAATATAACCAAGATTTAATTTCCAAATTAAGAACCTGAGAAATAGATATTTTCAATGCATCAAATCTCTGAGAGGTGGAATATTTTGAGATAATGTTGTGGTCTAGCATATTTTTTTCTATCCGACTTACCTTGCCATTTTGATAGTTAGACTGATACTCATTCTTTGCACAAACCACTCTAGAAAAGTATAACCGATTCAGCGTGCAAACATCACCTCTATGGTATTTTACAAGCGGTTGAGGAATAGTTAAT
>NC_036874.1:9296243-9317069 GCF_002910315.2 Salvelinus sp. IW2-2015 | reverse complement strand
TAATTTGGTAGCTCAGATGTTTCTTTACGGTGGTGCAGAACAGTCAAATGCTGTAGATGATCATAATCAGATCATGTCATATCTCTGAGCAGATTCAAAACTTTCCCACAATACAGCTGGCATGTCACTCAGGTCTGGTTTATCTCATTAATCCATGTCACCTACACGTACTTCAACTGTCTCCAACTGTCTGAACAGCACAGCCTTTGTTAATGGCTTCAATTGTTACAGTGTCAGGAAGAGGTCACAATCTGAGGTTGACTGTTGTTTTTGCCATCGTACACCTGTCCCGCAGGTGTGATGCTCAGATGTACCGATCCTGTGCAGGTGTTGTTACATGTGGTCTGCCACTGCGAGGACAATCAGCTGTCCGTTCTGTCTCCCTATAGCGATGTCTTAGGCGTCTCACAGTACAGATTTAGCAATTTATTGCCCTGGCCACATCTGGAGTTCTCGTGCCTCCTTGCAGCATGCCTAAGGCACGTTCACGCAGATGAGCAGGGACCTGGGCATCTTTCTTTTGGTGTTTTTCAGAGTCAGTAGAAAGGCCTCTTTAGTGTCCTAAGTTTTCATAACTGTGACCTAATATGCCCTCTGTGTACGTGTGTTTGTTTTTCCCGATTGGTAAACACACTCATTTGGTGAGAGTAGCACAGCGTCTGATTTCCCATGGGGCCCCTGAGGGCCTTGAGCGTTACCTGTCAGCACACCTGAGCTCCTCTCTTCTGCATTACCCAGCAGTATCGCTGACTCCACCGCCTGTGCTCACACAACCGGCAATACTAACAGGCACAAAGTTGCCTTGAGAGGGTCATAGGGCTCTAAGGGGGCTCTAACTAACTCACCAGGGGGGGTGGTGACCCTGTATGGTGCTGTACAGTTTTTACTGCATGCTGAATTAGGGAGTAAGTTGTTCTTTTAGTGACCAAAAATGTGCAACACGAACTCCGACCTGTGAGAGGCAGCAATACGCAACACAGCATCTAGTCTGCCGGAAAGCCTCACAAAGAAGAATAAGAGTAAGTTATTCTGAGAATATTTCTACAATGTTCAGTAAATATCATTAAGATGTCATTTATGTCCACTACACTGTATGTGAATGTACAGCATGTTGACATTCTGAGGCTAGTCAATGGATGTGTAAAGACATAGGCTATAGAGTATTATGCTGTCACGTGCAGGGTTCATACAGTGGCAAACGGAGTGTTTGATGTTCCCTCTGAGCATTGCCTACTTACTTATCATGACATCTCCTGCCACTGCCAGCATTTCACAACTATGTGTAGCATTGTCATCTATTTTTAGGGGAAAAATGTCACAACATAACCAAGACTTTGATTTGTGAAAGAACATGGCGTTTACTACACCCAACACGTCCTTGTTAACATGAACCAACTCTATAGGCCTAATTTACAAATTAAGAACCTGAGAAATAGATCTTTTCAATGCATCAAATCTCTGAGAGGTGGAATATTTTGAGATAATGTTGTGGTCTAGCATATTTTTTCCTATTCGACTTAACTTGCCCTTTTGATAGTTAGACTGATACCCATTCTTTGCACAAACCACTCTAGAAAAGTATAACCGATTCAGCGTGCAAACATCACCTCTATGGTATTTTACAAGCGGTTGAGGAATAGTTAATTTGGTAGCTCAGATGTTCTTTTACGGTGGTGCAGAACAGGTCAAATGCTGTAGATGATCATAATCAGATCATGTCATATCTCTGAGCAGATTCAAAACTTTCCCACAATACAGCTGGCATGTCACTCAGGTCTGGTTTATCTCATTAATCCATGTCACCTACACGTATCTTCAACTGTCTCCAACTGTCTGAACAGCACAGCCTTTGTTAATGGCTTCAATAGTTACAGTGTCAGGAAGAGGTCACAATCTGAGGGTTGACTGTTGTTTTTGCCATCGTACACCTGTCCCGCAGGTGTGATGCTCAGATGTACCGATCCTGTGCAGGTGTTGTTACATGTGGTCTGCCACTGCGAGGACAATCAGCTGTCCGTTCTGTCTCCCTATAGCGATGTCTTAGGCGTCTCACAGTACAGATTTAGCAATTTATTGCCCTGGCCACATCTGGAGTTCTCGTGCCTCCTTGCAGCATGCCTAAGGCACGTTCACGCAGATGAGCAGGGACCTGGGCATCTTTCTTTTGGTGTTTTTCAGAGTCAGTAGAAAGGCCTCTTTAGTGTCCTAAGTTTTCATAACTGTGACCTTAATTGCCTACCATCTGTAAGCTGTTCGTGTTTTAACGACCGTTCTACACGTAAATGTTCATTAATTGTTTATGGTTCATTGAACAAGCATGGGAAACAGTGTTTAAACCCTTTACAATGAAGATCGGTGAAGTTATTTGGATTTTTAGGAATTTTCTTTGAAAGACAGGGTCCTGAAAAAGGAACGTTTCTTTTGTTTCTTAGTTTATATTCATACTGCAACTGTTTGAAATAAAGGAAACCAAAATGTGATCAAATCTTTTGCCATGAGAATTATGAGTTAAAATGTAGCTTTCCGCTTGGTTTAAACTGTTGTGCAAGGCAAGTACACAGAGTGGCTTCATATACATTGCAGTGAGCAGAAAAGTGTCCCTCCCCCACAAAGACATAGACCCAACTTCTCAGTGTAGAAACTAGAGCGTGACTGCAACATTTGAATATGAAATAGCAACAGATTTTGTTTCAGACACCTTGCACCGTGTGACAACAAAGCCACCAATTCTACCAGAGAAAGGGAGAGAATTTAAAGCGTCCCTTTGTCGTTGTTCAGAACAGTGTTGTCTTTGTTTCCACTTGTCTCCTTTTCTTGAGAGAATGGGATGAAATATTTTTAAACAGTAATTACCTGGCTGGGATCCTGCAGAGAGAGGGATTAATGGGTGATTGTGGTGCATCAGGTTCTGCATCGTTTGTTAGAAGGTAAGAAGAGGGAAAACGCTAGACTGTGTATACAGCAACAATCAAGGAACAGCCGATTTCTGGTGTAACCGTCTTTTCTTTATCCAAGCACAAGTCTCACGCCAAGTCCATCACAAATGAACAAGACCGATTTAGCCCCCCACCTCCCTCCAAATCCATTTGGAAGATGATTCTGTTTTTCCCAATGCTGTTTTTTTTGTGCTATATTTTACCTTCAACGTTTATGCCTGTTTGTCTCACAACTTGTTTCAGAGTACAGAATTCCACAAATGTGTAATCATGCCTCTGTGTATTTTTTCAAGAACTCTGTTTGGGTATAATTGACAATCGAAAGCCATTTCCAATCAAATKAAAAAATCGAATCAAATTGTATTTGTCACATGTGCCGAAAACACCTTACAGTGAAATGCTTGCTTACAAGCCCTTAACCAACAAAGCAGTTTTAAGAAGAATACCTCCCCCAAACAATGATAAAGTAACAAATAATTAAAGAGCAGCAGTATATACAGGGGGTACCGGTACAGAGTCAATGTCACGTGTGCTCCCTCTCCGGCCTCTAGGTCACCAGGCTGCTGATTATTGTACACACCTATCACCATTGTCACGCGCATCAGCACCTCATGACATTCACCTGGACTCCATCACCTCCTTGATTACCTGCCCTATTTATGTCACTCCCTTTGGTTCCTTCCCGAGGCGTTATTGTTTCTGTTTCAGTTTCATGTCTGTGAGTTGTTTGTGTTTTGTATTATGTTTCGTTTATTGATTAAACGATTCACTCCCTGAACTTGCTTCCGACTCCCAGTGCACACGTTACAGAATAACGCCTCACCAAAGGGAAGCATCATGGAGTGTTTTTTTTGTGTTGGAGGTGATGTTGGGTCCGGGTGTCAGTACCGGAGCTACCAGGTTGGCCTCAGCCGGTTCGTTGGACTCTCATGCCTCTGCAGGCTTGACAGGTTTCCATACCTCAGCGGGATCGATAGGCTCCCATGCCTCAATTGGGTGAACTATTTCCCGTGCCTCGACAGAAGCAACCGGGGAGTTTTCAGCCAGCTCGTCAGGCTCTCACACCTCAGCCGGTTCGTCAGGTTTCTGCACCTCAGTGGAGGTGACCAGGCCGCTCCTGTACCCCGGGATCGTCCCTTAGGTTGGCATCCTGCGGCTGGAGCCACACGCCAGGGAGTGGGTACTGTCATGTATGCTCTCTCTCCGGCGCTCTAGGTTAACATGCTCCCGCACCTCAGCCAGAATGACATGTTCCCGCGCCTCAGCAGAGATGACTGGTCAACTCCTGATCCCCAGGATCATCATTTTGGTCGTCGTCTTGCTGCTGGAGCCGCATGTCGGGGAGGGGGTACTGTCACGTGTGCTCCCTCTCCGGCATCTAGGTCACCAGGCTGCTGATTATTGCGCACACCTGTTACGCGCATCAGCGCCTAATGACACTCACCTGGACTCCATCACCTCCTTGATTACCTGCCCTATTTATGTCACTCCCTTTGGTTCCTTCCCCAGGCGTTATTGTTTCTGTTTCAGTTTCATGTCTGTGCGTTGTTCGTGTTTCTTGTTTTGTATTAGGTTTCGTTCATTCATTAAATGTATTCATTCCCTGAACTTGCTTCCCGACTCCCAGCGCACACGTTACAGTCAATGTGCGGGGGCACCAGTTCGTTGATATAATTGAGGTAATATGTACACGTAGGTAGAGTTATTAAAGTGACTATGCATAGATAATAACAGAGAGTAGCAGCAGTGTAAAAGAGAGAGGGGGGGCAATAGACATGTAGATGTTAGACATGTAGATGTTCAGGAGTCTTATGGCTTGGGGGTAGAAGCTGTTTAGAAGCCTCTTGGACCTAGACTTGGCGCTCCGGTACCACTTGCCGTGCGGTAGCAGAGAGGACAGTCTATGACTAGGGTGGCTGGAGTCTTTGACAATTTTTAGGGCCTTCCTTTGACACCGCTGGTATAGAGATCCTGGATGGCAGGAAGCTTGGCCCCAGTGATGTACTGTGCCATACGCACTACCTTCTGTAGTGCCTTGCGGTCGGAGGCTGAGCGATTGCCATACCAGGCAGTGATGCAACCCGTCAGG
This sequence comes from Salvelinus sp. IW2-2015, assembly GCF_002910315.2. Taxonomy (NCBI): domain Eukaryota; kingdom Metazoa; phylum Chordata; class Actinopteri; order Salmoniformes; family Salmonidae; genus Salvelinus; species Salvelinus sp. IW2-2015. The sequence continues at coordinate 9,312,044 of NC_036874.1, read as the reverse complement.
ATGCTCTCGATGGTGCAGCTGTAGAACCTTTTGAGGACCCATGCCACATCTTTTCAGTCTCCTGTTTGTTGGTGATGTGGAACCAAGGAACTTGAAGCTCTCAACCTGCTCCACTACAACCCCATCGATGAGAATGGGGGCGTGCTTGGTACTCCTTTTCCTGTAGTCCACAATCATCTCCTTTGTCTTGATCACATTGAGGGAGAGGTTGTTGTCCTTACACCACACGGTCAGGTCTCTGACCTCCTCCCTATAGGCTGTCTCGTCATTGTCGGTGATCAGTTCTACCGCTGTTGTGTCATCGGCAAACTTAATGATGGTGTTGGAGTCGTGCCTGGCCGTGCAGTCATGAGTGAACAGGGAGTACAGGAGGGGACTAGCACGCACCCCTGAGGGGCCCCTGTGTTGAGGATCAGCGTGGCGGATGTGTTGTTACCTACCCTTACCACCTGGGGGCGGCCAGTCAGGAAGTCCAGGATCCAGTTGCAGAGGTAGGTGTTTAGTCCCAGGGTCCTTAGCTTAGTGGTGAGCTTTGAGGGCACTATATTGTAATTATTTCTCCACTATGGCCTATTTATTGCCTTTCCTCCCTTATCCTACCTCATTTGCACACACTGTATATAGACTTTCTATTGTATTATTGACTGTATGTTTGTTTATTCTATGTGTAACTCTGTGTTGTTTGTGTCGCACTGCTTTGCTTTATCTTGGCCAGGTTGCAGTTGTAAATGAGAACTTGTTCTCAACTAGCCTACCTGGTTAAATAAAGGTGAAATAAAAAAATAAAAACTATGGTGTTGAACGCTGAGCTGTAGTCAATGAATAGCATTCTCACATAGGTGTTCCTTTTATCCAGGTGTGAAAGGGCACTGTGGAGTGCAATAGAGATTGCATCATAGAGATTGCATCATCTGTGTAATCTGTTGGGGCAGAATGCAAATTGGAGTGGGTCTAGGGTTTCTGGGATAATGGTGTTGATGTGACCCATGACCAGCCTTTCAAAGCACTTCATGGCTACAGACGTGAGTTCTACAGGTCGGTAGTCATTTAGGCAGGTTACCCTAGTGTTCTTGGGCACAGGGACTATGGTGGTCTGCTTGAAATGAAATGTCTGTAAATGTCATAATAAAGGTTATGTTCTTCTAACAGGGCTACATGTTGTTTGGACTGTTGTGAAATGCACTCATAACTTATGACATAATAAGCAATATAATAAGACTAAGCTTCATCTGGGCTTGATAGCCAGCTAGCTAGTAAGCTAACTGCTGGCTAATTATGCAGAGTATTGCATCACGGGAGACAAAATTCACCCTGGGAATCGTAGAATGCTATAGAAATTGTAGAAATGCCAAACAAGGAATTGTGCAGTATGACGAACAAAAACAAAAGAACATTTAAATGTGTATCAAATATTACAATTTTACAGTGCATTCGGAAAGTATTCAGACTTCTTGACTTTCTCCCCCCCCCCCTTCCCCCCCAAAAAAAATGTTATCCCCTTTTCTCCCCAATTTTCGTGGTATCCAATCGCTAGTAATTACTATCTTGTCTCATCGCTACAACTCCCGTACGGGCTCAGGAGAGACGAAGGTCGAAAGCCATGCGTCCTCCGAAGCACAACCCAACCAAGCCGCACTGCTTCTTAACACGCGCCTCCAACCCGGAAGCCAGCCGCACCAATGTGTCGGAGGAAACACCGTGTACCTGGCCCCCTTGGTTAGCGCGCACTGCGCCCGGCCCGCCACAGGAGTCGCTGGAGCGCGATGAGACAAGGATATCCCTACCGGCCAAACCCTCCCTAACCCGGACGACACTAGGCCAATTGTGCGTCACCCCACGGACCTCCCGGTCGCGGCCGGCTGCGACAGAGCCTGGGCGCGAACCCAGAGACTCTGGTGGCGCAGCTAGCACTGCGATGCAGTGCACTAGACCACTGCGCCACCCGGGAGGCCCTGACTTTTTCCACATTTTGTTTCAGGTCTCTCTAGAGATGTTCGATCAGGTTCAAGTCCGGGCTCTGGCTGGGACATTCAGACACTTGTCCCAAAGACACTCCTGCGTTTTCTTGGCTGTGTGCTTAGGGTCATTGTCCTGTTGAAAAGTGAACCTTCGCCCCAATCTGAGGTCCTGAGCGCTCTGGAGCAGGTTTTCATCAAAGATCTCTCTGTACTTTGCTCCGTTCAACTTTCCCCCGATTCTGACGTTAACTGAGGATTGGCTCCCGTCTGGCCACTCTACTTTAAAGGCCTGTTTGGTGGAGTGCTGCAGAGATGGTTGTCCTTCTGGAAGCTTCTCCCATCTCCACAGAGGAACTCTGGAGCTCTGTCAGAGTGACCATCGGCCAGCTCTAGGAAGAGTCTTGATGGTTCCAAACGTCTTCTTTTTAAGAATGATGGAGGCCACTGTGTTCTTGAGGACTTTCAATGCTGCGGAAATGTTTTGGTACCCTTCCCCAGATCTGTGCCTCGACACAATCTTGTCTCGTAGCTCTACGGACAATTCCTTTGACCTCATGGCTTGGTTTTTGCTCTGACCATATATAGACAGGTGTGCCTTTCCAAATCAAATCCAATCAATTGAATTTACCACAGGTGGACTCGAATCAAGTTATAGAAACATTTCAAGTATGATGAATGGAAACAGGATGCACCTGAGCTCAATCTCGAGTCTCCTAGCGAAGGGTCTATAATACTTATGTAAATAAGGTATTTCTGTTATTTATTTTTAATAGATTTCATAAAACTTGTTTTCGCTTTGTCATTATGGGGTATTGTGTGTAGACTGGTGAGATTTWAAAAAAAATCTATTTTTAGAACAAGGCTGTAAGGTAACAGAATGTGGAAAAAGTCAAGGGGTCTGAATACTTTCCAAATGCACTGTATACCGTAATGAAACAGGTAGGGAGCGCGGCTCGAACCCTCAACCTTCTGGCCCGAAGCCCAGCGCGCCATCGACTGTGCCACAAAAGCATGCTCGAGTGGCAGAGTTGACATCTGCACTTATAAACCAGGGTCGCTACACAACTACTTCCTTTCAAAGAGCGCGTCCTAGCACAAAACCTCACAGGATGCTGTCTTACAGGAACACGCTCACCGGCCAAGCACACACACGGCCGTGGATGCGAGGTACGATCACTTCTGACACCAATGTAATGAAACAGGCAGGGAGCACGGCTCGAACCCTTAACCTTCTGGTCTGAAGGCCATCGCGCCATTGATTGTGCCACAAAAGCAAGCTCAAGTGGCAGAGTCGATATCCACGATAAACTAGGGTCGCTACAATACTAACAACATAATAACTGGTTATAAAGTGGTGGTATTGTCCTTTAAGTTGTTGAAGTTGAAGAACACTGCTAATCCACATGATACAAGAGCTCGCTAAGACCTGTTTTCAAAGTGTCTCTCAGCTCTGTACTGTAAGACATTTAGAAGTACAGGGAATGAAAAGTTGTGCTGATGCCAGAAGAAGAGGTGCTCTCACAGATAGTGTGTGATTCAGACAGTGAGTACTGTTACATGCACACAATACGATTTGTAAATAGTCAGATTAATATAAATTTGATTTAAACGTTCACATGCTTTGCAAGCAGAACGATTTCCCTAATAATCCTTTTTACAATGAACACATCTGAAATTAGGCTACCTGATGGGACTTTGATAAATGCAGAAAATCGCCAGTGAAAATAAATGTTCTATCACAGCGACCTTGTCATTTTGGTGAAGCATATGTAAGGTCTTATTAGCATCCAGCTTATCGTTCCTATCTTTCAACATTCACTTTCTTTACTTATCCGTAATGTGTACAGTATTTATTGTCTGTTTGTTGACTGTGACGGCCAACCAGATCATGATTATTAGGCTTCCTACATCCAGAAATGTTCTTTCTACTCTGTCCTTTGGGGAATTTTCTCCCTGTAAGCATTGTCTCTGTAAGTTGTTGATAAAGTGACCACCTGTTTGAAAATCAGGGTCATGGAATTCCTTTTCTTCTGCGTGACTTTAATCACTTCTGTTCAACTAGCTGCAGATTTGTGAAATTGTTCCTCAAAATAAGCATACTTCAATGTTCAGGTGAACTTTCTCTTCATGTGCAGCATCCTACAAGCTAATGAATCAAAACGGATAATCACTTTATAGTGGGAAATGTCACAGTTTGAAACATCAGTGGTTGTCTTGGCAGAGCTTCAATAGACAAAACAAAGCATGGAGACAGAGAAAATCAAAGCACATATGTTTGGACAGTTTTGACTGTTATAGAATTGTTTTGTCTAGTCTTTGAACAGAGACAGGGAAAATGTCAAGGTTGTTTTTCGCTTTGTGAATTTGGTTTAATTGCTAATCTGTTCGGTGAAGCTGTTTTATGTAAGTTCCTGACCTTAGTTTGTATTGCAAGTTGAGTAACAAGGAAGTGAGTGACACTTAACATTACTGGCCTAATACCGGAATTAATAATGTGGAATGAAGACATTAAATAGCCCTCAACTAATTGATACTGTAAAATACAGTTTGTCTGCAAGACAAGGACAGTCTAAGACAGGACAAAGGATTCACTACAATGTCAGATACCTTGTACTTTTGGGCATTTTTTCACTACATCTTCCTTTTTAAAGGCTTGAAAGAAAGTTTCACTCTGCTTTCTGCCAATAAAGGTCTGTTTTTTTAATTCATTACAGAAGCAACATAAATAAACTTGATTTATAGTAGGCCATAAAGCAGTGCATCCCATAACCCGCCAATGCAATCTACACTCTAATTACAACTCCAATCATAAAAGATCAGAAGAAAATGTAATATAAACAAAACTTCACATTAAAGTAAGCAATATTGTAATGATGAACACAGATGGAACGATGCCTTTAAAGTTGTTTTTAAATTTATCGGTAGATATCACAGATTATTATAGAAAATTGTCAGAAGTTTTGATGTAGCTAATTATGATGAAAGTTCCAATTTGGGAAAATACACAGGATATTGTTTAATTTCTCTGGTGCCACTTTCTTTAACCAGTGTACATGTCAACACGTTGAAATACAATTAGATGAGTAAGATTAACACAGTTAAAAATATATACTGAACAAAAATATAAACGCAACATGCAGCAATTTCAAAGATCTTACTGAGTTACAGTTCATATAAGGAAATTAGTCCGTTGAAATAAATTCATTAGGCCCAAATCAATGGAATTTACATGACTGGACAGGGGTACAGCAATGGGTGGGCCTAGGAGGGCATCGGCCCACCCACTTGMGAGCCAGGCCCATCACCCATTCTTCAAGGCAAAACTGCTCCAYCTCCTTCAAGTTGGATGGGTTCCGCTGGTGTACAGCAATCTTTAAGTCATACCACAGATTCTCAATTGGATTGAGGTCTGGGCTTTGACTAGGCTATTCCAAGACATTTAAATGTTTCCCCTTAAACCACTTGAGTGTTGCTTTAGCAGTATGCTTAGGGTCATTGTCCTGCTGGAAGGTGAACCTCCGTCCCAGTCTCAATCTCTAGAGGACTGAAACAGGTTTCCCTCAAGAATTTCCCTGTATTTAGCACCATCCATCATTCCTTCAATTCTTACCAGTTTCCCAGTCCCTGCCGATGAAAAACARCCCCACAGCATGATGCTGCCACCACCATGCTTCACTGTGGGGATGGTGTTCTCGGTGTGATGAGAGATGTTGGGTTTGCGCCAGACATAAATCAAATCAAATCAAATCAAATTTTATTAGTCACATACACATGGTTAGCAGATGTTAATGCGAGTGTAGCGAAATGCTTGTGCTTCTAGTTCCGACAATGCAGTAATAACCACAAGTAATCTAACTAACAATGCCACGAAACTCCACTTATAACGACATCAACAAGTGTAAAGGGATAAAGAATGTACATAAAGATATATGAATGAGTGGTGAGAGAAACGGCATGGCAGATGCAGTAGAGTGGTATATAGAGTAGTGTATATAGACATAGTGAGATAAGTACTGTAGGGGATGTAAACATAAAGTGGCTATGGTTTAAGTGGCTAGTGGTACATGTATTACATAAAGATGGCAAGATGCAGTAGATGATTATAGAGTACAGTATATACATATGAGATGGGTAATGTAGGGTATGTAACATTATATTAAGTGGCATTGTTAAAAGTGGCTAGTGGTACATTTTTACATAATTCCATCAATTCCCATTTTTAAAGTGGCTGGAGTGGAGTCAGTAGTGCAGCGGGCCGCTAATTGTTAGTGGTGGCTGTTTAACAGTCTGATGGCCTTGAGATAGAAGCTGTTTTTCAGTCTCTCGGTCCCTGCTTTGATGCACCTGTACTGACCTCGCCTTCTGGATGATAGCGGGGTGAACAGGCAGTGGCTTGGGTGGTTGTTGTCCTTGATGATCTTTATGGCCTTCCGTGGACTCGGGGTGTAGGTGTCCTGGAGGGCAGGTAGTTTGCCCCGGTGGTGCGTTCTGCAGACCTCACTACCCTCTGGAGAGCCTTACGGTTGTGGGCGGAGCAGTTGCCGTACCAGCGGTGATAACGCGGACAGGATGCTCTCGATTGTGCATCTGTAGAAGTTTGGTGAGTGCTTTTGGTGACAAGCCGAATTCTTCAGCCCTCTGAGGTTGAAGAGGCGCCTGCGCCTTCTTCACAACGCTGTCTGTGTGGGTGGACCAATTCAGTTTGTCCTGATGTGTACACCGAGGAACTTAAACTTTCCACTTTCTCCACTACTGACCCGTCGATGTGGATAGGGGGGTGCTCCCTCTGTTTCCTGAAGTCCAAATCTCTCCTTTGTTTTTGTTGACGTTGAGTGTGAGGTTATTTTCCTGACACAACTCCGAGGGCCCTCACTCCTCCCTGTAGGCCGTCTCGTCGTTGTTGGTAATCAAGCCTACCACTGTAGTGTCATCCGCAAACTTGATGATGAGAGTTGGAGGCGTGCATGGCCACGCAGTCGTGGGTGAACAGGGAGTACAGGAGAGGGCTCAGAACGCACCTTTGTGGGCCCAAGTGTTGAGGATCAGCGGGGTGGAGATGTTGTTACCTACCCTCACCACCTGGGGGGCGGCCCGTTCAGGAAGTCCAGGACCAGTTGCACAGGCGGGGTCGAGACCAGGTCTCGAGCTTGATGACGAGTTTGGAGGGTACTATGTGTTAAATGCTGAGCTGTAATCGATGAACAGCATTCTCACATGGGTATTCCTCTTGTCCAGATGGGTTAGGGCGAGTGTGCAGTGTGGTTGCGATTGCGTCGTCTGTGGACTATTGGGTCGGTAAGCAAATTGGAGTGGGTCTAGGGTGTCCGGTAGGGTGGAGGTGATATGGTCCTTGACTAGTCTCTCAAAGCAACTTATGATTGACGGAAGTGAGTGCTACGGGGCGGTAGTCGTTTAGCTCAGTTACCTTAGCTTTCTTGGGAACAGGAACATAGCGTTTTCCTTGACAGCCAAAAAGCTAAATTTTTGTTTCATCTGACCAGAGTACCTTCTTCCATATGTTTGGGGAGTCTCCCACATGCATTTTGGAGAACACCAAACGTGTTTGCTTATTTCTTTCTTTAAGCAATGACTTTTTCTGGCCACTCTTCCGTAAAGCACAGCTCTGTGGAGTGTACGGCTTAAAGTGGTCATATGGACAGATACTCCAATCTTCACTGTGGAGCTTTGCAGCTCCTTCAGGGTTATCTTTGGTCTCTTTGTTGCCTCTCTGATTAATGCCCTCCTTGCCTGGTCCGTGAGTTTTGGTGGGCGGCCGTCTCTTGGCAGGTTTGTTGTGGTGCCATATTCTTTCCATTTGTTAACAGTGTATTTAATGGTGCTCTGTGGGATGTTCAAAGTTTCTGATATTTTTTTATAACCCAACCCTGATCTGTACTTCTCCACAACTTTGTCCCTGACCTGTTTGGAGAGCTCCTTGGTCTTCATGGTGCTGCTTGCTTGGTGGTGCCCTTTGCTTAGTGGTGCTGCAGACTCTGGGGCCTTTCAGAACAGTTGTATAGATACTGAGATCATGTGACAGATCATGTGACACTTAGATTTCACACAGGTAGACTTTATTTAACTAATTATMTGACTTCTGAAGGTAATTGGTTACACCAGATCTTATTTAGGGGCTTCATAGCAAAGGGGGAATACATATGCACACACCACTTTTCTGTATTTTGTATTTATTTTTAATTTTTAAATAAGTTATTTTTTTCATTTCACTTTACCAATTTGGACTGTTTTGTGTATGTCCATTACATGAAATCAAATTAAAAATCTATTTAAATTACAGGTTGCAATGCAACAAAATAGTAAAAACGCCAAGGTGGATGAATACTTTTGCAAGGCACTGTTTACTCCCTCAAAACTTGAGACATCTGTGGCATTGTATTGTGTGACAAAACGACACATTTTAGAGTGGCCTTTTATTGTAAACCGCAAAAGGTGCACTTGTGTAATGATCATGCTGTTTAATGAGCATCTTGATATGCCACACCTGTCAGGTGGATGGATTATCTTGGCAAAGAAGAAATGCTCACTAACGCTTTTTGTGCATATGGAACATTTCGGGTATCTTTTATTTCAGCTCATGAAACATGGGACCAACACTTTAAATGTTGTGTTTATATTTTTTGTTCAGTATATATACACTTCACCATCATATTTTAAGTGAGAGCGCAATTTTTTTGTGTGAAAGGGATTGTCATTATTTTACATGTTCACTGATAAGATAGTAATGCAGGCTGGAGTCTGCAGTGAAGCCGACATTAATGTACTCTTTGGCAGATGCAGGATACAGATCGAATACAACAATCCCACTGATTTTCACTGCCAGTGGAACCGATTCTTTCCAAATAAAGAAGTCGCATTAGAGGGATAATCAGACACCAACGTTACATGGGAATTCAACATGGATATCTGCCATTAGGATCACAAATCAACAACAACAACCAGCAGACAAATGAAGGAGAACAAAAAAGATGTGCAGATAGAGGAAGTGTTAATCTTCTGTATTGTGTCTAATCCTGTTTAGAGGTGTAAATACCTACCTTATCCACCACCTTACAAAGTGCCATTCAGTCACTCTCTGGTACAAACTCAAGCAAAACAAGATGGCTTCCTTCACCTCCCCGTTAACTAATGACATGTCAAAATAGGTTGTACAAGTCTATACCTTGCCATGTAGATGAAATGCAATTAAATTAGCAACTATACAAACACATATAAACATTACATTTACATTTAAGTCATTTAGCAGACGCTCTTATCCAGAGCGACTTACAAATTGGTGCATTCACCTTATGATATCCAGTGGAACAACCACTTTACAATAGTGCATCTAACTCTTTTAAGGGGGGGGGGGGTTAGAAGGATTACTTTATCCTATCCTAGGTATTCCTTAAAGAGGTGGGGTTTCAGGTGTCTCCGGAAGGTGGTGATTGACTCCGCTGACCTGGCGTCGTGAGGGAGTTTGTTCCACCATTGGGGTGCCAGAGCAGCGAACAGTTTTGACTGGGCTGAGCGGGAACTGTACTTCCTCAGAGGTAGGGAGGCGAGCAGGCCAGAGGTGGATGAACGCAGTGCCCTTGTTTGGGTGTAGGGCCTGATCAGAGCCTGAAGGTACGGAGGTGCCGTTCCCCTCACAGCTCCGTAGGCAAGCACCATGGTCTTGTAACGGATGCGAGCTTCAACTGGAAGCCAGTGGAGAGAGCGGAGGAGCGGGGTGACGTGAGAGAACTTGGGAAYGTTGAACACCAGACGGGCTGCGGCGTTCTGGATGTTAAACATGTCAATGATGCATTGTAGTAGTTCATTTTTAAACAGTTATTTACTTGTTGTTTATTTACTTAGGTAAAAAAAAACAATTTAAGGATAGCTACAGTATCTTCATATCCACAAGCATGTCAATCTGATTATGCAATCTATTTTCTGACATTTTTTGATCAAATTGAATGAAATTCTTTCCCTTTATCCATCCTCAATTATAGGAGAATTATTAACATCTGTTTATACGGATATCAGGATTAGTCATGCGTGACTTAATGGCCTATCTTGTTGTCATTTACGTGGAAAATTAACAATTAACCAGATATAGGATATATTTTCTCAGAATTTCATCCAACATCCATTTATTTTGATGTTTACTACAACAAAGTTCAGCGTATTGACAGTCGTTCACTGTTAAATTGACGTTGATGATGAGACATATCTGCTTAGCTAAACAAAAGTACAATGACAGGTGGACACTGAGGACAATAAGGAAATGCCATCTAAAGCCATGAAACAGCCTCAAGAGACCCTCTCAATCTGAATAGAAAACATTCATGTGTGGTGTTCATTCAGTATATCCTTGAGTGAATGACACTGGAAATATTGTTTGTTGACTATATAAATACTGAGCTGGACATCACAAGTGATGAGCTGCACACACGCACGCACACATACACACACACACACACACACACACACACACACACACACACACACACACACACACACGTATATTTACACACACAGACATACACAGTCTTGTATAACTAATGACAATTCAGTCCCATTCAAAATCAACCCTAGCTCCTATCCCTAACCCGAAAACTGACCTTAGCTCCTAACCCTAAACCTAATTCTAACCCGAAAAAATATTTTAATCGTAACCCTAAACCCCCTAGAATAACATTTGATCATTAACAAAATGTCCCCAGTTGTTTGTTTACTATTCGTGTGGGGACTTCTGGTCCCTACAATTATAGTTAAACACACACACACACACACAYAATAATGCACAAACCCTTGCTGACATCATATTGTCATGCCCTCCAGCACCCCGCAGGTAGCTGTCTCAGACATCCTTCCGCTACAGAGCCATAGATCATTTGAAAGATCCAAAAGTTACAGTTGACCAACTGCCTTCTTGGCTGAGAAATACACACAGGGTGTGTGTAGGGTTTTATCGACAAAGCCACCATCTGGTGTCAATGCCTTAGTCATTCACCATGACCAATTGTGTTATTAGATTATTGAATAATTACTGGGTTGATCATGACTACACACAGCATGCATTTTCACTGTCTTAGCTATTTTGTCAGAGGTCAAATCCAGTGGGAATATTCACGTGACAACCATAAAAATAGATTAGATAGAAGGTTAACAATCATTCATACACGTCTGATTGTTTGTCAACCAAATTGCTAAGTTGGATTTAACCAGGCTTTCTAGACCATGTTTGATAGCTATATCACATAGTGTCAATACACTAATGTAGCTTTCAGACAGAACATTCTCTTTACTGGARGGAAGGATGACTCTAAATGAGTTTTTAGCTACAGTATGACTCACATACTGTTCTGGGCAGTGAAGGATATTTTATTAATGAAGTCTGCACTTTGTTTGAGGTTAAATTCAGCCTGAAACGGTAAGGAACTATCGTTAACARCACCCACTGCCACACCACCAAGGTAGAATGAACTAAATGGTATTTTATGTAGGAAACTTGTTAGAAGTGGATGTCAGCATGTATTTTGACAAAATCCTATCGTGAGTAGTCTGTCGGTTGTGAGTAGATTTGACAGTTTGTGGTTTACACCAGTGAGATATTGGTAGACATTTGCACCCTCCCAACTTCTCAAGAATGTTACCTCTTTTGAGGGCTTGAGCTTCAAAGAACCCCCCCCATATTGCACTTGAACTGTTAGTGCAAAAAAAGATGCAGGAAATAAATTGACCTTTTAGATTCGTACGTCGGCCACGTCTGCAAAAACAAGGCAGGTACAGGTGACATCCAGAGTGAACCTGAATCGTATTACAGAATACTGTCCCTGGTTTAGGTGGACATTTCTGTTGGATTCCGTTTACCTTTTAAACATTATTTTGTATTAGCAGCAACATTGTAATCTCCTGATCCTGTCGACTCCAGATGATTGTGTGGAAGCTGAAGAATAAGTATTACATATAAGAACTAATGAAACAACTCAATAACAAGTTCACAATGACATGTGAGGGAATTCATTTGACGGGCGTTACGAGTTATTTTGGTAAACACGTTTGTCCTTTAGCTTGTGTAGGGGCTGTGTTATATTCCTGTCATGGGGCCTTACGCTCCACAGGGAGTAAGAAAGAGGAGGAGAAGAGACTGCGTAACATTCATGTCATGTATGCCTCTTTTTCATTCCACCACTTTATTTTGAATAGTGAGTTGAAGTGCTGGGTCTATGGACTGTTATCTTGTCATCCGTGTGCGTCCCTAAGATGTATTTGACAGCTTCTCTGACTTTAAGGCTGAGGGTTTTATTGTAGTTTGAGCCTCTCATTGAAATGATTTATGTGGATGGCACAGATGTTGTTCAGATCCTGCTTTTTCATTCAATTACTGAATCCATCTTGCTGTTTTAATGATCCTYTGAAAAGCCCATATCCCTCCTCTTCGACTCCTCTCTTCAGCCCATATTAAGGCCCCTGATGGCATGGCAATGTTGTTATCAGGTGCTTCTATGTTGCTCAGAAGTGAGTCGACTAAGGTAAGGAGGATTTTGAATAAATCTATTAAAGGGGCAATATGCAGAAATCACTCCGCCATTTCCTGGTTGCAAACATTCTAGTAGTCACCTAATTTTCATAACAAGCAATGTATAGTGTAGAAAATCATTGTACCATCCAAACCGCTGTGAAATATATTTTCAGTAACCAAAAATATAGTATTTTTAGCTGTTTGAAACTGGTGTACAGCACCGAAAGTAACAGACGCAAAAACGAAACGTAACAACAGAAACATAGAAATATCGCACATAGAACAGATCTACCACTTCATAGACTTGCTTTCAATGAGAATGAAACAGAAATATGTCACATTTCTATGCGAATTTGGTCAGGTCACCCAAAAAGTTACATATTGCAGCTTTAAGGAAATGATACCTGTCTTACTCGGGTTAATGACAATAATGTCATTTTTATCTGTTATAAATGATATTACTGGTAAATCAGTGCAGTTGCTTTGTTGCAGGTTTTGTTCAACCATATGTAACATGAATAGACCTCTATAGGCCTACTATTTTTCMTGCTTTAAGTGTAAATTATATATATWWWWTATATWWTATATATWWWTTATATATTATATATATATATATGATTTTTGTAAATAATTTTGAAGGTTAAAAACATGGTTTTGAAGGTTAAAGACAAGTTATATCTCTCCTCACGCATCTCTGAAACAGAATTTGCACTCTTGTCTGTCAACTGGTTTATGAGTGTTTGTTGGCTTAACAAAATGCACTGCCTCCCTCAGTTCTCCAAGCAGTGCAATACTCTCCTGTGAAGATGTCTCCTCCTGGTCCTTGGGGTATCAGATTCCAAGCATAAACTAGCTACCTGCTTCCTTTTCTCTGGGTGTTTTTGTTTTTCTCTCTTAAGTGGCGGAGCTCTCCACGGTTCCAGGAGACCTCATGCATTTTTATTGCCATCTGGAAAATTCCAACAGGTCTTAACAAGAGGACTCACTGTAAAAATCTGCTTACTGTAAAGCAGTCATTTGACTGGCCGAGACCCTGTATGAGAGAGAGAGAGAGAATAAAAAGCATAGGTTAAAATAACTTGAATCTCCTAATAATCTCAGAGAGAGAGAAAGGATGTGTGTTTGAATGTCACACCACAGCAGATAATCCAATAAGTATCCCTCTTCCCCTCCCTTCCTCCTTCCRTCTTCCTCCCCAAGAGCACCAGAGTTTGATGAGTCGTCCCAGACGCTAGCTGACATTTTGTCCCCACTCCGACCGGATGCTGCATGAAAAATGCAGTCAAGCAAGGAGCCAGGAGGAATACCCAGTCCCCCAGTGTGTGTCTCTCTGTGGGGAGTGCAAGGTGAGCAGAACTTGAGCTTGTCATGGCTCCACGCTRCTGACAAACATAAGTAGATGCTAATGGCAAAATCGTGACAGAGCAGAGTCCCACCACCATATGGCTAATTGCCACAACAATATCTTCTGTGTTATTAATCACGTTTTCATAGCGTGCCATGATAATTGGAATAATTAGAGAGGGAGAAGGCACTGGGATGCCTCTGCGACAATGTCCCCTGCTTGCCAAAAACAGACCTGCAAAACACAGTATGTCATTTTTCCCCTTACCCTTAACCTTGTCTTCCCTTGGCCCTTCTTATTCCCCTTCCCCTTCATCATATTATTGTCTTTCCCTCCTCTATTCCACCTACCTCTATCCTTCCTTCATTCCTACTCTCTTTCCATCTCCTCCCTTCCTCCACTTCCTCCTCTTTTATCTCACTAATCGCTCTCTAGTTCCCCATACCCCCGTGTTGTTTACAGTTTTGCTGTGAGGAATGGAGGGAGTAATTAATGAATACAGTTCCTTGCCTGTTACGAGGACCTTGGTTGCTAACTTGCTGCTAGCTGTGGGCTGTGGTGTGGGCATCTCCAGTAGCTGAATGAGGCCACATGTCCCACATATAGACAATGGAGGAGATACTTTTAACCCTTTCTGGTCCAGTACACTGCTGTCACATTTGTTCAGTATGTGCCCTGTATGTTTGTGATGGTAATAAAAGGCCTGTGAATCTCAATGGACATTCTAAAGACATTAGTATCTCAGACTGGCCGTATATAGGCCATGATTAATAGTGCAAGGAAACATTCAGATCCTTGAGGTAATGCCACTGTAAAATCTCTCAATGTTTGTGCAGGAGCAGCCTCAACGTCTCTGCTACTCAAACGGCCATTTAAATGCCTAACTTTATTGTTTCTGACAGTGAGTCAATCAATAGGACATCTGTAGCATTACAGCTCTATTCCCGTCCTTGATGGCTACTTCTGCCAAAATAACCGGAGAGAGATCCAACTTTTTCCGTTCACTCGTAATGAAGACATCTTCCCTTGACCTGCACGACCTATGTCTGGAAATAATGAGAGGAGGGTTAGGATAGATAGAAAAAGACCAACAGAGAGAGAGGGAGAGAGGGGAGGGAGAGATAGAAGAGCTGCGGGAGAGAGAGAGACTGTTACAGAAGAGTGAAGTAAAAGGGTAAAAGGAGCAATAAGCCACAGGAAGATAGAGAGCATCTGCCATTATAATGTTCTGTAGGAGAGGTCAGGCAGAGATAGAGAATACAGTACTGCTGTCTACAGTGGATACATTATGAGGAAATGATTTAACCATTGTTTGTTGTCAAAGTTATTACCAAATCACATAGTTTGATACTCGGATGAGAGCAATAAATGAGTGTACAGTATGTTTTCCATTTGTGCTTATCTACTCTCCAAAATGAAATGTGAAGTAAGAGAGTTAACCCTCTGAAGCCATTCTTTTTAAACTCATCCTGCAAGGCACTGATTTAGGATTACATTTGATTGAAAAAGTAGTTTTGGCTCCACATTCACTGTTGTCTCTAATCACTTGAGGTCTCGTTAATGACTTAACTCTTCATTTAAACGAGTCCCATCCCCAAGGCCTCTTGTTAACACCATTCACATCTTGCTCAATATCTCTTATCAACACTTCAAACCATGCTGCCAAAGCCCTATTTTTTGCTCCTGTCGTCTGAAGGGGAAAAACCCACTGCAGTTTGTCGGTGACATGATCTGTTTATGGTTGACTAACGGAGGTGTGGATTATGCAGAATAAGCAGAAAGAGGGTGTAACACACAACTGGAGGGAGGGCCAGTGCTACTCTTCTCTCCCCTCACTGTTGTATCAGACAGTAAATGTCAAAGCAGCTGCTTCTCTGACCATAAACCAGAGAGCTGGGCCCTTAATTATTTCACTGTAGAGCGGGAAAGATCCCCAACAAAGACCTCCCCTGGGAGAGGGTTAGTGCTATCTGGGATCCTTGGTACAT
>NC_036874.1:9191250-9295742 GCF_002910315.2 Salvelinus sp. IW2-2015 | reverse complement strand
TAGAAATGTAATAAAATATGTCTCATACAGAATGCAAGCATCACAGAAAATACATATAAAAGGAAATGCTCACATACAAAATGCTTGCATCTTGGGATCTACGATATTAAGGAAGTGTCAACCCTTTCCGTTAGCTCTGTCTTACTGACTTACCATGTTAGCCTGTGTTGCTGGAGTTCTATCTACAATACAGTACCACTATACCGCATCACCCTCCGTGGCTGTGCCAAATCCGCCCACCTATCTATTCCTCCATCCCTCTCCTCCTCCAGGGTCCTTGCTATCCGGATCCTTGGACTCCCTAACCATTAAGTTACATTTAAAATGGTTACGGTTAGGTTAGGTAAGAGTTATGGTTAGGTAGTGGTTAAGATTAGGGTTCGGGTCGCGTGTACGGAGCATGAAGGTCCAAGCACTGCTAAATGCTGTGTTCATTAAACCAATGGTGCTTAATGATGACGGTAAAGACAGCCACGACCTGCTCTGCTCTGCTCACTCCTGCTGGGGACTGCCATTACGGTTACCGCCAGCCAGCTGGAGGACAACATGGGAGGGTGTTCTCCCTGGGACTATAGGCTGCCACGGGGACATCTAGCAGGGATAAATGACCACACCGGTGTAACAGTTTTGCTTCCGTCCCTCTCCTCGCCCCTACCTGGGCTCGAACCAGGGACCCTCTGCACACATCAGCAACTGACTCCCTTGAAGCATCATTACCTATCGCTCTACAAAAGCTACAGCCCTTGCAAAGCAAGGGAAACAACTACTTCAAGTCTCAGAGCGATTATTAGCGAGCACCCCGCAAACTAGCTAGCCATTTCACACTGGTTACACTGGCAATGGGAGTGTTTTTCATGTAGAGATGAAGTACGGTTGTTTGTGAAAATAATGGATATTGGTTTACAGTTATTGTTTTGAGTTTACTTGAGTAACTTTAACGGGGTAATTTGAGTCGTGGTTGATGTATCACATGGACACTTGCAGGATTTCAAATTGCATTTTAATATTTTCAGGTTAAAGCAATTGTCATCATAAAATGTCATATTTGTGCTTTTTAAGGGCAGTGCAATATTGAGTGACATCACTATGTGCGTGTGCAATGTTGCTGGCTAAAAGAAGTCAAAATCAAATCAAATGTATTTATATAGCCCTTCTTACATCAGCTGATATATCAAAGTGCTGTACAGAAACCCAGCCTAAAACCCCAAACAGCAAGCAATGCAGGTGTAGAAGCACGGTGGCTAGGTAAAACTCCCTAGAAAGGCCATTAACATGCTTACCCAGGATTCAGCTCTGCATTCACAGCCACCTGCACTATACCCTGTTTAGTTCTGTGGGCCGGTTACCTTCTTACTTGGACACTAAAGTTACTCTGTGACAAAGTGCAAAAAGCCACCGGAACAAAAATATCCTCTTTCCATTAGTGTTTAATCTTAGCCCACTCTGTGTATTTTGCTTGAAAGAGTGTGGACATTGGAGTCTGTGGACTGCATCAGTGCCCACACACTGCCAGCCATCACCATGGGCTATGTGCTTCATGCAGATCCCAAAGGACAAACTAATGTATCCAAATATATTTCCAACAGATGTTGCATTTTATTTTTCATGATAAAAACCCATTTTAGAAAATTTACTTCATAATAGGTATTGCATGTTTTTTTTGTGTGCGTGAGTGTGTGTGAGGGTCTTCAAGTATAGCGAGCAAAGTACCCCACCTACTGGTGGTAAATTGCAAAGACTTTGCTTATATTGATGGCCCTGATTTGAAATGAAATCGATTAAAACAAAGTTTGAATAAGCTGTGAGTACCGTATGCCAAGTTTGCCTACTATGTCAACTGTCATCATGCCCTCTGGAATGTTGATACTGCAAGTTAAACTGTTATCAGGTGATGTTTCATTTGATAGGCCTATCCCCCTGGTGTTCATGAGTAACATGTTCTTTGACACAAATTAAGAAAATGTGTGATTAAATCAATGTGTTAAATCAATGTTATTAAATCAAATGCTTAAACATTTTGCTAATTTGAAATTGGATTAAATCTGAATCAGATAAAACAACTGTTCTGTACAGGAACGTATTGGGTCTGAGTAATAAAACCTCCAACTTCACACCTTTGAGTAAGTAGTTCAAGGACTTTGACGAAGACCTTTTATCACAGAGTATCTCCTTCGAAATCCTCCGCCCGCATGTGTGCTGGCATTCCTATACTTGTGTTCTAATCACCTGACGTCATGACTTGGTAATGTGATTACGCACTGGGAGAGGGAGGGAAGGGAGGAAAACATACACAGGAGGACGCATGTGAGGTAAGAGAAAGGAGAGGGTAGGAGTAGGCAAGGAGAGGGCCAACAGGTTCGGGACGCTCTCGCATGGAGCCTGATGATGCAATAGAAGGAGAACGAGAGAGAGGGCAATAGAAGAGGCAGAGCAAAGGAGAGAACGCAGGGTAAGTGGCTATTAATATGAAGCAGATGCCTTGGCATTGATGAATTTGTATGGGTACGCAGATGGAGCGTCAACGATGATCGTGATCATCACTCACAAGCCTCGACTTGTGCTGTTTATCCCCCTGCTGAACCGAAAAGAATAATCAGGATTCAGCGAGCAGTATGGGCGATAAGGCAGGCAGGACCTTTCAAACTGAACAGTGATTAGTGAGACCTACTCATGAGAGGCTTGCTGACGAAAAGAGGGGAGAAACACTCTTCAAGTCTGTTTCCCCTCTTTTTTTCCTTCCTCCCCTGCTTTTAAAGTCCTGGCATTGATTGATTCTTGGTTGGTGCTCGGTGATTCGCCTCGATTGGATTGCCATGCGGAACATCATCTCGCTCTAATCTCTGCGCAGGGGAGCTTGTCCCCAAGTGCCATTGCATACTGTTGTAAATGAAATCGCATTTTCCAGTACTTTTATTGTTGAATGCAGTTCATTAGCTACACGAGATGTATCACCAGTCTTCCAGTTATCCAGTCTCGTCAGTGATGCCTTGATTTTTCTAAAAGAGGTTGAATGATAGACTCCATCCATGACCACTGGTAAGGATATCCTCGAGTGAGGAAGACGTGATTTATAGTTTGCACACCTCACACTGCCTTGGGTTCAAACCCAACAGCGGAACCACACGGAAAGTTTTGAACTATTGTGTCCTCTTAATTCGGGAATTCCAGCTCAGTAAACATCTTTCTAGAGCTCTGACTTCTTGATCTGAAGGTCACTGACCGCTCATTGACTTAGAGCTTACAAAAAAAATACAGTTTTCAATTGCATTATAACTGTGGCATATACAACTGTCTTGCATAATATGCGTTCTCTGTTTCTGTCTCTATCTTCTCACACAACAACCACGCACACCACACGCACACACACACACCACACACACACACACACACACACACACACACACACACACACCACACAACACACAACACCACCACACACACACACCACACACCACACCACACACACAAACACACACACACAACCACACTACATACACAGCCCAATTAAAAGCTGTACTTTGAAGAATCTTAGGGTGTCTTCGGCTCCTGTCTCACCAGATGTTATTGCGCACCTGCAGGCTCAGTGCTACTCTCTCTCTCTTCTCTCTCTCCTTCTCCTCTCTCTCTCTCTTCTCTCTCTCTCTCTCTCTCTCTCTCTCTCTCTTTTATTCTCTTCTTTCTTTCTTCACTTCATCCTTACTGTGAATAGTCTTTTTAATGCAGTTGGCCTCTGGGGCCCGGATGGCGCTCTGAGTCCAGACACATCAAGGACAGAGCTGCACCTCTGTTTGCCCCTGTCAACATCGTGTGTGCAGGGCATTACAAAAGCAAACTGGAGCCACTGGGTTTCCACAGAAGTACAGGCATAATGCTAGTTATGAGTTGTGAAAAGCAACCGCTCTTGTTGATTCATGTTTCTCTTCGTATGTGTGTGTGTATATAATATCTTTGGAGTGTGCTTATATTTGTCTATTTCACACACGTACAAGTGTACATTAATATGCAAGTGTGAATTGAAAATGGGTTTTTTGCCTACTCCCAAATCTTCCCTGAGACACCTTCGAGAGTGGGTTACAGCCAGGGTCTGTCATTATCAATGGAGAGTGGGTCACTCAAGGGCACATTGACAGATTTTTTCACCCTGTTGGCTCAGAGATTTGACTAGCAACCTTTCGGTTACTGGCCCAAAGCTTTACCGCTAGGCTACCTGCCCGCTACGTGTGTGCATGTGTATGTGTGTGTGTGTGTGCGTACCTGTGCACTGCATTGGCTTACACAGTGTGTTTGTGTGTGTGTGTGTGTGGTGTGTTGTGGTCTGGTGTTTGTGTGGGTGTGTGTGTGTGTGTGGGTGTGTGTGTGTGTGTGTGTGTGGTGTGTGTGTGTGTGTGTGTGTGACTTTGACAGTAATTGAATGTGATCAGTCTCCAAAGATGCAGGGTGTGTTAAGAAACATGCACTTATTAATATCTATATTTCATAATGTTTGTGCACGTTTTGTAAACTCATCAAAATCTGGCTACCTGACATGGGTATTGCAAGCTGCTAATGTTGGACAGACTGTGTGCTTGAGCTGTACCATATATTAGTCTTGATGTACAAAACCACCCACACTCATTAAGTAACACAGTAGTGTACAGTACATGAATTCAGTTATTATAGTGATTTACACTTTCTTAGCTTAGTGTAGATACAATTTGATACTTAAGATATAAGAGACATAATTTAGGCCTACCACTAAAATGCCGTATGATGTAGATAGTAAAATCTCCAGTATTTACTGAGGTGCTCGGTTTAATTTGATCAGAAAAGGGACACATTGGAAATATCTTGTTCTTCCACATTAGTTTTGTGATGTCTTGCAGTACCGCGCGTCTCAGCCATAACAAATAGTACACATTGTCACAGACGTAGCCAGCTCCTCGATGGCTACACGGGAGCCTAACATTGCGCTCATCCATATTCATCCCTTGGAATTGGGATAGTGACATATGGTGGTACTCTTGTACATCCCCCTGAACGAGAGAACACATTCGAAATTGGATTAACACTTAATTCCCCGTTGACCAGCACGGCTGATACAATTACCATCCTGAGATGCCACACACACACGGGCGACCTAGATGCAAAAACAAAGCCACTGTGTGTGTGCGTGCATGTGTGTATTTGTGTGTATTGTGTGTATGATTAAGAGAGGGGAGAGTCTCGGTACGGTATATTGTCCACGTTGTGACTGGTCAAATCACTTCCTAGTGAGCCTATCCTATCTCTTCTGCTTCTTTTCCACTCTCTCTCTCTCTCTCTCTCTCTCTCTCTCTCTCTCTCTCTCTCTCTCTCTCTCTCTCTCTCTCTTCCTCCTCCTCTTCTCTTCTCCTCTCTCTCTCTCTCCCCCTCTTTCATTTCTTATCTATTCTGTTCTTCATCTTCTATACTGTGGCACTTTGGTTTCCCCATGCAAGGGAACTTTAGCAATTTCTCGCTGATAAGAATCAATTACTTTAAATGATCAATGTACCTCTACGTCATAAACAGAACCAATGCAAGAATAAGTGCCATGTGTCTGCTGGGCCGTAGACGTGCAATAGGGGATATCTGCTATGTCTCATCCATTTATCTCTGTCTAGCTCCTGTTACATGTGATTCTATCATGGAACATAAGCATAACATGTTGTGGACAATCTCACCAGGTGTTTGCACAACACATGTTGTACCTACAGTACCAGGCAAAAGTTTGGACACACCTACTCATTAAAATGGTCTGACGGTGAAGTGGACTRGGTATTCATATCCCGAAAGAAAAAATTATCTCACTACAATACATTTGAACAGAAAGTTAGCAAAAATAGATAGGATCTTGCTACTATTGTCACACCCTGATCTGTTTCACCTGTCTTGTGCTTGTCTCCACCCCCCTCCAGGTGTTGCTCATTTTCCCCATTATTCCTGTGCATTTATTTATTTATGTTTGTTTTTTTACCCCCAATTTCGTGGTATCCAATTGGTAGTCTTGTCCCATCGCTGCAACTCCCGTACGGACTCAGGAGAGACGAAGGTCGAGAGCCGTGCGTCCTTTGAAAGACAACCCAGCCAAGCCAAGCACTGCCTCTTGACACAATGCCCGCTTAACCCGGAAGCACCAATGTGTTGGAGGAACACCATACACCTGGCGACCGTGTCAGCGTGCATGCGCCCGGGCTGCCACAGGAGTCGCTAGAGCGCGATGGGACAAGGACATCCCGGCCGACCAATACCTCACCTAACCCGGACGACGCTGGGCCATTTGTGTGCCGCCCCATGGGTCTCCCAGCTGCAACAGAGCCTGGACTCAAACCAGGCTCTCTAGTGGCACAGCTAGCACTGCGATGTAGTGCCTTAGACCACTGCGCCACTCGGGAGGCCCCCTGTGCATTTATACCTGTGTTTTCTGTTTGTCTTTTGCCAGTTCGTCATGTCTCGTCAAGCCTAACAGCGTATTTTTCCCGTACTCCTGTTTCTCTCTAGCCCTTGTTTTTCAGTTTTTTCAGTTTTTGAACACTCTGCCTGCCCTGATCCTGAGCCTGCCTGCCGTTCTGTACCTTTCTGACTCTCACTAAAGGCTTCAGTCATGCAAAAGTTATACTTTAATCTGAATTGGTTCTCTAGCAGATTAGTAAGAATGTCTCACCTCCTCACTTTYTTCAGATTACAACCTCTCACTTTCGGTTATCTGAAAATGAAATAATCTCCAAAATATAGCTATTTTTAAAACAAGTCATAGAAAGTTCGTTGCAATTTCAGTTTAATCGACCAGAAAATACTTTATGGTTAAACTGAAATATACAAGATGGCGCCGACAAAGATCGTCGCCTCACTTCTAGTCCTTAGGAAACTATTTTTTTTTTATGTAATATTTCTTACATTGTTAGCCCAGTGTTATTACATACAGCCGGAAAGAACTATTGGATATCAGAGCGACGTCAACTTACCAACATTACGACCAGGAATACAAATTTCCCGAAGGGGATCTTTTGTTCGCACCACCACCCAGGACATTGGATCTGATTCCAGAGGCCGACCCAAAACAACGTCGCCGCAGAAGAAGTAGACGGAGCGGCCTCTTGGTCAGACTTCGAAGGCGTGTACACACCACCCTCCGCTTCTGAGTATATTAATCGCCAAATGTCCAGTCTCTAGATAACAAGGTAGACAAAATTAGGGCAAGGGTTGGTTTCCAGAGAGACATCCGGGATTGTAACATTCTCTGTTTCATGGAAACATGGCTCTCTTGGGATATGTTGTCGGAGTCGGTACAGCCACTGGGATTCTTTATGCATCGCGCCGGCAGAAATAAACATCTCTCTGGGAAGAAGAAGGGCGGGGGTGTATGCTTTATGATTAACGGCTCATGATGTAATCGTAACAACATACAGGAAGTCAAGTCCTTTGTTCACCTGACCTAGAATCCCATACAACAAATGCCGACCATATTATCTCCCAACAGAATTCTCGTTGGTCATTATCACAGCCGTGTATATCCCTCCTCAAGCCAATACCGCGACGGCCCTCGAGGAACTTCACTGGACTCTATGCAAACTGGAAACAATACATCCTGAGGCTGCATTTATTTTAGCTGGGGATTTTAACAAAGCAAATTTGAGAACAAGGCTACCTAAAATCTATCAGCATATTGAATGTAGCACTCGTACGGGCYATACACTGAATCACTGCTACTCTAACTTCCGCAATGCATGCAAGGCCCTCCCTTCGGCAAATCCGACCACGACTCCATTTTGCTCCTATCGTTCTATAGGTAGAAACTCAAACAGGATGTACCCGTGACTAGAACTATCCAATGCTGGTCTGACCAATCGGAATCCATGCTTCAAGATTGTTTTGATCACGCGGACTGGGAAATGTTCCGGGCAGCCTCAGAGAATAACATCGATTTATACTCTGATTCGGTGASTGAGTTTATAGGGAAGTGCATTGGAGATGTTGTACCCACTGTGACTATTAAAACCTACCCTAACCAGAAACCTTGGATAGATGGCGGCCTTCACGCAAAACTGAAAGCGTGAAACACTGCATTTAACCATGGAAAGATGACTGGGAATATGGCTGAACATAAACAGTGTAGTTATTCCCTCCGTAAGGCAATCAAACAAGTGAAATGTCAGTATAAGGACAAAGTGGAGTCGCAATACAACGGCTCAGACACGAGACATATGTGTCAGGGTCTACAGGCAATTACGGACTACAAAAAGAAAACCAACCACGTCACAGACACAAAAGTCTTGCCTCCAGACAAACTAAACACCTTCTTTGCCCGCTTTGAGGATAATACAGTGCCACCGACGCGGCCCGCTACCAAGGACTGCAGGCCCTCTGCCTCCTTCTCCGTGGCCGACATGAGTAAGACATTTAAACGTGTTAACCCTTGCAAGACTGCCGGCCCAGACGGCATCCCTAGCTGCGACCTCAGAGCATGCGCAGACCAGCTGGCTGGTATGTTTACGGACATATTCAATCTCTCCTAATCCCAGTCTGCTGTCCCCACATGTTTCAAGATGGCCACCATTGTTCCTGTACCCAAGAAGGCAAAGATAACTGAACTAAATGACTATCGCCCCGTAGCACTCACTTCTGTCATCATGAAGTGCTTTGAGAGACTGGTCAAGGATCATATGACCTCTACCTTACCTGCCACCCTAGACCCACTTCAATTTGTATACCGCCCCAATAGGTCCACAGACGATGCAATCGCCATCACACTGCACACTGCCCTATCCCATCTGGACAAGAGGAATATCTATGTAAGAATGCTGTTCATCGACTACAGCTCAGCATTCAACACCATAGTACCCTCCCCTGGGCCTCAACCCCACCCTGTGAAATTGGGTTCTAGACTTTCTGACGGGCCGCCCCCAGGTGGTGAAGGTAGGAAACAACATCTCCACTTTGCTGATCCTCAACACTGGGGCCCCACAAGGGTCAGCCCCCTCCTGTACTCCCTGTTCACCGATGACTGCGTGGCCATGCACACCTCCAACTCAATCATCAAGTTTGCAGACGACACAACAGTTGTGGGATTGATTACCAACAACAACGAGACAGCCTACAGGGAGGAGGTGAGAGCACTCGGAGTGTGGTGTCAGGAAAACAACCTCTCACTCAACATCAACAAAACAAAGGAGATGATGGTGGACTCCAGGAAACAGCAGAGGGAGCACCCCCCTATCCTCATCGATGGGACAGCAGTGGAGAAGGTGGAAAGTTTTATGTTCCTCGGCATACACATCACGAACAAACTGAAATGGTCCACCCACACAGACAGTGTCGTGAAGAAGGCGCAACAGCGCCTCTTCATCTTCAGGAGGCTGAGGAAATTTGGCTTGTCACCTAAAACCCTCACAAACTTTTACAGATGCACAATTGAGAGCATCCTGTCGGGCTGTATCACCGCCTGGTATGGCAACTGCACCACCCACAACCGCAAAGGCTCTCCATAGGGTGGTGCGGTCTGCACAACGCATCACCGGGGGCAAACTACCTGGCCTCCAGGACACCTACACCACCCGATGTCACTGGAAGGCCAAAAAGATCATCAAGGACAACAACCACCCCAGCCACTGCCTGTTCACCCCGCTACCATCCAGAAGGCGAGGTCAGTACAGGTGCATCAAAGCTGGGACAGAGAGACTGAAAAACAGCTTCTATCTCAAGGCCATCAGACTGTTAAACAGCCATCACTGACACAGAGAGGCTGCTGCTTACATACAGACTCTAAATCATTGGCCACTTRAATAAATGGATCACTCGTCACTTTAATAATGCCACTTTAATAATGTTTACATTCTTGCATCACTCATCTCATATGTATGTACTGTATTCTATACCATCTATTGCATCTTGCCTATGCCGATCGGTCATCACTCATCCATATATTTATATGTACATATTCATTCCTTTACTTAGATTTGTGTGTATTAGGTAGTTGTTGTGGAATTGTTAGATTACTTGTTAGATATTACTGCACTGTTGGAACAAGAAGCACAAGCATTTAGCTACACTCATATTAACATCTGCTAACTATGTGTATGTGACCAATAACATTTGATATGATTTGAAAAAAACATTAATCTTTGTAAATGATATCATAAATAGGACTGGTGGAGTTATGTCACACATGCAGCTACCGAAAATATATGGAAATGTCTGCTCTACCCAATATTACAACCAACTAATTGCAGCATTACCACAAAAATGTAAGAGGCAAGTGGAAGGGGGAGAAAGTAAGGAACTTGTCTGTCGGCCCTGTATTAAAGACCAAAATTGGACATGGTGATAAATAAAGAAGAATACCAATTTAAGTTAAGGACCAAAAAAATGTACAGCTGTGCCATTATAGATTGCAGAGCAGTGGGGAAGAGATGTTCGATGTACTGATTCCATGGCTTTATGAATTTATACACAAAACGACACCGGATTCAAAACCTTCAATTATTATACAAAATTTTGCAACCAATAGAATGCAACCATCCCAGCTCTGCAGATTTTGCTGCGACGAGACAGAATCATTAGATCATTTGTTTTGGTACTGTTCATATGTACTGTAGCTTATTTTTTGTCACAGGTCCAGGAATGGCTGAAGAATTGCAACATTTACCTGGAGCTAACTCTACAAATAGCACTGCTGGGTGATTTGAAAAGTCATAGTCAATKGATCAATAATATAATAATCCTCTTAACAAAATATTTMATCTTTCATTTACAATTTGTAGAAACTATGAGCACAGAAAGGTTCAGAACCTTTGTGAAACATCACAGCACAGTGGAAAATAGAAATCAAAACAGGATGGTCTTCAGAGATAGATGGGAGGGGTTGAGGGTAGCTGAAGGATGGGACAAAAGACAACTATTTTAAAATATACTGTCTCGGTAAAATGTATATAGTGCGTAGAGTATAAGCTGGAAGTAGAAGCCAAATATTGTTGTCCATTAGTACGCCTGATTCACGCAGTCTCCTCTGAACAGTTGATGTTGAGATGTGACTGTTACTTGAAATCTGAAGCATTTATTTGGGCTGCAATCTGAGGTGCAGTTAACTCTAATATACTTGTCCTCTGCAGCAGAGGTAACTCTGGGTCTTCCTTTCCTGTGGCGGTCCTCATGAGAGCCAGTTTCATCATAGCGCTTAACGGTTTTTGCGACTGCACTTGAAAAAACTTTAAAAGTTCTTGAAATTTTCCGCGATGACTGACCTTCATGTCATGATGGACTGTCGTTTCTCTTTGCTTATTTGAGCTGTTCTTGCCATAATATGGACTTGGTCTTTAACCAAATATGGCTATCTTCTGTATACCACCCCTACCTTGTCACAACTGATTCGCTCAAACGCATTAAGAAGGAAATTAATTCTACAAATTAACTTTTAATAAGGCACAACTGTTAATTGAAATGCATTCCAGGTGACTACCTCATGAAGCAGGTTGAGAGAATGCCAAGAGTGTGCAAATCAACAATTTAGTGAAGTCATTTCACAGTTGGATGCAGTGAAAGCAGGACAGACAACAGCACCACTGCTTAAATGTGTGACATTATAAAATATTTTGTGAAGGAAATGCTACTTGCAACTTTCATAGCAAATGATATGCTCCACATTCACAGTTTAGGCTCTCAAAAAATTGCAGTCAGTTCAAGAAAGCCACAAACGAATAGTTCAACTAGGGCATGTTTTTAGAAAGAGGCATCAAAGAATTGCTTTCACTGCAAGCATCGCAAGAAAACAAGATTTGTAAAACATGTAAAACTTTCAGCGGTCAAGCTTTAATGTCATCCATGTTCCAAAGACATTACCTGTGAAGATAGACAGGCCAGTAGAGAGCTGTTTACCCAAGAGCTTGAATCTATCCTGCATATATAACATACACCTCTTATCTAGAATTATGGCATTTTCAGATAATTACCCTTTTGGGAAATCGTACACACTACATGGCACTGCTCAAAAAAATAAAGGGAACACTAAAATAACATGAATGAATAAAATATTCTTATTAAATACTTTTTTCTTTACATAGTTGAATGTGCTGACAACAAAATCACACAAAAATTATCAATGGAAATCAAATTTATCAACCCATGAGAGGTCTGGATTTGGAAGTCACACTCAAAATTAAAGTGGAAAACCACAACTACAGCCTAATCCAACTTTGAGTAATGTCCTTAAAACAAGTCATAATGAGGCTCATAGTGTGTTGTGGCCTCCACTTGCCTGTATTGTGACCTCCCTACAAACGCCCTGGGCATGCCTGATGAGTGCGGATGGTCTCCTGAGGGATTCTCCTCCCAGACCTGGAACTAAAGCATTCGCGCCAACTCCTGGACAGTCTGTGGTGCAACGTGGCGTTGGGTTGGATGGAGCGAGACATGATGTCCCAGATGTGCTCAATTGGATCAGGTCTGGGAACGGGCGGGGACAGTCCATTAGCATTCAAATCCTTCCTCTTGCAGGAACTGCTGGACACACTCCAGCCACAGGGTCTAGCATTGTCTTTGCATTGGAGGAACCCAGGCCAAACCGCACCAGGCATATTGGTCCTCACAAGGGGTCTGCGGAATCTCTCATCTCGGTACCTAATGGCAGTCAGGCTACCTCTGGCGGAGCACATGGAGGGCTGTGCGGCCCCCCAAAAGAAATTGCAACCCCCACATCCTGACGTGACTCCACCGGCAAAGCCGGTCATGCATGGAGATGTTGGCAGGCAGCCAAGCAAGGTTCTCACGGTGTCTCCAGAACTCGTGTCACGTCTGTCCATGTTGCTCAGTGTGAAACCTGACTTTCATCTGTGAAGGCACAGGGCGCCAGTTGGCGAATTTGCCAATCTTGGTGTCTCTGGCAAATGCCAAAACGTCTCTGCACGGTGTTGCGGCTGTAAGCACAACCCCCACCTGTGGACGTCGCGGCCCCTCATTACCACCCTCATTGGATTGTCTGTTCTGACCGTTTGACGCAGACACATGCAACATTTGTGGGCCTGCCTGGAGTCATTTGCAGGGCTTCTGCAGTCTCCTCCTGCTCCTCCTTGCACAAAGGCGGAGGTAGCGGTCCTGCTGCTGGGTTGTTTTGCCTCTCCTCGGCCTCCTCCACGTCTCCTGATACTGCCTGTTTCCTTGGTAAGCGCCTCGCCACTGCTCTGGAACTACCGACTGACAGACAACAGCGCAAACCTTCCTTGCCAACAGCTCGCATTGATGGTGCCCATCCTGGATGAGCTGCCACTACCTGAGCCACTTGTGTGGGGTGTAGACTCCATCTATGCTACCATACGAGTGAAAGGCAACCGCCAGCATTCAAAATGACCAAAAACATCAGAGCCGAAGCATACGGAACTGAGAAAGTGGTTGTGGTCAACCACTGCAGAACCCCTCCTTTTGGGGTGTCTCGTGCTAATTGCCTATAATTTCCACCTGTTGTCTATTCCATTTGCACAAACAGCATGTGAATAATGTTATTGTCAATCAGGTGTTGCTTCCTAAGTGGAGCAGTTGATTTCACAGAAGTGTGGTTGACTTGGATGTACATTGTGTTTAGTTTTTTTTGAGCAGTGTATATCGACTGCACTCAAGTATCAAAATCAAGTGTGGGCTTTACCTTAGAGAAAGACCAATAATTCCTGAAGCAAGCTGTGTTCTATCTGGTATCATACGAAAAGAAACACAGTGAAAAAGTAAAACTTTTTCTTCAGAAAGACAAAAGTAATATGTGAGCTGACAAATGCACAAAGAATAACTAATCTGTGTCTTAACTTCTAATTCCAAAGACAACCAAAACTCTTCCATCTCCACTTACTAAAGAGGATTATAACATATTAAGCAATGACAACAAGTGGTTCAATGACCAAATAATCGAAGGGTACAATTATCTTTTTATGTCACATCTGAAGGAACAAATTGTGTTACCCCGTCTTTGACCCCGTCTTTGTGAGTCGTGAATGACAGTCTGTTTTGAGACAGCAATGAGGTTACGCCAAATGTGCCTGGAACCGGAACGGTGCACTATTGGTGGCGTTTTAAACATGTGATAGTGACTGTGAACTTAAAGTCACATTGGAGAGTTATAGCCACAGATATATATATATTTACAATATATGGGGGATTGGAAAGGATGCAGACAATTACATTGATGGATGTCACAATCTATCTGCAATATTAAAGCTGATCCACTCTAACAGCTGAAACTGAGTATTTATGTCTGTAATAAAGCCCTTTTGTGGGGAAAAACTCATTCTGATTGACTGGCCCTGGCTTCCCAGCCTATGCCCTCCRAGGCATAGGCTGCGCCCCTGCCCAATCATGTGAAATCCATTGATTAGGGCCTAATTCATTTATTTAAATTGACTGATTTCCTTATATGAACTGTAACTCAGTAAAATCTTTGAAATTGTTGTATGTTGAGTTTATATTTTTGTTCAGTATAAATATGCTAGCTTGAAACAAACTAGTTTTTACTTGATATGAGATTGTTCTGCTGGTGACACCTGCCCCTTACTAACAAGCAGTCGAATTGCCCCATTCTTTGTCTGTAACAGTGAAAGACACACGAGATCTATCTCAAAAGTAGTTTCCTACCGGTATTCAAGTCTCCCCGCCCAGCGCTCACAACCAGTGGCCACTGCATACAAGTCAGACGAGTGCACTCTTGGGGCGTGTGGGCGGGGATGGGGAATTTTCAGAGATTCAAAAGCTTATGAAATTAGCTAGTTTAATGTGCAATTCGTTACCTTTTAAAATAAAAACATTTAACAGACTCAAAATAAAATCCACCGAGGTGCGAGAGCACTTTTTCATAAGAGGGCCAAAGGGCAGGTGCTTGGGCACTGACTGAGCCCTATCTGTGCAGATGCCTGGTATTGAGCTTATACAAGCTGCCCAGACCACCTGACACCTGAGACAGAGGTAATACAGCCCGCATTACGTCACCTTACCTGTTATAATGGATCTGCTTGTTTGGGTTCATTCCCTACCTGTATGTGTGTCTGTGCTGATGAAGGAGATACGGCTCAGTGTGTGTGAGTACTGGGAGGCAGGTATTAGCCCTGACAGATCGCACCGTTAATTGCTAATTGTGTTTCTCATTAGGTGCAGGGGTGACAGGTGTTGTTAGTGTGTTGTGAGTTTTCCGGCGCTCTCCCATGACTTGTGCTAACTCCCCCCGTGCTCCACCGCCGATCCACGCGCTAATGGCTCCCCCGAGATCTGCCATCAGCCCCTGCCCTGGGCTCCATGCAGCGAGAGGTCCACTTTAGATACTCTGTAACAGCCGTGCGTGAAGTCGCAGTGGGATGTGGTTTCCTGTATTCTTTTGTTTGTCAGTTCCCTTTCACAAATAGACTCAATCTATTTTTCTCAGTGGTTTGAGTAAAGTAATATATACATAATAACATTTGAACTATGGTTCATGGAAGCATATTGGTTCTTAAGGTTCTTAAGGTAAGGGCAGAGAGGCCTTCTGAATATTTCAATGTTGTTCCTTTGTTTTGACATCTTGGGTGTGGTCTCATTTTCATACTCTAACTGTATACTTGACATTGACAATGCTCTCTTTCCTTTTTCTGCTGATACTTCTACTTATTCAAAGAATACAACACCAACCAGCTCTACTCAATGGTAAATAGTGGTCCAAAGTTGCTTGCTTCAATGAATCTCGAATAAAACAGTATTTTGTCGCGCACAATCAGAATTATTTACTATGGAGATGTACGTACGATGTGAGGGTTTCAAATTAATATTAGAAAGGGGGTTCCCCAAGGCTCCAATTTAGGGCCCGTTTTGTTCAGCATTCATCTAAATGATATCGGCAAAGCTGTGAAGTACCATTTCACTGCAGAACATATGACATTCTATAAAATGTGGACAATAAAATGTTTGAGTTTCCATGGTTAGTTCCCTGACATTACACAAATTGTGTTCCCTGATGTTCCTATGATGTCCCAAACTGTTTTAAAATATTAAATAAATCGGCATGGCAAAAAATCCATGCCTTCTTCTACATTATCTTCCTGGATGCAACTGGCTTTAACCCTGAGGCCCTGGCCTAACCACATGGCTGAATCAGTGGGTCAGTGGTGGCAGTGATAGCTTGTCTAATAGAATATCCTGGGTTGATTGTTTGGTGAATTCTGATAATTTATTGTTGCTGAGTACCCTGGTCCCCGTTTCCGTCTCCCTGCTCCTCGTGGTGAGCTTGTTTTCTCAACCGGCCTACAATTAACAAAACCTGAGGCCCGTCCCCCACACGGCCTGAAGTCCTGACACTCCCCAGTGTCACCTCTGTTGCCCCACAGTGCCATTTAGCCCGCACTTGGCAGTCAGTTATTAGCCCAGATATTGCGGCCTCGCCGCCCCACCTGTGCCCTTATGGGACACTCCTCATTGGACCCCTATGTGTGTCTGTTCTGTGCTAGTGGGGAATGGGACTATCGGGGCAACATCATTGCGTTAATAATATAATTACCCCCCAGGCACTAATCCCAGTCCCTACGTACACAGTCTGCTAACGAAGTGTCTCAGTCAGGGTCTGTGCGCCTATAGGCCTCCCAGGGAACGGCATGTCTAGTCCACACAACTGCCATACCGCGAACCCTCATCCCCGATCTCCCTCCTGCTTTGTTAGATGGACTCTTCCTCACCCCTCCCCTCCCTCCTCTCTTTCTATGCTCCCTGGGTCTTCCCTTTGATGTCACCTGAGTGGGTTACTCTGACTTTGTTCTGTAGCAACCTCCCTCCATTTCTCCCTCGCTCCCCTTGTGAGAGTGACTCCAGGGAGACCCCCCCCCCCACCTCCTTTGTCGTGAGATCACTCTGCCCCTCTGGGTCTTTTTATTTTCCTGTTCACACAGCAGATCCATCCAGTGCCAATTATCTCATCATTTCCACCAACTAATTCACCATCAGCCTCAGCAGTGTGCCCTTCTTTCATGCCACTGCAAGTTATTTGTAAGGTATATGATTTAGTGGTATATTTCCATAGAAATGTCAATAGCATTTTTTTATTGCTTACTTACTTCATGTTTACTTCTAATTAAAAATGCTCAATGGACAGGACAAACATCTTGTTGTTATATTGTTATATTGCCCAAGCCGAAAAGTGTTTAACCAAGCTTTTGAGGCCGGCATCAAGTGTTCTGATTTAACTTCTTATGCAACAATTGAATTTATATACACTGAAGAAAAATGTAAATGCAACATGCAACAATTTCAAAGATTTTACTGAGTTACAGTTCAAATAAGGAAATCAGTCAATTTAAATAAATTCATCAGGCSCTAATCTATCGATTCCGCATGACTGGGAATACAGATCTGCATCCGTTGGTCACAGAAACCTTTAAAAAAAGGTAGGGAAGTTGATCATTAAACCAGTCAGTATCTAGTGTGACCACCATTTGCCTGATGCAGCGCGACATATCTCCTTCGCATAAAGCTGATCAGGCTGTTGATTGTGGCCTGTGGAATGTTGTCCCACTCCTCCTCAATGGCTATGCGAAGTTTCTGGATATTGGCAGGAACTGGAACATTCTGTCGTACGCGTCGATTCAGAGCATCCCAAACATGCTCAAAGGGTGACATGTCTGGTGAGTATGCAGGCCAGAGAAGAACTGGGACATTTTCAGTTTCCAGGAATTGTGTTCAGATCCTTGCAACATGGGGCTGTGCATTATCATGCTGAAACATGAGGTGATGGCGGCGAATGAATGGCATGACAATGGGCCTCAGGATCTCGTCACGGTATCTCTGCATTCGAATTGCCATCGATAAAATGCTATTGTGTTCGTTGTCTGTAGTTTATGCCGGCCCATACCACAACCCCACAGCCTCTATGGGGCACTCTGTTCACAACATTGACATCAGCAAACCACTCACTCACATGTCTGCCATCTGCCTGGTACAGTTGAAACCGGGATTAATCCGTGAAGAGGACACTTCTCCAGTATGCCAGTGGCCATCAAAGGTGAGCATTTGCCCACTAAAGTTGGTTACAATGCTAAACTGCAGTCAGGTCAAGACCCTGGTGAGGATGACGAGCACGCAGATGAGCTTCCCTGAGACGGTTTCTGACAGTTTGTGCATAAATTCTTTGGTTGTGCAAACCCACAGTTTCATCAGCTATCGGGGTGTCTCTCCTCAGACCATCTGGAAGAAGCCGGATGTGGAGGTACTGGGCTGGCGTGGTTACACATGGTCTACGGTTGTGAAACCAGTTGGTCAAATTCTCTAAAACTACATGGGAAGCAGCTTACTGTAGAGAAATTCACATTTCAGTTCTCAGGCAACAGCTCTGGTGGACATTCCTGCAGTCAGCATGCCAATTGCTCGCCCCGTCAAAACTTGAGACATCTCTGGCATTGTGTTGTGTGACAGAACTGCACATTTTAGAGTGGCCTTTTATTGTCCCCGGCACAAGTTGCACCTGTGTAATGATAATGCTGTTTAATCAGCTTCTTGATATGCCACAACTACCAAGTGGATGGATTATCTTGGCAAAGGAGAAATGCTCACTGAAAGGGATGGAAACAAATTTGTGCACAAAATTTGAGAGAAATARGCTTTTTTTTGGCGTATGGAAATGTCTGGGATCTTTTATTTTAGCTTATGAAACATGGGACCAACACTTTACATGTTGCGTTCATATTTTTGTTCAGTATAGATTCAAAATATAATAAAGTGCCAGTGCCAACTCCTTTCGGAAAATCATGAATATCTGTGACAAAGGAACAACCTCTACTGTACTTCAAATCAGCCCATTCTGTTAAAGCTGTGCTAGGTGTTAACAATAGACCGTACCATAGATCTCTGAGGTTTTCCTGGAGTGCCACGATGCCACTCACTCTTTGATCCCTCCTGGAGGCTTGGGCGGGCGTCAGTGGAGGCTGGTACGGTGCACAGATCTGATTGAATGTGACAGGAGATCCCTGAACAAGGCTGAAGTGTCCAGACACATCTTTGTCCCCATCACACAGACAGATGTGTCGAGTAGATTTAAGTTATGTACCGCATGTCTATACAAGTTAAATCTAATTAAATATGTCACGCATGTCATACTCAAACTCTCAATGAGGTGACCTGGCAGTACATGACAAAACAGTCTGTGATATGATTTCTGTAACATTGTTCTCACGCCTATGTGTGGTGTGGATTGACACCATTACATACTGTAGTGGAGAACTTTTTCAAATGTATTCTCCAGCTTTGTCTTTTCACTATCGCATTGGTCTTTTTCTAATGATAAGGGGAGGATTCCACAGTAAACTGAATTTGAAGTTGTTTCAGTCACACTTTATTTGGATAGCCCCATATAGATGATCTACAGATGGACACACTATTAACAAACTATCTGTTGAAAAGCAAATGGTTGCTAAGGTTACAGTTCGGGTTAGGGTTAGYTTTAGAATAGGGGTAAGGGTTCAAGTTAGGGCTAGGGTTAGGCTAAGGGTTAAGTTTAGGGCTAGGATAAGGGTTAAGGTTAGGGCTAGCGTTCGTGGATAGTTAGTTGAAATGTTGTGGACAGTTATTGAACATCTACTGAACATCTACAAACCATCTACTCGGGACTATCCAAATAAAGTGTTACTGTGGTTACTTTTAACAGACTTTCAAGCTATCTATACTGTGATTGATGTAGAATTTGTCCATAATAAGGTTTCACTGCCATTCTGCTCCTAGTTTACTCCTTGCTGTTCATCGTGTCACTTCATCACTTAAATAGCCAATAATCTGTGCAACACAACAACAGTCTATTTAGATCTTCTCTTTCTTCTGGCAAATACTATTTAAACAACCTGGTAAACATGTCTGTCTTAATTCATTATTCTCCTCCCCATCATGATCAAGCCTCTCGATTTAATGAGGCAAATAGATATTTCTGCAGTGATTGTCTCTCTCCCTCAAAGTATTAAGACTATTAAATGGACACATCTGTTTTTAATTAGGAGCTAAAGTCACCTCGACGCTGCCTTCCATTTTAATGTACTTTGAGCAGTGATTCCATCATGCCCCCCCCCCGACACAAACAATGCAGTGTTTTTCTGCGGCTCTCTGTAAACAATGGCCTAAAATTAGATAAGTAAGGAAAGATGAAACAATTCTACCGGCATACCAGAGACACTGCAGTACACTGAAAGGCCTATCCAGGGTTTTGTCCAGCAGTATAATGATGTCATTTAAATAATTGTCCCATCCTTCTTTATGTAATTCTAGACAATAGCATCTCAGGGATTTGTCGATAGAGAGAGTAGGCAAAAGTATAGGCTGTTTTGGTTTGGTTCCTGTTGCTAAATCAAATCGATGTTGATTGGTCGCATACACAGTTTTGCAGATGTTATCTCAGGTGGAGCGGAATGCTTGTGTTTCTAGGTTCTATGTGGCCTAATAGCACCTTTATAGACACAAATATCAATACATTTTGTTTGGTGGCCTTACAAATAATGCCAAAATATCAGTGGTCCTCAAGGTGCATAAGGATCTACTGATCATTTTAMGGAAACGCAGTGCATTGTGGGATGCTGCTTTTGGTTAGTTGAGGAGGGAAGCAGGCAGGTGTGAGACTCCGGGAGGCGGCTCTCAGAGCAAGGTCCCTGTAGAATAACCCATAATTGGAAGCAGAACTCATGAGGACCTTCTGTGTAGGGATGCTATGGCGCTTGACTTAGCTCCACCTGCCACCTAGTGGAGTACAGGAGCTTTTGTGAGAGAGATCGTTGTAGCTCAGGCTTTTACGTTTTAACCAGTGTATACGGTATATGAAAGCTAGTATCTCAGGTCTTGTGCACTAGATATTAGTCTGGCCATTTTGAGTAACTGAAACCATTTTTTTTCCTTTTGAAAGGCTGTGTTGGTGAGGTGTTCTTGATTTTTTCCGCAGCTGACAATGGTAGACATTAAAAGGCATGTATTATCTATGTGGAACACATGCTGTGTAATTGTTTGGGGTCTGAGTTCAATGGAACAGGTTAATTATGCATGACATTGTGTCTTGTTAGGTGGCCAAAGTGGGCTAATAGACAGGCTCAGTCCTGCATACTTGTTATACCCTAMAACAGATACAGGTGTGTTGTGAGAATTTGAATTACAAGTTAGCCTGTTGTATATGCAGGCAGAGAAATAATTATCCACAGGGCAAATCATGTTTATTTTAGATTGTCTTTCGCAGAGGAACCCAAATGAGGCTGTGCTGTTCTTTCTGAGATAGCACCCAAACAATATAAGATGCCTTATGTGCTCGTTATAGAGGAACAACATGTGAATTTATAACCCACACATCCATAACTGACATCCCAGTCAGTATGCAACTGTCCCCCTGTATGGATGTCTTAATCTTGTTCATGATATTCCCTTGTGACAAAATTATGTCTGCAGTACCGCCTAAGGCCACTGAAGGTCAGTATAACACCTCTTATTGAAACGTTCTTAGAGGGATGTGGAGAGCATTGATTATTACCTTAAACATCACAAGCACATGACAATGATACCATTGTTTGGGTACTACCAAACATGTTCTAGTTTGGAAAGTACAGCTGTTTTAATTGTTTGGTTGTGTCCCACATTTTTGTATATTTATTTTGGTAGGCTACTATACACGATGTACAAAACATTAGGAACACCTTCCTAATATTGAGTTGGACCCCTTTTGCCCTCAGAACAGCCTCTATTCGTCAGGGTATGGACTCTGCAATGTGTCGAAAGCATTACACAGTGATGCTGGTCCATGTTGATGCAAATATTTCACATAGTTGTCCTTTGGGTGGTGGTCTATTCTTGGTACACACAGGAAACTGTTGAGCGTGAAAAAACAACAGCAGCGTTGCAGTTCTAGACAGACTCAAACTGGTGAGCCTGGCACCTACCTCGTTCAAAGGCACTTAAATCTTTTGTCTTGCCCATTCACCCTCTGAATAGCACACAAGTAATCCATGTCTCAATTGTCTCAAGGCTTAAAAATCCTTCTTTAACCTGTCACCTTCTCTTCATCTACATTGATTGAAGTGGATTTAACAGGTGACATAAATCAGGGACCGTAGCTTTCACCTGGATTCACCTGGTCAGTCTATGTCATGGAAAGAGCAGGTATTCTTAATGTTTTGTACACTCATTTTATATGCCATGGGTGGGTTGTAATGGTAGCCTAGGCCTTTTTTCTCAAAGTAACTTTGATCCTTCCCCTAAACACCCCGACCCACACTCCTTTTCACATTTGTAAAAGCATTAATGGGTAGGCCACATATGAAAACTATATCCAGTGAATTTCTTTTTGATCACTCAAAAGCTTTCACAAGTCCTTTAAAATTTGTTTTTTTGACTCAAGCAAAGTCACTTTGAGACTAATCATCTAACAATCTGAGGCCTAGAGGAAGAGAATCGCTCATGTCTGAGGATGACACTGTCACAGTTTTCAGTAATGAGTCACTCAGAGATCCAGTCAAGGGGAGATAGTAATGATGTTTATGAAAGAAAGTAGAAAAATTGGTGTGTTTTCAACCCCCACTCTGTCTAGCCTGGAATACAAACTGGAATATTCTGTTTCACCATTGTTTTACCTCAACAATTTAGATTCCAGGCTACATCATAATAAATAATTGATTAGATGTATATAGCACTTTTCTACTTAACTGAGGTACTCAAAGTGCTTTACATAGTAAGATAGAAACTCCAGCACCAATGTGCAGSAGCCACCTGGGTGATGTACAGCAACCAGCATCTGGTCTTCCATCCAGGGACCGATCAGGACCGACCCTGCTTAGCTTCAGAGGTTATCCAGCAGTGGGATGCAGGGTGGTATGCTGCTGGTAAATGTGTCCTTTTGAAACAATAGATCATAAACCAGACAGGAACCAGCTGCTTAAGCAATTACGTTAATATTCTTCCTCACACTTATTGGTTCAKCCACCATTCTAATCGAGTAAGAGGGAACACACGGTAACGGATACTGTAGGTCATTTCCCTCTGGTTTGATTGAGAACGGAAGAACAATGTACTATACAGAAATAAAGTGTTATGAAATTTTCATAGCACTTTATTTTTTGCATAATACATTGTTCTTCCTTTGTGAGGAAGAAGTCTAACTGTTAGAGAAGTTAAGTGAGGAGGATCAGGTGGTTCATCACGTCCCGGTTCAAATCCCGGGATACTGCTTTTGTCCAAGGCAGAAGGATGAATGACTTCACCACACCATCGAACCATTACATCAACTGTTGTCGTGCTATGTCCTGTACATCTGCATTGTCCTCTGAGAATGTGGCGTTATGTGGAAGTCAAAAACAGAATACTGTTGCAGTTAGGGAGCAGGGAAAGGAAGCCAGGGCTAACAGCACTGCACCAGCCACCAGCCCACACAGAGGCACAATGTTCATTGGCAAGAACAAGTAGTTATTGTGTCGTGCCATGATAAAACTGAGTTCGTGCAGCAGTGTGACAGTGAAAGGAACGGAAGTCAACACTGGGTTCCTTGTCAAGGTTCTGCTGGGTTAGTTACCAAAAGGATGCACAGTATTCCTCGAACACATTTTAGGGTCAAGATGGTAGCTTGGATTCTTGGTAGTCTGATATGGCATCGCCACTTCCCAGGTATCTCAATTGTATGTTGATATGTAAATACTTGACTGTTTTATGATCAGTGTGCATGGCGACGAGACAACTTCATCTGTGAGACAGTGTGAGAACATTGGGTGGTCAAGCTAACAAGGAGAGCTGTTCAATGTCATTTTGACATTTCAAAACTTGAAACTCTTGATGTGGAAAATGTCTACTTTACAGTTTAACGAGACAACTTGTTAAAGAATGACATAAACAGAACGCCCTGCAGACCTGGCTTGTATACATGTGTTCCATTAAGCTTCTCTTGAGATAAGCACACAATTTCTCCTGTATAGCTTATAGTTGAGGGGAAAAACAGGGTATTGTTCACTACATTGTTAGCAGCAGACATTCCCTGGACATGCCAGCCGCTAGCTAAACTGATACGCAGCTAGCTATCTATACATCTCTTTATGTGGAGGCAGAAAAATACTCTCTGTGTTAGCATTAGCTCTGTAAGTGCTCTATTTATCTGTTTGTGGGCCTTTTTCTCTGAATACTCTTTCTAGTCTTGAGGCTTATGCCCCCGGTCATGATTGCGGTGGTTAGTCTGCAGAGAGGCACATAGCACTAAGTGCTCTGGATGAGCAACACAGGCTTTCTACAAAGGGGACCGTCGAGCGAGAGCAATCCGCTCTGGGACGTGCAGTTTAGTGACTGGCAGAGCATGAATTATTCAACGTGGGAAGATAGTGTATCTTTCTAATACAGGGCTACAGTTTGTTCAGCTGCCTCTGGTTATTCCTAGAGAACGTTGCAAAGAAGCCTGACCCATAAATCAGTTATGGATCAAAAGGTCTCTTTTCTCTGTGGGTTAAGAAACATAATTTCTCTTGCTCAGAACAGTGGCAGGTGTAGAATAGGAGTTTGAGTGAGCATTGAAAAGGGATGAATGTGGATTGATGGGAGCAGAGCAGAGCTGAGAGAAGGTACTGGCTGACCTTAGCGCCATAGCCTTATATCAACTGCTTCTCCAGCAGTTCAATCCAAGGCATCTCCAGGCCATCACGCCATGGCATGCCGGCCGGATGCAGCTCCCTAGAATGAGGCCTGGTCCACAGCTAGACTAATGGCCTCCACTGCTTCATCATGAAGACCACAGGGAGACTCGCTTCTCAGGCCAGACCAGCGACCAGAGGATTGCACGAACATTTGCACAAACATTTATTAGCCAACGCATCACCCACTAAATATCTAAGTCTAGACCTTTCACAATGTTACAAAGCAGATCTATTCCAAACGTTCAGATTTATTCATGGGGAATGTGTCCTCACTGGTTGTTGACGTGATCTGCAACTGTCTCTTATACATGTCTAGATGTGTATAAGAGACAGATACTAACCAGACACTGTTTGTCACGGGCATCCAGAATGGAATCCATTGCCTTTTCTTCTTTGAGCTTGTTCAACAGTAAGGTTTTTATTAGTTTATACACAGGTTGCCTTGAATTCAGTTGTTTATTTAAAAAAAAACATTATACCCAGATTTGAGTCATTGCTATAGATGGTGCAGCTGAACTGACATGAATCCCAACTCTCATGAGGACTATGTATAATTTATAAAAAGTATGACAAAAATACTGTTCAAAAGGTTCATCCTCAACATTACAGGGGGCACACTACCTGCCCTCCAGGACATCTACGGCACACGGTGTCACAGGAAGGCCAAAAAGATCATCAGCCACCCGAGTCACTGCCTGTTCACCCCACTACTATCTAGAAGGTGGAGACAGTACAGGTGCATCAAAGCTGGGACAGAGACTGAGAAACAGCTTCTATTTCCAGGCCTCCGCCCATTACCATGCCCTGAACCTTAGTCACGGTTCTAAATGGCTACCACCCTGTATTCTACCCTGCTCCTTAGAGACAGCTGCCCTGTGTACATGGTCATTGCATACTGGTCACTTTAATAATGTTTACATACCGTTTTACCCACTGTATTCTAGTCATGGCTTATCTTATATAACATTTTTTATTATTTGTTCTGGATTGTTTTATTTTTATCACTGCACATCTACAATTCTACGGGACCAATAAACTTTGCTTTGATCTATTCTAAATGCTACTGTGTGGTGCTGTACTCCAGTTTGACTTACTCAGGACTCTTTCTGATTTTCTAAGAACATGTCCCGGGGCCTTTGTCCTGTGATGTGCTTGTTTTTCTGTGACGACAAGTGACCACCACAACGCAGTGTTCTATCAGGGAAATACAAATATAGTGACAAAAAAGATTGTCTGTGTGTGTGTATGTTTGCATGGGTTATCAGCTGTGCGTGCATGTCTGTCTGTGTATCTGGGAACATGTGCCAGACACGTCTGTGGTTCGCTAGATATCCCAAGGCGCTTTCCACTCCTATCAGCACACTGTAAACTAATCTATAGAGATCCTTCAGTTCCTCCAGCAGCTCCATGTGATGGCTGGGATATCCAGACCCTGCAGTCTCTGTCTGCCGTCTGCCCTTAAACAGTAATAGCATTAATACAACAGAAAACAGCACACTGTAGAATGTTAATGAATGTTCATACGGTCTGTCATTGAATCTGACACCAGACACCATAAACGATTTGATGTAGTTTATTCTGAAGGTTTTGGGAATTAACAGATAAGAGCAAAACCGGTATTCAGTTAAACTTTCCCCCCCCCCCTCCATCTGTAAAAATGGTTAACAGTTATAAATACAACTGTCACGACACTGAAGTTCATGAARTACTTTTGGTCCCAGTGTGGGCCCAGTTAAAACACTGGTGGTGAGATCCAGAGGTAGTGGTGGGTGGCTAAAGTTGACTAGGAGCAACACTGTTTCAGCACTGTGGAGAGAATGAACAGGGGACAAATACAAAACTAGAAGCAACTGGTGGGGAAAAGCAGGTTAAGATGGATGGATGAGAGGAAGAGTGTCTCTTTCCTCACCATCCATCCCCTTTGTTGACTGATTTGTAGCAATGAGGCACAGTCATATATGAAACCGTATTCATGAATAGGGTGCTAGTTTGTTACCAGGACGGGTTGAGAAGCTATTATTACTTTGTACATCCCACTCAACCCTCTCACATGGAATGGTGAAATGACACCAAAACGTAGGCCTAACGCATTACTCTCTCCATGGTTCCTTCCCAAAGCAGTTGCTGGTTGTGTTTAAGACTCAACTGCCACCCTTGGACCACACACTGAGGTTTAAAGTCTCTATCCGCCCCTCTGTCTCGACAAAGGAACTCTCCAGTGGGAAAGTGTAAAGGACACCTCAATTTCACATCTGCACAGACAAATAAAATAGTTATGTTTCATGGACGAGCCATTTCCTTTACAAAATAAATCTTATTTCTCAAGAATACAATAATAAAATGAAGCACGTTGGAAAAAAAGTAACAGAACTCCATATATACACATACTATTTTGGCAGACAAAAACATGAACAAGTTCATTATTGTAAACAGCTCTCTCCTCCCTTTTCTTCTTTCCTTCTCGCCATTGTTCCTCTTCCTGTTTCCTATTACATTCACAGCTCTAGTTTCTGGTTGGTCAGAAACCRGTAAATTGTGCTTAAGAAATCCTTTGACCGTTCAGAGCGGCTCTCCTAGGGTCAGACCCTGGGGTCTGCCTGTAAATAAGTGCACTGTCTCTACAGTAGATCACTGCTTTAAGACTGTCSCGTGGRTGCAAGTTCACATGGCCCTCCTAGTTGACCCGCAACATCTTGCTGTTGGACGTTGAGGTGGGCAGAAAGGGTTAAGGGCTTTTTGTGTGGTACGGGGTTAAGCAAAGGGAGGTTTGAGTGGGACTGGGGTGGGAATGGAATGGTTGTATACYGCACTGGAATAAGAATAGTTGTGTGGCAACGGCACTAGAACAGTTATACTGTAGTTAGGTTTGTGTGGGACTGCGGTAAGGAGATTTATGTATGCCACTAGGGTTGGGCAAGGTG
The DNA here is from genome assembly GCF_002910315.2 of Salvelinus sp. IW2-2015. Classification (NCBI taxonomy): domain Eukaryota; kingdom Metazoa; phylum Chordata; class Actinopteri; order Salmoniformes; family Salmonidae; genus Salvelinus; species Salvelinus sp. IW2-2015. The sequence goes on along the minus strand of NC_036874.1, from coordinate 9,268,219 downwards.
CTTGGGGGGGAATGAGTGCCACTAGGGTTGGGCAAGGTGCTTGGGGGGGAATGAGTGCCACTAGGGTAGGGCAAGGTGCTTGGGGGGGAATGAGTGCCACTAGGGTAGGGCAAGGTGCTGGGGTGGTATGAGTGCCACTAGGTTAGGGCAAGGTGCTTGGGGGGGTATGAGTGCCACTAGGGTAGGGCAAGGTGCTTGGGGGTGTATGAGTGCCACTAGGGTAGGGCAAGGTGCTTGGGGGTGTATGAGTGCCACTAGGGTAGGGCAAGGTGCTTGGGGGTATGAGTGCCACTGGGGTAGGGCAAGGTGCTTGGGGGTATGAAGGGTTTAGGGCATAAGCCTTCAGTTGTCCTCCCCAGAAAGCTCGTCCTCCCCCGTGGCTTTCTCGGGGATGGCGTCCAGGCTGCGTYGTCGGGTCCTGGACTCGGAGCCTGCCGTGCTCCCTGATGGCCCGTCCTTACTGAGGTTACAGGTGAGGGCGGCGTAGTGGATCTGCTTCAGGTTCTCCTGGACTTCACTCTTTGCGTGCTTCAGCAGGTCTGCCTGGCCCTGGAGGGGAGGCAGGGACATGACAGGAATGGCAATAGAGACAATGGAGCATGTATCAACAACTTGAATCTCAAGTTTAAACAGAAAGACAAAGGGTGAAACCAATAATACCTTAAAAAGGTCACGAKGCGAGAGAGTAGTGTGGTACTAACMGTTTAATCTTAGTTGTATGCGGTCAGARATTGGAGTCCTACATCTCCCCAATGACCACGGAGCGTAACCGCTGCTTCTGTGTATAATGAATTATGCAGCGTAGCCAAACACTCACCAGGCACAAACTCCATTTCCCGGGGACCATGTATAAATGATGAGCCCAAACGCTCATGAGGTGAGCATGCAATTAACGCATGCAAATATCACAAATAAATATGCAGAAGGTCATTCCTCGATAATTAGCCCTTGCATTGACACAGGGATTAAATGAACAGCATGAAGACAAATACATCAGACTGAGTGTGTATAATCTAACTCAGACATAGGCTCTTATTCCACCGCGCTGCAGCTGAAAAACAAATGTCAATTTAAACCTACCTACCTTATGTCCCTTCTGTAAACAAACTGTTTTCCTCATTTAGTGAAYCTCAACTGCACTGTGGAATCWGAATCTCTGAAGTGTTTGKTCGGAAGTTGTTTCTWGAATTTAAATTCACTGCCTATGCCTGCRCTCAATAAAACAAACATTAAGTTAAACCTCTTACATGTAACTAAATGAAATAGAAAATGTAATCTACGTAATCCCAAAAAGTAATTATTTATCATGAGATAAACAATAACTAGTAATGCTGCATACTCCAAGATWTAACTCTCACCTTTSTGGTAAAAATAGTTATACATTGCAGAGGTGTAGTCACTTTTGAGGACACAAGCTCAAGTACACAGATTTCCTATTCAACAAAACTGTATGAATAAGGCTTGAAATTATTTTTTTACCCAAAACTATTAAGATTTCACCTTCCTTATAACTGTAAAATACATATTTGTATATTTAGTGTTAGAGAAAATGTGCAAAGTTTCTAAAGGTCTCTCTTGATCAAAACGTCTGCCCCCACCACTGTGAACATCTCACAGAGCTCTAGCTTGGCTTCCTGAACTCGTTAGGAACTCACCTTTCGTCTCATTTTAATATTGTCCATATATGACAAAGTATTTTTTGTTAATCTATTAATTATTTTWGAAATATCACATTTCCATAAGTATTGAGACCCTTTACTCAGTACTTTGTTGAAGCACCTTTGGCAGCAATTACAGCCTCAAGTATTCTTGGGTATGACGCTACAAGCTTGGCATAACTGTATTTGGGGAGTTTCTCCCATTCTTCTCTGCAGATCCTCTCAAGCTCTGTCAGGTTGGATGGGGAGCATCGCTGCACAGCTATTTCCAGGTCTCTCCATAGATGTTAGATCAGCTTCAAGTCCAGGCTCTGGCTGGGCCACTCAAGGACATTGAGACTTGTCCCGAAGCCACTCTTGCATCGTCTTGTCTGTGTGCTTAGGGTCGTTGTCCTGTTGGAAGGTGAACCATTGCCCCAATCTGAGCGCTCTGGGGCAGGTTTTCATCAAGGATCMCTGTACTTTGCTCCGTTCATCTTTGCATCGATCCTGACTAGWCTCTCAGTCCGTCGCTGAAAAAGACCCCCACAGCAGTATGCTGCCACCCCCATGCTTCACCGTAGGGATGGTGCCAGGTTTCCTTCAGATGTGACCCTTTGKWTTCAAGCCAAAGAGTTCAATATTGGTTTGATCAGACCAGAGAATCTTGTTTCTCATGGTCTGAGCGTCATTAAGMGCCTTTTGGCAAACGGGCTGTCATGTGCKTTTTATTGAGGAGTGGCTTCTGTCTGGCCARTCTACCATAAAGGCCTGATTGGTGGAYTGCTGCAGAGATGGTTATCCTTCTGGAAGGTTCTCCCACCTCCACAGACAAACTCTAGAGCTCTGTAAGAGTGACCATCGGGTTCTGACCAAGGCCCTTCTTCCCTGAATGCTCAGTTGGCCGGGCGGCCAGCTCTAAGAAGAGTCATGGTGGTTCCAAACGTCTTCCATTTAAGAATGAGGGAAGCTACTGTGTTCTTGGGGACCTTCAATGCTGCAGAAATGTTTTGGTACCCTTCCCCAGATCTGTGCCTCGACACAATCCTGTCTCGGAGCTCTACAGACAATTCCTTCGACCTCATGGCTTGGTTTTTGCTCTGATATGCACTGTCAACTGTGGGACCTTATATAGACAGGTGTGCTTTTCTAAATCATGTCCAATCAATTGAATTTACCACAGGTGGACTCCAAATCAAGGAGTAGAAACATCTCAAGGATGATCAATGGAAACAGGATGCACCTGAGCTCAATTTTGAGTCTCATAGCAAAGGGTATGAATACTTATGAAAATACGGTATGTTTTTTATAAATTTGCAAACATTTCTTAAAAACCTGTTTTCGCTTTGTCATTATGGGGTATTGTGTGTAGATTGCTGACGAATGTGAAAAAGGTCAAGGGGTCTGAATACTTTGAGGGCACTGTAGGCTTCGGACAGGAGTTGACAGACAGTCGGAAGAGCGAATTAAAATGGTAGGAGGGACATCCCTGCTGCAAGAGGTGTCAGATGTCACATCCTGCTTCATACAGGCGAGATGAGATACTCCTGTGTCTGAGAATCAGGGCTACCTCTTAAATGCAAACCATTTTGATCTACGGTGTCCACAGATCGATTTATACGCAATGGTTTTAAACGGTTTACTGGTAGCTAAAATAGATTAAACAAAAGCTAAAAACTGTCACAAAAAAAGATTGCAAAAACAAATTACTCAAACTAGGTGGTTATTATCGTTACCTTGAGGATGGTTATGTTCCAGGTGAAGCTCTCCACAGCCTTGGCCAGCTTCCTGCCCTTCAGGCCCTCCTTCACCGCCATGTCATGGAGGTTCTCATGGAACTCCATCGCTGGGGAGAGAGGGGTCAGGGGACACGAGTTTTACACTCTGTATTCACACACATTTGTCCCAGAGGCTAGCATTGACGTACAATGTMRAATGCATTTATATGCTAGGTTTGCATGAAATGCCAATTGGGGTTAGGCAAGTGTCAGCACTATGGGAAAAGCCTTACGTTAAAGCCTCCACACATTTGGTTTCATTCTTGACATGTGAGACATTGATAAAACACCAACACACATTAGATGGTCAACCATCTGTCTCTATGTCTGTCTCTCAGTGTGCATACAGTACTAGAACTACCTGGTTCAGTTTTTGTTTTCATTGTCTATAGAAATTACACTAGTCTGAAAACAGCTGCCCAGCAGACAACATGAGGACGGAAGCAAAGCTGGTGAGGTCAAGATGGAGTGAGAGACATCTTCTCTTGAGAGTGTGAGAGAAAGAGAGAGCAAGACTAGTATGGGCAGGGCAGACAGACATGACATCCCCTCACTCTGGATTAGCATCAAGGCGCTGAGCAGAGGGACTTGTCTCCCGAGGAGCTCCCTTCCTCCTCTCCTTCCCCTCTTTCCTKCTCCTCCTCTTCTCGGACTGCTCTCCGTTAGGATACACAGACGAACATTGCCGTGTGTTTGATTTGAGTCAGGTTGCAGTAGAGTCCACAACATCAGAGCAACAGCTGAGGGTCTGGCCGTTAAGGTGCTCGGTAACGGGAGCTTGGTATATTACTAATAGCTTCACCAGACTCAGCTGATGGCACACACACACACACAAGCTGAAACGGTCAGACTGAGCATGCTCAGATCTATCGCGGCGCTCTATCAGCTCTGGGTCGGTTCCCAGCCCTGTTGGTGTTGTTTCCATGGCAACACCAAATACCGTACATGTGAGATATGCGGTGGGGTGGATGGATGTTGATGATGATTCTGAGGAGGTCTGTGATATTGGCACTTCAGCAGTTAGCACATACCTGACCTAGATGAAGAGTTGAGACTGAGAAAACAGCCAAAGAAATGTTCACAAATTAGGCCCTGGCTGAGGCTAGTATTGTATTCTCTTACAGAGAATGCGTAGGGCATTCTTTTAATTGGACTATACACTGTGCTAATAATCTGTTACTCCCAGCCTTTTTGATTTTGTTTATTGTGAAACATCGTAATGATTCCAGAATGATTATCCCCCACCCTCAGGTGCTGTGCTGCTGCAACTACAGTCACTGCTGTTGTACTCATGAAGCATGACTGTGCTGGACACACACGCACACACACAACCAACTCTCAGCAGGGGTTGCTTAGCAACGCAGTGTAGAGTTGGGGGGGTGTGGCGGGGGACTAATTCTGTCATTCTGAGCAAGCCCTTTCAAACTCAATTCTCGGCAAGCTTATGCTCGCTGAAAGAGACTGTATAGAGCCACCAAAGGTTCTCAGTCACCTTTGACAGTCCATAACCGAGCGGCAGGTAGGAAAGGGGTCTGCCGTGGACAATGACAATACATCCGGGATTAGCTTCTTTAGATGGTGTAATCTTCTCCCTCGTATACCTGGAGCTCAATAACTGTCAGTACAATGAACTTGTACCACAGTGCCCAGTCACAGGAAATATTAATGACACCAGCCTGTATTGTAGCCGAGGCTAAATCCCAGTTGGTATCAAACGGTGGCATACGTGTACATATATGTTATAAAAGATGATCTGCCTGTTTACTAGCTTTATTAATAATGGATTGAATCGCAAAAGCAACACATTGATGGATTGTCCCCAATCCTCCTGAATAGATGATGCATTTGACCCTGTAGAATTACCTACTGTATTTAATGGCCACAGGTCATGACTGTAATGGGGGTTTTCCATTCATCTTATGTTCCACATTTTCTCTTTAGCTTGTTTTCTAGGCAGTTTGTAAAAGTTAACCTAGGTAGGATCTGTTATAAGCATTACTCTGTCCAGATTAGGTGTATTTTGGGGTTCAGCTATTGAGTTGTCCCAGATGTTATTTGGTACCTGTGTGAGTGTCAAGTATTGCATTTGATCTGTGCGCTTCAGACAGTAAGTAGTGCGCTTTGTTTATTGTTACCCAGGGGGTCTTTCGAGGCGGTTTGTTCTCTCTGAGTGGTTATGATGGATTACACAGAACTCCAGTAGCTGTTGCTGGAATGTTCTGCTCACTGTCCGGAGGGAATACAGTTTGTATTGACCCATTTTCCACTCACACTCACAGCTGACAATACGTATTGATGAAATTATAACATGAATTTCTCGTTGCTTAGTTTACCATCTGCTGTGTCCTATTTTGCAAAATGTTGGTGGTTGAATCCAGCCCAGTAGATTTGATATGGTGCCTGGTAGTGACCAAAAGCCTTGGGCAGCCAAGGTGGAAGCCCATGTTTAACCCGTTTAGTTGTCATGTGTGCCCATATTAACTAATAAAATAATACAAATCCATTAAGCATTTCCTACCTTCAGTAGCCTATCGTTTTGGCTTAACCGAGTGGCCTAGTTAGGTACAATTTGAAAGAATTTCTGTGTTTGAGTACTCATGGAAATAATTGAGTACTCACATGTTAGCGTGAAACGGTGCTGAAGGCAAAAAAGTTTGCGCTATGCTGGTTGTTCTGATACACAACTGTAAACCCAACTTAAAACATGTTCAATGTACTTGATATACTCCTCAAAGAACACACACCTTACCCGAGTTTGAAATTATGTCAGTGCTTATAAATGTAACATAATAAATAGTTGCATTTGTGAATTGAGTACTTGTATTTGAGTAATTAGTAAACAAATGCAAACTTTAAATCGAGTAGTGTGTACGTGTGCCCATCCCTAGTTACTTTCAGGTTCATTTTCATAGACATTTCAAAGATTAGAGGAAAATAACCATACATTGAAAAAGTGTGATGGGTTCATATAAATTTTGAAGAGGAATGCTTTCAGACTATGGACACAATATACTGTAATACTATAGATCTAACGAGCACTAAAAGCAAACCATCTGAGCACAATTCCGTATCTCCCTGCMGCCTAGAATAAGAGATGTTTTTGTTGTCTCTTTCAGCACTGTTCCTAGGCAGTTCACATCTTAACTCTCAGACTACCAATGGCTAATGTCTCGGGCAGCAYCTTGAAGGCAGGTCCTGTTGGTGTTGTGATGAATACTAAGAAGAGGAGATGACGGCGAGAAGCCATTGATTTGCGACGCACACCTCAGTTAAAGAAGACACTCCTCCACCCCCTTGATGAGCCAAGACAACAGACTATGAATATTTTATATGTCATCCATCTGGAAACCAATAAATCCCAGCCCCTGGAACGATGGTCTATTTTTCCTCARTCGGCACTCCAAGCATGTTACTCCATGATAAATGAAACATAAACAATGCTTAGATGGGAAACGTTGCTGAAATGCGCTGCATTAGATTAAAGACACAGARGTCTAAATGATCCTGTCATTGAATATGATTTTATTTGTACTGTAGTAAATCTACAGGTCAATATTATGCTGCTTTTAAAGCACACAATTTGGTTTTGCAGAGTTTGCACCGCTAGAGCTCTTTCCGGAAAAATCCACCTTGTCGAGTTCCCCTCATAATGGGGGAAGGAAGAGAGGTTAAACATTCTGAAAGCTTCTCAAGCCAAGACTCCCCCACCTTGGAGCGAGTATTGGAGGGTGGGATCTCTGCCAGCGTGTTCCATTGATGAGCTGCCAATGACCCTATCAAGGCTCCAAGATCCTTCCGATCCCCCACGCCCCAGAGCAGAATGGATTAACACTGCCCCTGTTCAAGTCAAGTCAACACATTATGCAGGGCCAGAAGGCTATTCTCACAGAGACTCTCACCAGAGGAGCGGGATAAACAGTGCTAAGCGCACAGATATAATAAAATTGCAAGAGCACACAAGCTGCAATATTCATATCAAAGTGCAAACGCAGAATTCTAACAATAAAATCAATAATTTTCCAATCAATTGCTCAGACAAAAAAAACAACACTCTTTTTATCCATTCTGGTAAATTATTCCCTTTCAATTGTTATTAGATGGGKTTGATCTCATTCTGCACGTCTTGTAGCGGTGCGGTTCCTGGTGGAAACCAGGCATAAAGAGACCGCAGCCGCCTGCCAGTCTTTGATGTTGTTCTGTTCAGAACCTGGGTGTTTACCACCTCAGCTGCAACCCTCCTAATTAGAGGAGCAACGAGGCCGACGCCGTGAGAATCATCAAAAACCAGGCAGAACCAAAGCAGCGTTTCAAAGCAGCCGGGTCACAGAAATGAGCATGAATCAAATGTTAATAACTTATGTAACAGGGCCGGCATAATCAGTCCATCTTTTTTGTTAGCTGCTGCTCTCCATGGCATACTTCAGAGAGGGGGGGTGATTGTATATGAAAGGAAGAAGGGAAGATCTGAGGGACAGTAGATCTTTGCAGAGAAATGGGCTTTTCATGCTAAACATCGCTCTTTAGTCATCTCTTTCCCTCTCTTACCTGCTTTCTGGGTTAGCAGTATTCGGTCGTAGGCTCCCTCAGAGTTCTCCAGCAGAGTCTTGCTGGTCTGGATCATCTGTCAGGAGAGGAGAAAGCAGACAGTCCAGTTGAACCTCTTATTCCCTTTACAGCAGCCTGGCATCCTGCGGTAGTGAGCTATCTTCATTTTTTTTTTTTTGCGGAGTATGTATCCAGTGCAGGGGAGAAAGAAGCCTAGGCCCTTATTACAGAGATAGAAGGGCCAAGCAGCGGGAGTTGTGCTGAGGCACGGTAAAAAACAGAGGGAGGAGAGTGTATCCGACGAGTATGTTATTGAAATTCGCAAGACAACTAGGGTATTACAGTAATTGCATGTTACCGTTATAAAATATGACACTCCAGTCCAGTTTCAGAGTTGGTCTGAAAACATGTGATTTCAAGAGTAGGTTATTATAGCAATCTGTTGTATATAGGAGAGGCCTTGTTCAGAGGCGTAACACAGCCTTATCTGTGGCATCACAGCTGGGTAGCGGACCGCTACATTTAGCTCCCTGCCTTAATTAAGTGCACACACTTCTAACCTCCATGACTGTGTTAAAATTGTCATGGTGGCTCTGATCAGAGAGGCCCATTTGCACTTCTAATGCATGACCAAAAAATAAAACACCCCAAAATACATCCCTGGTACATCGGGGGTATTTCGGGAGGTTAATGTTGCGTGTGTTTACTGTCATGGATCCTGGTAAATACCCACTGCACGACCCAGGAGACGTACACACGGATACGACCATCTGGATCTTTCTCCCTTCTTACCGTCTCTCGGAGTGCAATTAATACGATKATCTGAAGGAAATGATGTATCATCTAAAATTAGAATAGGTTTCTTAATGCGATTCTGGGGCGAGATGACACAGTTACGGCAGCCTTCCATTTCAATTAGTGCCACGGGTGTTGGGCTTTATATTCGCTGCTCTGGCGTAATTGACTTGTACATTCCCTCAGTGACTTAAGAGCACTGCAAGGTCACATAATAAAAGGCAGACAGTCTTGTTCCATTGCCAAGGCAGATCGGGCGGGGGCTTGGGGTGGGGAGCGTGGGCTTGGGGTGGGGAGCGTGGGCAGCTGTTTCAGCAGAGCTCCAGTTGCCAAGTCAATCTCTGACGGTCGGCCGGTGACCCAACAACATGGCCCTGAGATCGATCCCTGTTGCTGTGCCAGTTTTCCAGCCAGTGAGAAAGAAGAGAGTACCTACTTAGGAGCATTGAGAGCGATGTGACAGGAGCTGAGGGGATCAGCAGCACTGTGACTGTCTGTGACAGCTTGTCCATGGTGGACTGCTGGGCTGGGCGTTCCACTTCAGGCAGTGAAAATGGAGATGAAGGTTTCAAACAGTGACTCCAGCCCTCTACACCCAAGTGGGGATATTAGGAAATAAACCAATTAGAACATGTTCTTTGGTGATACATCAATTTGAAAATTAAGAGTGATTTACAACATGATTTGAAAGCCCTGACAATTAACAATATGGCCTATATATTTATTGAGGTGGGCATCAAACCTAGTTTTATGAGTGCAACCCAGAGCATTCCTACAGTCTGTGATGAGTGTAACACGTCGTGACTAAGCTGGGGGAGGCGTGCGGGGTGTGTGAGGGAGGAGGGGGGGGGGCTGTTTGTGACAGTCCACAGCTGCAGTAACAGGGCTGGAGGCTGTCAGGCACACTGATTACTTTACTAATGGGTGAAGAAATTATAGCCTTGGGTGACAGACACAGCAACATGGGGAGGTATTTATAGTGGATTGTGAGGTAAGCGGCTGAACTCAACGCTAGCTTTGCTCGCTAAAGACTAGCTATGGTGATTTGTGTATTTAGTGGTGCTACTGGGAGTGTTTTACAAGGCTTCAAAGTGGTAATAGTTATCATTAACAAACTAGTACTTTGTGATACATTGGTACTTCCCTACATTTTTTCTAGAAAAATCGACACAATACATTTACAACACGAAGAACAGCACATTCAATTAAGATAATTTCTGCAGAGGAGCACTGTGATGATACTGGAAGAGTCCACGTTTACTTTTCCTCTGCAACAAAACAAGTAATGAATAGAAAAACCAGACAACCCCATAGTAGAATAGTGTATTTCTATTTACCTAGTTAGCTTGATGTTGTGTGTTCTATGAGAGAAATGTTCCTCTCAAAGTGCATTCAAGTTACGAGGGCCATAGGGAGGGAAACCTGCAATCTGACAAGCAGTCAATGCACAACAATTCTTAATTCAATCGTGGGGGAATTTGTTAAAAAGAGTTGGATCCCGGCTTTCCATTCATACTTATTTATTTCTCAACTCCTACATATTCTGAAATGCACCATTTTAAACCCAGAGTGTTTAGCAGTGGCATGGTTGAGCACGATACCGCTCCGCAATTCACCTCGAGTGCACAGGGAGAGTGGACCAAAACGTAACACGGGTCAATTGTAGGGTAACTTGGAGTGACTTAAATTGTGATGAGACAGATTACATACAGTTGAAGTCGGAAGTTTACATACACTTAGGTTGGAGTCATTAAAACTCGTTTTTCAACCACTCCACAAATTTCTTGTTATCAAACTATAGTTTTGGCAAGTCGGTTAGGACATCTACTTTGTGCATGACACAAGTAATTTTTCCAACAATTGTTTACGGACAGATTATTTCACTTATAATTCACTGTATCACAAATCCAGTGGGTCAGAAGTTTTACATACACTGAGTTGACTGTGCCTTTAAACAGTTTGGAAAATTCCAGAAACTGATGTCATGGCTTTAGAAGCTTCTGGTAGGCTAATTGACATCATTTGAGTCAATTGGAGGTGTACCTGTGGATGTATCAAGGCCTACCTTCAAACTCAGTGCCTCTTTGCTTGACATCATGGGAAAATCAAAAGAAATCAAAATTGTAGACCTCTACAAGTCTGATTCAACCTTGGGAGCAATTTCCAAACGCCTGAAGGTACCATGTTTATCTATACAAACAATAGTACGCAAGTATAAGCACCATGGGACCACACAGCCGTCATACCACTCAGGAAGGAGATGCGTTCTGTCTCTCCTTTGGTGCGAAAAGTGCAAATCAATCCCAGAACAACAGCAAAGGACCTTGTGAAGATGCTGGAGGAAACAGGTACAAAAGTATCTATATCCACAGTAAAACGAGTCCTATGCCGACATAACCTGAAAGGTCGCTCAGTAAGGAAGAAGCCACTGCTCCAAAACCTCCATGAAAAAGCCAGACTACGGTTTGCAACTGCACATGGGGACAAAGATTGTACTTTTTGGAGAAATGTCCTCTGGTCTGATGAAACAAAAATAGAACTGTTTAGCCATAATGACCATCGTTATGTTTGGAGGAAAAAGGGGGAGACTTTAAGCTAAGAACACCATCCCAACCATGAAGCACGGGGGTGGCAGCATCATGTTGGTGGGGGCTCTTTGCTGCAGGAGGGACTGGTGCACTTCACAAAATAGATGGCAGCATGAGGCAGGAAAATTGTGGATTTATTGAAGCAACATCTCAAGACATCAGTCAGCAAGTTAAAGCTTGGTCGCAAATGGGTCTTCCAAATGGACAATGACCCCAAGCATACTTCCAAAGTTGTGGCAAAATGGCTTAAGGGAAACAAAGTCAAGGTATAAGCCCTGACCTCAATCCTATAGAACATTTGTCGGCTGAACTGAAAAAGCGTGTGCGAGCAAGGAGGCCTTACAAACCTGACTCAGTTACACCAGCTCTGTCAGGAGGAATGGGCCAAAATTCACCCAACTTATTGTGGGAAGCTGGTGGAAGGCTACCCGAAACGTTTGACCTAAGTTAAACAATTTATAGGCAATGCTACCAAATACGAATTGAGTGTATGTCAACTTCTGACCCACTGGGAATGTGATGAAAGAAATAAAAGCTGAAATAAATAAATTATTCTCTACTATTATTCTGACATTCTTAAAATAAAGTGGTGATCCTAACTGACATAAAACAGGGAATTCTTCCTAGGATTAAATGTAAAAAATTGTGAAAAACTGAGTTTAAATGTCTTCGGTTAAGGTGTATGTAAACTTCTGACTTCAACTGAATTTGGTTGAGCAAGAATAGRGGCAACCAGGGAAAATGTTGGGGGAATAAAATGTAACATGAAGTGTTTTCTGTGAGAAGCACAGGCAGGGGGCATGTCAGCATAATTGTATTTATTCATTTTGGAGTAGAATGTCTTTTTAAAAAGTCACCCAAACTGAGCTTCTCAGTCCTTCTACATAAAATGTACACGACTTGATCTTCTTTCACTTCATATTTTCATCAAAATTGCTGAGGACACACAAGAGTCCATATCTAACACTTAACTCATGATCCAAACTTCACTGACGCCTGCCCATGACTCTCAATGAGAGACACTTTTGAGTAAAATTACACAATTCATCTGTTCGCAGGTTAGTTAGCACATTACCTTCATGCTCTGTGTGGGGGTTCTAAAGTCAAGAGAATGAGACATTATGAATACATTAGGTAAATGACAGGCAATGCTAATGGTGTACTAATGCAGTCTGTAGCCTTTGACCTGTGTTTCTACAGTGAATAATAAGCTTCACCAATACTTTTCCAGGATTTATGCTTTGTGCACAGCACACTGCAAACATGTCTGACACAGAAAACAGCTGGTGTCAAATAGAAATATCAAGGTATGAATATTTTAAAGCGTATTCAATACATATTCAGAGCAAATAGGCTACAGATTTGAGGATGAAATATCAGATGCTCCTAAAGTGTTTTTCCATGGCCACGTTGGATAATCTAGCAGAGCTTTCATGTTGTTTTTATCTTGCTCGCTATATTGTAGCAAATACAGTAGATAAGTAATGAAATATTCAAAATGGGGGACGAAGGGCATTCTATAACACTCTTTTATTATTAAGGTACATTGATTACGGTGAGGTGTAAGGCGTAATAGGTCTGTATTGAAATAGCCTCAATGACACATTATAAACTGGGTGTTTCCAGCCCTGAATGCTGATTGGCTGACAGCCGTGGTATATAAGACCGTATACCATGGGTATGACAAAACACTTATTTTTGCTGTTCTAAATTACGTTGGTAACCAGTTTATAATAGCAATAAGGCACCTCGGGGGTTTGTGGTATATGGCCAGTATACCACGGCTAAGGGCTGTGTCCAGGCACTCTGCGATGTGTCGTGCTTAAGAACAGCCCATAGCCGTGGTATATTGGCCATATACCACAGCCCCTCATGCCTTATTGCTTAATTATATAACTTCAGTCCATTGTCAACATTGATTAAATTACTTGATTAAAACAACCCACCCCTGCCCTACTACCTAACTCTCTTACCCCCATGTTACCATTCAAATCCCACTAAACCCTCCTCTTGACTTAGAATCAAACTCATTTTCTAGGTGTTTTGAGGTTGCTTTTACAACCAGCACATTAGTAGTGGTCTAAAATCCCAGATTTCAAGTCCTGGTCCTAAAAAATAATGTCCTCTATCAACTAACCTTATAAAACAAAAGGGAGAAAATATATATAAAACATAATACTGTTCAAACAAAAGTCCTCCTGTACTCACCATGTCATAGGTGGTGACCACCTTCTTCAGGACATCTGGTAGCTGGCCCTGGGGCTCCATGGTGGGGTACTGGTCCTTGAGGTTGAACACCAGGAGGGGGTTGTTGTCAGCCCCCGTCAGCCGGGAGGACAGGGCCAGGATGCACTGCTTCAGGTTGGCCACCGCCGAGAGGCCACACAGTTCCTTGAAGGGCACTATGGCATTCTGCAAAGGAACATGAAAMCTTGGGTTGGTGTCCGTTTGATGATGAACTAAKAACTAAGCATGTTGTTGTATTGAAGACAAAGAACACTGGACAAAGTGGAAGATAAAAAACAACTCAAGCTTTCATAAATGGACAAGATGCAGAATATTGTACTGCAGACTAGGGATGTGACAAATTAAACKATTTTGTTAAAACGATAAACATTCATCAAATTCCATGTGAATTCACAATGTGCTGCTGCCAGCAACAACACGGTGCGTCCCTTTCAGATGGTTAAGCATTAAATGTACCTCAATTCCACCTCGCAATGTTTCATTTCCTTCTCAAAGTATTGCCATACAGGACTTTGCTGCTGTCGCTTGCCTTTCTCAGCCATTTTTCCAACTGTTAACGACAATGACGTAGGGGTGGAGAGTAGACTTCAAAATAACGTGTCAACACCCATTTCGAGTGTCAAGATTAAATTCCGCTAGGAATCGACTCCTAAGATTTAGTATTTTGGGAATGGAGGAGACTGATTAGTTGCCGTACTTCTGAAAACACCTGCATCTTTCATAGCGAGCAAACGAGGGACGGAGAGAGAGGGGAGGGGCACAGTATAGGCAGGTCGACCAACAGGCAGACAGTCAGAACTGTGCACTTGGCCTAGGCTATTTATCGGCAATCAAAAGCTCTATCTCGCTATGCAATATCTCGCAATTTCTTGGCCGTCAATGTCTCGCAACTTCAATGAAAAGGCTAGGATATTGAGATGAGAGAGATGCAACACGTCATTCTCACACAGCATCTGCACATATGCATGGGTTCATTTCACGCTGTTCACAGCGTGGTAGCCAGAGCAGCAAAACAGTAGTGAAGTGCCTCGTGCGTCAAAGCTCGTAGTTGTTGAGGAAATTGACCAACTATGCCGTTTACTTTCTGGATCTACAAAAAAAAAAAAAAAAAATATCTTAACGTTAAGGATCCCAATTTCTTTAACGTTAAAACATTCACACCCCTATTGCAGACAAAGTTGCAAAACAGTATTAGCCTCAAGGGTACTAGGGCATGAATGACAAGTGAATTATTACAGTTCAGTGTTCCCATTTGTTTTCATTTCAGTTTGGTTTTTAGTCATTTAAGATAAAGCTCACTGCTGTGACAAAGTTGACTTGAGTAATTATCTCATGCAGCTGGTTCATTTGATTCATTATGAATGAAGATCAGTGATTAGATGATTCCTAATGTTTTCAATAATCTAACGTAGAAAATAACAACTGAGCTTTGTTAAGTTACCTAAGTTAATGTGGCCTATGTAGTTACTAATTAACAGGCTAGAAGCAGAAGTATAAGTACAGAGAAACACCCTGTGATAGGAAGTGGTTTTAAGAGTACTTCTTACCTCCAAGAACCTTTGTTGGTTTTTGTTAGTCATTCGATAACACGCACACGTGCGCACGCACACACGCACACAAATCCTAACCTTCCTGTGAAAGGCCCAATTTAAACTGTGTGTAAACAACCGGGAGGACAAACAGCCACASAGAGAACGCCCAAGATGTGTTAGTCTCAGGGACAGTGGCCTGTTATCACATAATGACTGCAATGTAAACAGAGCGACCAAAATAAACCCTAATACACAATGCATAATGCACCACAAAAGACCAACCACACAGTGGGGGAACAATCA
Source organism: Salvelinus sp. IW2-2015 (assembly GCF_002910315.2). Taxonomy (NCBI): domain Eukaryota; kingdom Metazoa; phylum Chordata; class Actinopteri; order Salmoniformes; family Salmonidae; genus Salvelinus; species Salvelinus sp. IW2-2015. The sequence continues at coordinate 9,252,794 of NC_036874.1, read as the reverse complement.
ACTAGGCAACTTCCTTCTGACACATTTCTCAGTATTGCTTCAGACCAGAAGAAAACATCTGTTTGAAGTAGGCTAGCTCATGGGGGGCCCAGTGGGAACCTAGTGAGCACACAGGAATGCACAAAAGCAGATGTAGGTGGATAGTCTGAACAGGCAAATTGTCATGTGGGTAGTGGGTAACAATAGCCTACTGTTCATCTTTTGGTCGATATCTTTCTGTTATGTCCTTTTTCAACCAATAAAAGATTGATCATTGCTGCTAACAGTTTACGGAGTGAAAATTTGAAGTAAAACACCATATGTTTTTTGCTCTTTTGAAAATAGGTGACGCACTAGTCTCGTTTCCGCTCCACTTCAACATAATTTGTGGTAATCTGTCCTTTAGACAGTAATCTCCTTCTAGAATTATTACTGACAAGCCCATAAGCGCCACAGTGCAGTATTACATAACACGTTTTCCATTTTATATATTAGAAGGTATGCTCATAAGCCACTACCTGGATATCTGAATATCAACCGCAGGCCTCAGTGCTCCAGTGGGGATGTCACCAGACTGCCTCTGAGCTTCGAAGTCTCCTTGAGTCTGTCTCGACTGTTGTGCAATACACATGGATTAGATCAAAAATTCAAGTTTGGTGGCTTTGTGTTCTCTTGCCAAAAGGAACTTTATTTTTAAATGCTACACAGCCTTTGTAGTAAATCTCGCTGTGATCGCCGCTTGACTCTAGGGGTCAGTGTTCATATTCTAACAAAGAACATTCCCATGTAGGCGGATGAGTAAATAAACTTGGATTCAAACGACTCATCCACGACTTTATTAAAGCATGCACATATAAGTATATTACATAATGTAGGCTAGCCTGGCCAATAGAAACTAGGAATAAATTGGTGATGTTTTACAAGTCAATCCTTAGGGATGGATCAAAATTTACACAATGGTTACTCAGGCCTACCTGTCTGACAGTCGAAATTAGGCTATAGGCTGCTATAGCCATAGATGTCAGTCAATTCCTCTACCCATCATGCATTCTTTAAATATCCTACCCGTGTCAGTGAAGGGCTGTTAAGTTAAAACCAACACTCGAATTGAGAGGGTATCTATTATTTTTTTTAATGGCAAAAAGCACAGGCCTACCCCTTGTTAGCTTAAGATTTTGAAGAAAATTAAATGGGATCCGATATATAAAAGTGATCGATAACAGTGCTTTGGTCACAATGTTTTATGCTAAAACAAGCTGTAAAATACCCAGGAAAGACGTGACACAGATGAATCCTTTCTTTGACATTAAGAGGCTGAGCCACAACCTTCTATAGCCGATGAGACAAAACAGACTTTGATTGGGAAGTAATCTAATTCTGTCACTATCAATTGATTAAACTGTTCACTATGTACAATAGAAGATTTTAAACCCAGACAGCTTTTAGGAGAAACCTTCTGACCATCTCTTGTTGGTTAAGCCACAGAAGAAAAGTAGCCAGCAGTAAAGCTTATGTGTCAGTAGGCCTACTCTGTCTGGGGTGGAAAGGTAGGCCTAACTTTTAAAAGAACCATGATAAGATTCCTAATCATTTGCAAACAGGGACAGCTTCGTTGCAAACCAAGTACACCGATTTGGCATTGGAGAAATATGATAAGATGAACACATAAGCTATCGCTCAGTCCATTCTTAGCCTGTAATTTTGGTAATTTGTGTGGTATTAAAAAATATTATGTAGAATTGCCTGACATTTTTATAAAAAGGAAAAACATTTCTCAGACCTGCAAATACAATAATAGATTCTGGCAATGCTTTTACTATAAAGGAGATCTTTCCACTTCTACTGTTGTCCATGGTGGTCTGTGAGCCCACAACCTCCTGGCCCTCAGCGCTATAAAGAATTCCTACGTTGCTATGTGATGCCCTGGTCTGTCTAAGACGTGAGGTAAACAGTAGACATGTTCTCTGCTATCCACTTTGTTTTAATTACTATTTTGGGTATAGGGGATGGTCACTTATAAAATTTAAAAAATACATTCAGTGAGGGATTAGGTCAAATATATTTTTCATTTCAGAGAGGTCGATTTTCTCCATGTAACCCTTATTACAAATAATGTTCACTCCCTTACCTGCATGTTTTCTCTGAGGTCGGTGGCTTCCCTCAGTGGCAGTATGGCTGTCTTGAAGATGTCATCCACAGCCTTGATGACCAGKACRCTCATGGTGGCGTACTCCCGACTTCTCTTGCCCTTACGCACAGACAGTCCCCTCTTGTGAGGCTTGCCCCCYCCCCTTCGGTTGGTGATGGCCACATGGACYAARAGCCAGGCGTGGGGAAGGACTTCCCCCGTTAGCGATTGTAACGGTATGTGCCGGAATCCCGGCTGGAGACACTCGAAGGGGATTGTGTACTGGCCGATGAACTCGTCYCCAATGTAGTCATCATCAAGCACCACGAAGCGCACCATGGCCAACTCAGGTAGGTTTATCTGAAACTCAAAGCTTTCGTCAAACAGTGGGTTCTCCCCATTCTGATTGACAGTTTTAGTCCTTTGCTCTGCACAATCAGCAGGGATGCCATGGATCTCCACATAGACGTAAGGGTCAACAACATCTCCTTTGGAGCCTGAGCCTTTGGGTTTGGGGAAGTTTTGTCCACTTATGATTTTTATGTGCAAGAGCTGAGGAGACACACCAGGTACTGAGTCTTTAGTGTTGGCACTGAAATATGACACCTGCTCCCTCATTATGGCTGGTCGCAGCACATACCCACAGTTCCCATTCTGACGGAACCAGCCAATGTTTAGGTCCATCATCAGGCCGGGGGTCTGGTAGTTCATTGCCACGATCTGGCAACCACACTTCCAGAAGTCCTGAGGGTTCATGTTACTGGAGTCGATCCGCATTGGGCTGGGGTAGACTCTTGCCAATAATTTCTTGTTGTAGTTAACAAAGTCGCCTGGGAAGTCATTGGCACAGCGACTGGCAAAGACCTCATTGAACGAGCAAAGTTCCCAGTGCTTCTGGCTTTGGAATGCTGTTGGGAAGTCTTTGAACGCAATCGATTTACACAACGTTACCAGGTCAGAGAGGTCCTTGGACAGCTGGAACTTTTTCAGTGGGATGCTCTGTTGTTCATCGGGTTCAATGTTCATTCTTTGGGACATCTCAGCCCCCTCATCCTCATCAGTCACTTCGCCCTCCGAACTAATGCAGGTCGTGCCCAGCTTRTTCCCCTTCAGCAGGATCTTACACTTGAGGTCAAAGGGTGAGGGCAGGTAGCTGTCCTCAGGTGAAGGTGGATCCATGTAAATCTTATCACCAAGAATCTTTTTCAAGTGCTGAAACATGACCCTCTGCTGCTTTAAGGAGCAGTGGTTCTCCAGACACAATATCAGGGGAAAGTCAGATGCAACAAAGGCATATTTGTTGATGACGTCACAGACACTGCAGAAGACTATCTGCGAGGTCATTGTGTGGCCAGTGTAAATGACAGGCTCATTATCTGGTCCATCCCAGACATCTAGTTCTACACTACGACAGCCCATCTTGAGGGCACGGATGTAGCCTGTAACGTCAGAGGGGCCTCTAAACTGATCCTCGATCAGGTATGTGTTGTGGGAAGCGTTGATGTAATAGTGGGACAAGGGCTGGTTCATGTCCTGACACACTGTTTTTTGTTCAGGGTCAAAMATGTGGCACTCTGGCGACATGAGATAATTGGTAAACCCATCAAGGGAGAGCCAGCCCTTGAGCTGCCCCTCTTTCGAAGGTTCATAGCTCTGAATGACCTCCAGACTGGTGTCTTCACTTACTTGTGCCATACCCTGCTCAGCCTCCAGAAACATAGTTAAGTCCTTGGTATCTAGAAATTCCTTGTTGCTAGAGAACTGGACAAGAAGGAAATACATTTCTGGTCTTGTGCAAAGGTCATGAAAGACTTCAATGAACTCCTCCTTAGTCACACCACATCCCACCTTATCTTTAGATTTGTGAAACTCCTTYAACTTGAGTTCAATCTTKARYTTTTTGAGWCCAGGGTTTAGGTTTTTAATTAGCTGKACYGCAGCACARAGACTGATYTGCTTGCTGTTGTTMGCATCAGCCTSCTCAAAGAGGTCACCGAGCCAGGAGGAGCGCATGTTGTTCTGGTTGCTRTCAATCATATTCAYMGTGTGTTTCCCATAGGATATCAGGTATCTAAGCCCGGTCACCCATATGTTGGCCATATCGGCAGAGTTTGCAACCAAGTCCAAAGACTCATAGTTCTCCCCATAGATGATTGAGAAGGCACAGTCCTCTGATATCTGATCATATATTCCGTTGGTCCTAAACGTTTCTGTGTTTTTCCCTGTCCGCACCTCTTTGATGGACTTGACATCAATTTTGGCTTTCTCTGACTCTTTTTTGGAGGGTTCCCACCTTAGAGACTGCATGTCAGCGTCCAGGAGGAAGTAGCGGTGGTAAATGCGGGAGTTGGAGCGGACCTTCTTCAGTTCCGAGCCGTCCACCATGGCGTTGATGCAGTCGCTCGCACTGCTGATCTTCTTCTCAGTGGGCATGCTGCTGAAGGAAACCGTCTTCTTCCTCTCTTTGCGCAGCCTGGAGCCATCCTGAGGAAGACAAGGAAAAACCTGAATACCTGTTCTGTAAACAAGTAGAAAATAAGTAAATCACTTTATATTTAGAGTTAAAAAGAGGAGCTGAATACTCTTTAAATCACTTTTCTGAGCTGGAAGCAAAATATTWAATTTATGAGATATACTATAGGCCAACTCAAAAAGTGGGAGTATTCCTGACTCTGTATGACTAAGCATTTGCGCATGTGTCTGCCTATTGAAATGGGTTGATTACTTCACTGCTATTTGCTATGAAATCTGTTTAACTCCTTAGCATTCCTTGATGATTGGAGCTGCCTAATGTCAGTGTGACTTCTAACTGCAATTCTTTTGGGGAAGCAGGTAGCCTAGTGGTTAGAGCGTTGGGCCAGTAACCAAAAGGTTGCTGGATCGAATCCCCGAGCTGACAAGGWAAAAATTCTGTCCTTCTGCCCCTGAACAAGGCAGTTGGCCTACCGGGGAACAGTGGGTTGTCATTGTAAATAAGAAATGTGTTCTTAACTGACTTGCCTAGTTAAATAAAGGTAAAAAAGAAATATTTACATTTAAAATTCTGAGCATTGCTTTTCACAGAAAAAATTATTTACTAAATTAATCTCTATTAAACATTATTTTACCTCTCAGAGCATATGTATTAATTAAGCACAGTTATGATTTATAAGTTTCAGAAGGACCAAAAAAATAATAGATTTAATTTCTTAAAATAGCTACGAGGAGCATTGTGAAGTATAAAACACAATGTTCAAATATTGGGCATAATGCAGCGGTATGGCAGCCTGCTAATTCTCTTTGTCCATGTTGCTGCTGGTGTTGGCAGGCCTTTATGGTCTAGAGGTCATCAATGTTTCCTTTTCAGCCCTACATCGCAGAGCCCAGAGGGAGAGAACTATCGAACTAAACTTGGCTGAATAAAATGTAATAATTAAAACATTTCTGTGAAATGCGTGCAGTTAAATTCTTGACTCTGTGGAAGCAAGTCACACTCCGATCAAAGAGGAAGCGGCCAGTATATGGGATATAATCAGTTGGGCTTAGGCAGTAGGGATGGGGATTTGAAATAATTTCACTATATGAATAGTATCATGAATATTTGTCATTTATTTGGATATTCTAAATACGTTTTTAACCTGAGCACTGCTGCTGCATGAGGGAGAGAGGCTCAAACAACATTTTACTGCTTGTGTGCACAGATTTGCAGATGTTATCGTAGGTGCAGCATTTCCAATGTTATTTATCATCCCATACAACAGCACCTGTCTTGACTGGAGTAGCCTAGAGAAGCTATAGTTAGCTAGGCTAAATGCTGGGCTTTCTCCCCAACCCCATTCCGACAATATCCTACCTGTTGGTTGCTCGTTGTAGCCTACTCCTTCTCATTTTGCAAACTGRTAATTCCATAATTGTATTCCATCTTGCATTGAATTAGTGAACTCTCACTCCATTTGCTACATGTTGAGCCTCTTTGCCACTTCGATTGGCCAACATAAACAAGCTACACATYACACCTGAAGGCTACCGGTCGGCTACCTGTCTTTATATGGAGCGCAGACAGCACACCAGTTTAAGATTAATTACATCCTCTAAGGAATGTTGCCAAGCTATCCTAGTATCTATAAATATTTGACCTTGGATAAGTGCTTCATACTGAAACTATAGGATGTAGAGAGCTTAAAATAACTTTAGCAAAGCTCTAACTCAGCTGAGAGGGAACATAAACTATTGTTAAAAGGGGCATGTTTCAGTGGGTAAATTAATGCATCATAATTCATAATCTGTCACTCTAATATACAGTATCTACTGCTGTACATATCACTCTTAGTATATATTGTTTAAATTCATCAAGTGTACATACAATAAAATTGCATTTGGATTACTGTTAGTGCTATTCGGGTTCGTCCTGACATTTTTTGATATCTTGTGTTTGTTTTTTGGGGGATTATTTTACATTTTACTTACATTTTACTACATTTAGGCACTAGTAACATAAGCATTTCACTGAACCCACTATAACATCTGCTAAACTGTGTACGCATCCAATAAACTGATTTGATGAGATGCTAACAAAGAGGTCAAAGCAAAGTTGAGAGCAGCATACCATATATATGGTGCGTCACATGATGTGAAGAACAATGGTTGTTGACATATCTTTTGTGAATACGTCTTTCCTAACTCCCCCCAACCCCTTCTATTTTTCTTGAGAACTGAGGACCGTTACCTTGAAGGATCTCCTTGAACAATTGTGTTGCTCGACTTAAGGTGCCTGTCACAGTGCATTATGGGTGAACCACAATGAGTCCCCCCCTAAAAAGGATATAGCCCACACAGATCTAGTAGTGTATTGGCCACGTGCGTGACATTTCCCAAGTAGTCTGTGTTATTGTTGTGTTCCAGCACCTTTATTTTCAACCTTTCCACATTCATCCAGATTCAAGCTGAACTAAATAAAACATGAATTCTGCATCAATTGACTAGCATCAGATGAAGTCTTCAATGCATGCCTTATGAATGAATAGATTCCATTTCCATTTCCATATGAAAAGATTAATGACATTACTAAGAAGTTCCAATTTGTTTTKACCCAATATTTTGGATGCCTTTTTTTAAGGCCAATTGGAAGTTTAAAATGGGCATTCAAAATACATAGACAAGCGTGCGGCTGGTTCTCATGTAAGTTGTTTATACTGAAATAAAGAGCATTCATATGGCGCTTTAGATGTGGGGAAGCCTTCAGCGCCCATCGTCCTGCAACCAACACACTGCCATCCTTGATCGAATGGCCTGCGACGTTCAATGTCCCAAGGCCTGCCATGTGATCTTGCCCACGCTTGTGTGCACTTACTAAGAGTAATGGCTCTCATGAAAGTCTATGGGCTTCTCCCCTAGGGCAAAGTCCATTGAAAATGTATTACCTTTGGGTCAAGAAAAATCTGACTACCCTTGTTGTAGAAAGAATTGAATGACAGACATTAACTGCTGAATATTAAAGTTTATGATTGACTATGAGCACCACCAAATATATTCGGAACACAAAAATATAAACGCAACATGTAAAGTCTTGGTCTCATGTTTCATGAGCTAAAATAAAAGATCCCAGAAATGTCCCATACACACAAGCTTATTTCTCTCAGATTTTGTGCACAAATTTGTTTATATCCCTGTGAGCATTTCTCCTTTGCCAAGATAATCCATCCACCTGCCAGGTGTGGCATATCAAGAAGCTGATTAAACAGCATGATCATTACACAGGTGCAGTTTTGTCACACAATGCCACAGACGTCTCAAGTTGAGGGAGTGTGCAATTGGCATGCTGACTGCAGGAATGTCCACCAGAGCTGTTGCCAGAGAATTTAATGTTCATTTCTCTAGCATAAGTTTCCTCCAATGTCATTTTAAAGAATTTGGCAGTACGTCCAACCGGCCTTACAACCGCAGACCAAGTGTATGACGTCGTGTGGCGAGCGGTTTGCTGATGTCAACTTTATGAACAGAGTGCCCCATGCTGGCGGTGGGGTTATGGTATGGGCAGGCATAAGCTACAGATTTTATCAATGGTAATTTGAATGCACAGAGATACCGTGAAAAGATCCTGAGGCCCATTGTTGTGCCATTCATCCGCCACCATCACCTCATCTTTCAGTGTTGTAATGCACAGCCCTATGTCACAAGGATCTGTACACAACTCCTGGAAGCTGAAATGTCCCTGTTCTTCCATGGCCTGCATACTCACCACACATCACCCATTGAGCATGTTTGGGATGCTCTGGATAGACATGTACGACAGCGTGTTCCAGTTTCCGCCAATTTCCAACAACTTTGCACAGCCATTGAAGAGTGGGACAACATTCCACAATCAAGTCTGATCAAATCTATGCAAAGGAGATTTGTCACGTTATGGGGCAAATGGTGGTCACACCAGATACTGGCTGGTTTTCTGATCGACTCCGTTACCTTTTTTTTAAGGTGTCTGTGACCAACAGATGCATATCCATCTTCCCAGTCATGTGAAATCCATAGATTAGGGCCTAATGAATTAATTTAAAATAACTGATTTCCTTATATGAAGTGTAACTCAACAAAATCTAAAAAAAAATTGGGATGTTGCATTTATATATATCTTTCTACAATGTATTCCTATCAACCATGTTGAATGGCAAGCTAGTTTGAGTAGAAATTTAACATGCTTAGCTGATGAAAAAAATGATTATACAATTTTTGTCAAAACGGTTGCATAGCCTAGAGTTTCAGTTGATTTTGTTGTAACACTTGAGGTTTGGAGACCAATTATATTATGCTATAAGATTTAGCTAAATAAGAATCACAGGCTGTGAGTACACTACAGACTTCATAGCATACAAACAATAGTAGGCAAGGTCACATATTTCCTTTAGTACGGTATATGAAAGTGTTGACCCGTCTGATGCTGTGGTTCCTCATCCTGGTGAAAGAATAGCAACAGCATCCTGACATTTTATCTATTCTAGTCGGCTACTTCCTGCCCCTCATTCTCATACCTGAGGTTGAAATGAGACAAAAGGGAAGGCCACATTAAGCCATGAATGCACTTTAAAAAAAGACAGACAAGCCTCTCTGCAGGCAGGGCTAGAGCTTTTCTTTCATTCTATAGTCTGCAGGTGTACACAGAGGGTTAAAAAGGTGCAACTCAGAGGATTTCATGTTCAAAACAGTGCTGGGAGACATGTTCAGAAATATAGGACTACGTCACAGAGAAATTAAAAGATCCTCCAATACACTCTATAGGTCTACATCTCAATTGTATGACCGGATTCCAAAACGTAAACCATTGTAAACATGTCTGGGTGGTATGGTCCACAGATTGTAGCCTATGTATCTTCTACCTTTGAGAAAGCTTCAGTATTTCATATGAATAAGTGGCGATTGTGTTGAAGAACTGCTGGTGAGCTATTTTGTTTAACACCATTACTGACAGATGTCTAAACTTCACTGTAACCCCCACTCGTCTGGTCTTGTAGATAAATGAAATCAGCACATCTTTCGTTTACAACCTATACATTAGCACATCTTTACACGTTATACATTGCATAACAGCTCATCATAGCTGTTTTAACAAAGCCAGTCACAAGGGGAAAACATTTAATTTAAAAAAAAGGAGGACTGTTGCATCACTATTTGTTTCAAAACGCCAAATTCTAGATTGAGGAGCGCACTATAAAAATATTGGCCAACACTGCATTAGATTTAAACAAATTCATCCACAAGCGTATGCTGTGGTTAAGGAAAAAACAGTAATACAGTAGATTGCGATATTTTGCGATTTTATATTGATACTGTGACTCCAAGTATCGATTTGTAATGTCAGCAATCGCTAGTCAGGTGTACCTGCCCCAAAACTCTGGTATATCATCCTATAACTAGTTCCCCATCTTTTCATTGTTTTAAAAATGGTGAGCCAACATGTTTTGTGTACTTTTACCTCTCATGGCTTTCTACTGTCCCTCTGCAGCAGACATGTAGTGAGCAATGTGTTTGAAACATCAAATCACAATAAAAATCACAGTATCGAATCGCAACACATAGAATTGTGATACATAGAATCGCAACACATCAGCACCTAAGTATTGTGATAATATCTAAATCATGAGGTTACTGGCAATTCCCAGCCCTAGCTAGGAGAAACATTGTCTCTACATGAACAAACTCTAAAAAGTTACTTGTGCCTTCAATTCTTTTGGCATTTCCAGGAAAAGCCTTTATTTAACTAGGAAAGTCAGTTAAGAACAAATTCTTATTTACAATGATGACCTACACCGGCCAAACCTTAACGACGCTGGGCCAATTGTGCGCTGCCCTATGGGATTCCCAATCCTGGCCGGTTGTGATACAGCCTGGAATCGAACCAGGGTCTGTAACGAGGCCTCTAGCACTGAGATGTAGTGTCTTAGACCCCTGCGCCACTTTGGAGCCCCAAGACATCTTTTGAGAAGGAAAGGAAAAGTGGTAGTTTTTCCTCTTGGCAACTAGGATCATACTCYTACATCACGGCTAGCCTGGTTGTCATAAATGGTTAGTAACATTATAGCTTTGATACCTCAGGGACTTTACATCTGCAAAATCTTAAAAGTCAAGCTTATCAGCTGGCAAAGTCTGTGTGGAATTTATGAGTTAGATTTAACCTAGTCTACAAATGCAGGTGAAAGTCTCAACCATGACATTCTTCAGGGATTGGCAGCATGAAGCCATGAAAACTTGCTTCAAGGAATACATGGCATTCCAGAGACAAATTCATCTCTTGTATCAACACGTCACATCTGGTGACAGGACTCTGGCCGTGTTGATCGAAAACTTTCTCGCCCTTGCTCTGGGGTGTAATTGAAGAGAAGGCAGGCTGTACTTTAATGGGTACTAATCAATCTCAGGGCCCCACCACTTCATTTTTACCGCCTGCAGAGCCTAACCAGAGTTTCACATACATCTCTGTGCTGTGAGGAAGGATCTAATAGAAAAGTATTCAAAATAAGTACATCACTCCAGACAGAACTGCTACTGGAGGAGCTTTCCTGAGGCTTAGAAAAAGCCAAAATGCATGACTGAAGATAATCCGTGTGATCTGGACAAGAGTTTTGACTGTCTTTGGAAGGAGTTTTCATTCGTGTTGGCCTTTAGGTGTGGCTGCTAAATCAGGATTTCCTCTTGCACTCAGTGAAGACTGGCTTCAGCTCCCCAAGCAAGAAAACAATACCACAGAACCCCCCCCCCGAACTGTGGTTATTTCCTGAAAATACAATTCTGTGTCTTATGTAATGGCCAAAGTCAGCATGGTGTTTAGTTACTTACACATGATTTCATTAAGACTCAAAATGATCCTGAAAGAGAAACATTCATTGATGCTAAAAGGAAACAGAATCCTCAAGAACATACTTTTTAGGGATAACAACAACCATACAATCTCCAATATTTCAATTTAGCCTACATGCTCAGCAGAGATTCTTACTTCTTTGCTTCATTACCAGCATACTGGTCCACAATCCATTTCATTAATAGATTTTAACTGGATATTAAAATGTCCAATTTCTGAAGCAACACAAAATCTCAGTGTTGTGTTATTCTACGATGATCCAGACAATCCCAGGAGTCTGCTGATCTGAGGTGCTGTCGTAATTAAGAATGACACAGGCCCAATTATCATCACGCGTAGGCCTGCGTTGGCAAAGCAACCATGCTGAGACGTCCACACCTGACTCACTCTTTCGTGTTGGACAATTTGTGGAATCCAAATAGGTCATAAATGGCAGACTCCAACCTCACCAGTGTATGAGAAATGATAATGAAAATCTCCCTTTATTTCCAGATACTGGATGTCCTGATTTCCTTTGCAAATGTATAGGCCTAATACATAGGCAGGTCAGATTCTGCAAAGGTCTACACCTGAAGTTCCTGTCATTTTGTACATAGATATCGATTGGGTATTTCTGGGAAAAGTAAAACCACAGAGACATGATGTTCGATAAATGTAATAACATAGGCCTAGCTAAACCTGTGCAGGGCTTAGCGGCATGGGGAGATTTGGAGAGTATTTTGTCTCCCTGCATTACATTTGAGTGTATTCACCTGCCAAAAACTCCCGTAGAATTCTGAATTCCCTAATAGACTGAAACCCCCTTTACTGGTTCAATGAGCAGTTCAGGACTGTCTGTACATCTGAAGAATTCACAGGGGACCCATTACAGTCCAGACCAAGTGCATTGTATAGAGCTAGCAGTCTTCAGCATCACACAAGAGACCAACCACGACTGCTGCATAATGTGATCATCAATATTAGTCTACATCTATTCTAGGCTAAATACTATAGAATCATCAACACCGATATTTGACTTTATAAAACGCTTTAAACATTCAAATGATAATGTTACCAAGGCACATTCAACAGCACTAAACTCCAGAAGTGCAGATAGGTTGGCAGCTAAATGTGTAACCTGAAATCTTATTATAGCATAAAGGGGATATTGCTCATCAATTTGTTCCTTATCGGGCTCTCGTCTCAATAACATCAAACGTTCAAAAGGGAAAATAGCATTGGCTTTGATACCTGAGCCCAGACTGAACTTTCCCCCCGACTACAACGTGAAGAAGCCTCCCTATGTGGAGAAGGCTCGTGCCCTCCACTCTGTGACTGCAACCTCATCTACCACTGACCTCCAAACACCAGGGTTCATTCACATCCACAGAGCAGATTGAGACCAGTCACATGTTAAAGAGCACATCTGAAAACCGCCATTAGGAGTCAGCCATGCTGACTTAGGTTTTACTATATAAAAGGGTCATTTAGATGCATTAATAGGCTAGGAGTCACAGCAAATATCAGATATGTTTATGGTAGGCTATTTCCAGGGTTGACCACATTGGCAAACAGTGATTTCAAGGATATTTCATATTTAGGAACATGGTGGGTGTTGGCTGTAGGAAACATGGAATAAAAGCCTGTTTTAGGTGGAAACGATGGACTGATGCTTTAAAAAAAGAAAAACAGGACTTTCAATCCCCAGCTGGATGTGGCTGTTATACCACTGAGGAACCTGTGTGCTTTGGGTTGTTGTCCTGTTGGAAGGTGAACCTTCGCCCCAGTCTGAGGTCTTGAGCACCTTCTGAAAGTATTCAGACTTCTTGACCTTTTCCACATTTTGTTACGTTACAGAATTATTCTAAAATAGATTTTTWAAAAGAATAATCCTCAGCAATGTACACACAATACCCCATAATGACAAAGTYAAAACATGTTTAGTCATTTTTGCTKATTTATTARAAATAAAACAGAAATAATGTATTTACATAAGTATTCAGACCCTTTGCTATGAGACTCAAAATTGAGCTCAGCTGCATCCTGTTTCCATTGACCATCCTTGATGTTTCTACAACTTGATTGGAGTCCACCTGTGGTAAATTCAATTGATTTGGACATGATTTGGAAAGGCACACACCTGAGGTTCCACAGTTGATGTCAGAGCAAAATCTCTGCAGCATTGAAGGTCCCCAAGAACACAGTGTCCTTCACCATTCTGAAATGGAAGAAGTTTGTAACCACCAAGACTCTTTCTAGAGCTGGCCGCCCGGCGAAACGGATCAATTGGGGGGAGAAGGGCCTTGGTCAGGGAGATGACCAAGAACCCGATGGTCACTCTGACAGAGCTCTAGAGTTCCTCTGTGGAGATGAGAGAACCTTCCAGAACGACAACCATCTCTGCAGTACTCCACCAATCAGGTCTTTATGGTAGAGTGGCCAGACAGAAGCCACTCCTCCATATAAAGGCACATGACAGGCTGCTATGAGTTTGCCAAAAGGCACCTAAAGTGCTGTGTGTGTGTGGAGGAAACTTGGCACCATCCCTACGGTGAAGCATGGTGGCAGCATCATGCTGTGAGGATGTTTTCAGTGGCAGGGACTGGGAGACTAGTCAGGATCGAGGCAAAAATAAACAGAGCAAAGTACAGAGATCCTTAACGAAAACCTGCTCCAGAGCGCTCAGGACCTCAGACTGGGGCAAAGGTTCACCTTCCAACAGGACAAAGACCCTAAGCCCACAACCAAGACAACGCAGGAGTGGCTTCAGGACAAGTTTCTGAATGTCCTTCAGTGGCCCAGCCAGAGCCGGGACTTGAACCCGAATGAACTTCTCTGGAGGCCTGAAAATACCTGTGCAGCGACACTCCCCAWCCAACCTGACAAAGCTTGAGAGGATCTGCAGAGAAGAATGGGAGAAACTCCCCAAATACATGTGTCAAGCTTGTAGCGTCATACCCAAGAAGACTCGAGGCTGTAATCGCTGCCAAAGGTGTTTCAACAAAGTACTGAGTAAAGAGTCTGAATACTTATGTAAATGTGATAGTTCGTTTAGCAACATTTCCTAATAACCTGTTTTTGCTTTATTATGGGGTATTGTGAGTAGATTCATGAGGGGGGGGGGGGACGACGACTATGTAATACATTTTAGAATAAGTCTGTAACCTAACAAATTGTGGAATAAGTCAAGGGGTCTGAATACTTTCCGAAGGCACTGGATGTGGGAGTCAGTCTGTAGCAGAGCCCAAAGGCAGTGCAGAGAGCAATGTGCAGTCTAGGATGAAAGTGCAGGGTGCATAGACTGAGTGGGAAGATCAATGTGGAACAGGTGGCAGATTAATAAGCAGTGTTTCCCAATATATGCATTCAGCAGCGGCGCATCACCGCTGCTAAATCCTGGCCGCTACTGCGGGATGTTCTCAGTAAAATGTTTTCATTGTAAAATGTAACTAAAATCAGAAAGTATGTTGAAAATATAATGGAGCAATACATTTTTAAATAAGATCATCTTTGAGAACTAACAATCACCAAAATAAAAACTAGACTGAGAATCTAAAATATCTATTTACCTAGGTCGGCTTTTTGTTGTGTATTCTATGCAAGATAAATATTCCTCTCGAGGCACATTCAAGTTATTAGGGCCATAGGGAGGGAAACCTGCCTTCTGACAAGCAGTCAATGCACAACAATTCTTGCAATAGCAGGGAAAACAGCAGTTAATTGCCTTTGTTTCTCAAGTCCTAAATATGCGAACTGCACCATTTTAAACCCGTAGATTTTAGCAGCGTCATGGACCTTGTGCAATTCACTGATTGCATAGGAGAGGAGTGGGGCTAAATGTAACACAGTGCAATTGTAGGGTAACTTGGGCTAAAATGCTACCCTATCTCAAAATAATTTTTGGGTAGTGACTTAAAATTGTGATAAGACAAAATGTTTGGTTGAGCAAGAGTAGTGGCAACCAGGGAAAGTGTTGGGGGGGGATGGTGACATGAAGTGGTTTCTGTGAGAAGTACAGGCAGGGGGCATGTTACCCCATGTGCCGTGTTACCCCAAGTTACCATAACAGGTAGGCCTACATTATATTCACTGCGTTTATACAAGATTTTCGGGACATAACTATTTAGCATCCAAATTATATATTTTAAAATATTACAAATTGGGATCTAGCTAATGATTAGCTCAAGTGTAAATACAGATAGGCAACCCCATGCTTCAGCCCATTTATCTATCGCCACTATGCTGCATCAGTTGGGCTACAGGTAGGTCTGTAGCGTTGACAAAATTTCGTCAGCCGGTGATTGTCAAGCAAATAACTGGTCGGTCTCACGGTAATTGACCYTTAATTAACAAACACATTTAGCATCTCCTGGCTTCTGGAACATTTACATTTTAAGAAGTTTAATAAATCCATGTAATATAGCCTACACCTTCACAATAAATCCAATATTTATTTTAGACAGGTCTAAAGAAGCATGACATGAAGAAAATGTAGCATACTCTGAGTTGTCTTTATGTTAGGTCCCGACATGGCTATGCCAAATGGCTGTGCTCTACACTAATTAATTTAGCAGACAAGATTTGTTTAGAATTCCGTGGCATTATTTTATATGATTTTATAGTATGAAAATTACAATTGAACAAAACGGAATAACATAGAAAGGATATTTTCTCCAAACAATTTGAGGGAGTGCGCACATGAGGCTATTCTGTGTTGAGCGGTTATCAAAGAAATGTGATTAATTTAGAGTATTTAATGTAACTTTAGTTCTACAAACGGTGGGCTATAGGTTTAGATTTTTAATACATTGTATGGCTGCATGATGCAACTAATGATGATTTGAAAAGAATTGCTTGAAAGGGATGAGCTCTGCTGTTTTTTTGCACAGGCTGTACACACTTCATCAGTCTCTCATTCACAATGACAAGCACTTGATAATGCCTCGAATTTCACAGCGGCATCCCCTTTGTGTGGCCGAAATGCACCCTAAAAAAATCTATGCCTTTTGCGTCCAGTGGCCGTTGTACCCTTGACCTGGAATGCTGCGTTGTGCCCTTCTCCCCGAGTGTTGCGCGCTCTGAAGCACCTCTCACTCACATGGCACTCCATCACGTGATTAGGTCTTTCTCACAGGCTACAAGTGAAGACAGACACATCGGGGATGCAACTGCACACCTCATCTCATTCCGAGGTGCATATTGAAGATATTGGAAGAACTGTCCATATTTACTTTTCGGCAGCCAACAAGATGAGTAGGCTTAACGAACAGCAAAAACACCAGCCTATGTCAATCTATCCCCCATAGTACAAAAGTTGACCTTTTCTATTCTGTGTGAGAAATAAATATTCCAAACAGTTTGGGACAGTTGTGGGATGCGATAGATCCCAAAGTAATACATCCACCAGCATAAAAAAACTATGTTTTTATGCAATGTGGCTGATATAACAGATCAGAACGTTTAGCTAAAAATTTTGATAAACTATTTCTTCATATTATAAGAACAGAAATGTGCACATGGCAGTATGCTATAAGCATGAATGTTCCATTAGCGGGAAAACACCCTTATCAAAAGTCACCGCAAATGTGATTATGCATGTAATGCTTTTATTATAAAAGGTGCATTTTTATGGTGAAAATTATCTTCCCCAAACGTGAAACTCACGCACTGCTTATGCCAGTTAGGCTCCACACCCTTTGTAAAGCGGATTAATGTGCTTAATTTTAAGAAGTTATTTGCCCACTTTAGTGATACAAACCTTAACAAAACATATAGGTCTATGACTATACTACGAGYTGTGCAACTATGATTCGACAAAGTTGCAAAAAAAGGCAGTTRCTTGCCTTATGCTGGGCATTACTCACAAGTGATAATATAATTCACGAGTGATAGGCTAATATTGTCACCCATCAGATTATTCTTGATGTAATCTTGTCTTCTTGTCTTTACATATACTAAATAATGTGTGAAATGTGTTTTGATTTAGAATGGGCCATTAAATCATGCACCCGTCTCAAATCAGGGGGTAGTGGAAAAAATACTTTACCCGTGGTGCATTTTCATGCCAGCCAGGTAGGCTAAACTCCTGTTGTAAAGATAAGCATTGTGCTTAATATTAGGAAAGTTGAGAAACAAAAAAAAAAGTAGGCCTATAGAAAGCTGATAAGATACTCCTCTTTTTCGTAGAGGAAATCACTCTGTTTTCACACGCAATTGCATAGCCTATAGAAATTATGAGCAACATGAGCTCATGGGCTCATGATTAGATTTTCGATTACATTTGCATTGATGTCAGAGTGATTAGAGGGACAAACGAGTGCTGAGTACCAGGCAGTTAGCAAGTTTGGTAGGCTACTAATGACCATCAGCAGCATGAGAGCTTGGAGAAGCCTAATTCCATGGAATTTGACTGCCTTGGTGACCGCCGGTGTGGCGGTAATAAGGTCACCGCAACAGCTCAACTCCAGGTGGTAATGCTTATTGCTATTAGCATACCTGATAATATGGACCATGCATAGGCTATATGCATGGTCCAATATGTTCAAATAAATCTAACAAACAAAAATTGGAATCATTTCTAGAGGTGGAAATTATATTTTAGATGTGTCAGCATAATTTTATTTTCATTATTTTGGAGTAGAATGTCTTGTTAAAAAGTCCTTATACATAACAATTATCTGGGGGGGACGCCAGAACCCCAAAACAAGGGGGCAGGGACGTGGTAAAATAAAACGGATGGCAGTTGATGAAAATAGATCAGGAAGTCAGAAGATCAAGTCAGGAGCTCAAGATTTCGCCAGTAAAGTGACATCATTGCATCAACGTTGTTTGACGTAAAAAGCATACAGCGCCACCATAACATTTTTTGCACAGCTCTGGTACACTATCAGCCCGGTATAGCTGGAAGCCTGGTATATCCACAGCAGCTTCAGGTGTGCCAAGATTCAGTGAAACAGAAATGACAGAGAAGTCCTTTTTTGTTCTAATCAGAAGTTGTAGCTCGTCGATTTTGAGGCGAGTAAATGCATATTGGAGAGGAAATGACCTTGGAGCAGGGCACGGCGACCTCGCCTTCTCCCCGACGTTTCTCTCCCTCTTTCTCCGATGCACAGTCGCATAGCCTCAGTTAGAAATCCGACTCGTGGTCTGGGGTTTTCAGCAGTATATCGTCAGATGAGGACAGAATCTCAGGACAAAAACCAGCTGGTAATGTGTCCCTATTATTCAGTAGCTCATCCCGGGTGAAAGAAATTGCAATCCAAAAGTGAACTAACAAAAACAGTAAACACAGAAGCAGCTCCAAAACCCTGATGGTTTCCTCACTGGGTGCCTCACACAAAAGGCCCACCTGTTGTGGTAATTATCTGGGCCTGGTTCTTTTCTACTGCAGTATTCAGATTGCCCATTTCAATTAGTTCACAGCTACTTCAAAAACATTGACTGTAGTGATACATAAATTCACATTTGGACTGGTGAGTGTTCTAAGACTAAGTAATTACCAACCCTAGTGAATTGGGCCATTTCCACTACACCCGTGTTTCCCAACCTCTGTCCTCGGGACCCCAAGGGGTGCACGTTTAGTTTTTTGTTCTAGCACTACACAGTTGATTCAAATAATCAAAGCTTGATGATTATTTCAATCAGACGTGTAGTGCTAGGGCAAAAACCAAAGAGTGCACCTCTTTGGGTCCCGAGGAGAGTTTGGGAAACACTGCACTACACCAATCACTTCTTATTTCATAACGAACATACAGCCCTTGAGTGATCAAATACTGAGCTTTAGGAAAGCAGAATGACAAAGGGCCAAGCTYGGTTACCAATCAGACAGGCTTTACAAAACAGAGACAGGCAGTCACAAGAGAACTGCTGCAGCAACAGGACGTCGATAGAGCCCCTGAAGCTACCCAAATCCAAATGGATTGATTTAGCTCCAGTCATGCCACGATGCACTCCTCACACAGAGTGTGATTTGAGTGATGCAATCAATGGATACATCACTAGTGTGTGAGAAAGCTAAGCAACTTCACAGACACTGTCACAGCTATTTTATCAAGGTTTGAGTCCTTTGATCCAGTTATTTTTTTATTTTTTCACATTAGAAAAAATGTCCCCCATTCCTTATATTGTTTATTAAGACAGCCTATATTAAGTCCACCATCTTGACTTTGTTTAATTTGAGGGACCTAGGATTTTTAAGATCAATTCCTGCAATTCTATGTAGTTTAACAACACTCATTACATAGTTTAGGTATGCTATTTAATGATGATCRTAATAATAAATAAATAAGGAAAACAAAGTCTAGACCCGTTTTCCCCAAATGTTATTCCGCTACCATATATATTTTATTATAATTTATATGAACCCTCAATTTAATTATACATATTATTTTACAGAAAGTGAATAGATCAACTGATTGCGACAGTCACACATTGTATAAGATGACTTCACAAGGGTAAAAATATATATATATTTACAGTGGGGAGAACAAGTATTTGATACTTGCAAATTAATTACTTAAATCATACAATGTGATTTTCTGGATTTTTGTTTTAGATTCCATCTCTCACAGTTGAAGTGTACATATGATAAAAATGACAGACCTCTACATGCTTTGTAAGTAGGAAGACCTGCAAAATCGGCAGTGTATCAAATACTTGTTCTCCCCACTGTATATACTCCGACTTTAGAAGGTCGTAGCTCAGCTTCTGAACATCAGACACAAACCAAAGACAACAACCGCTTGTTTCTAGCCTAAAGCGTTGCAGACATATGAATCGCTGTAGATCGGTTTATACAATTGATAATTTAAAACATGTTTTGCCCCTCAAATCAAGGAAAGTCCTGTGACCCACCAGGTGGGTCACAGGTGAGACCCATAAGGGCCTGACGAACTATTTTAGATACAAAAATCAGTCATCCATAGGACAAGTAGCACCATTTTTACATCATTGTAAGATGCAAGGAACCACTTCACAAAATGAAATGCATTACTATATTTTTTAACAGAGAATCAGACAAAAATGGAGGCTACACTCTGGCTTCTTTGCATATTCCAGCCTGTCTCAAAATACAACACAACCCTTTTAAAGGCTCTCCTGAAGGATGGTTGGCCACCCTTGGTAGCCTATAAAATATTGCAACATTACAATTACAACCAAATAGTTTTTATGCCTTTATAAAATAAGTCCCTCCAGGGATTGAAATTGGAGGCAATAAAAAAAAAATATGTATTTGGTTCAAAACAGGCTCTGGAGACAGTTCTGGAAGGACAGATCAGATTGTTTAGCTTAAAAAATGTTGATGAGTTTTATATTTTCATATTATAAAGCTCAACAGTGCACACATGGCTGTAGGCTACACGTGAATCTTCCAAAATGCAATTAGAGGGAAGACGCTATTCTCTAAAACTATGACTAGGATTATGCCTTTGGCTGCTGGACAATAAAAATTAAAAAATTATTTAAAAAAGTTTTTTTTAAAGAACATGAGAAAAATGCTGGTTTCAATAGCTTGTTAAGTGTTTATAAATGTTGAGGGAATTATTTTTATCAAGGTCCAATTTGAAACAAGGTAATACATGCTCAATGAAATGACAAAKATCCAGGTTTTAATCTTATGGCTGCAGTCCCGGTAACAGGKCCGATATGACAACAGCCAGTCCAAGTGCAGGGCGCCAAATTCAAAAACCAGAAATCTCATAATTAAAATTCCTCAGACATTCATGTGTCTTATATCATTTTAAAGGTAATCTTGTTGTTAATCCCACCAAAGTGTCCGATTTCAAATAGGCTTTTCAGCGAAAGCACTACAAACGATTGTTAGGTCACCACAAAACCACAATAAGCATAGCCATTTCCCAGCTAAATATAGCTTCACAAAAACCAGAATAGAGATTCAATTAATCACTAACCTTCGATTATTTTCATCAGATGACACTCATAGGACTTCATGTTACACAATAAATGCATGTTTTGTTTGATTAAATTCATATTTATATCAAAAGATCTGAGTTTACATTGAGGCGACTAGATTGACTAGTTGCAAAAACATCAAGTGACTTTGCATAGCCACATCGTTTCAACAGAAATACTCATCATAAATATAGATGATAATACATATATACACATGGAATTATKGATATACCTCTCCTTAATGCAACCGCTGTGACAGATTTCAAAAAAAACTTTACGGAAATATAAACCATGCAATAATCTGAGACGGAGCTCAGGTGATTAGCCAAATTAGCCACCATGTTGGACTCAACAGAAACCACAAAATACATGATAAATGTTTCCTTACCTTTGAYGAATTCATCAGAATGTAGTCCTATGAATCCCAGGTCCACAATAAATGCTTGATTTGTTCGTTCATGTCCGTTATTTATGTCAAATTAGCTACTTTCGAATTGTTTACCAAAACCCTAACCAAAGTCTCAAAGCGCGACCACTATAACGTGACGAAATGTCCAAACATTCCGTTACAGTCAGTAGAAACATGGCAAACGATGTACTGAATCAATCTTTAGAATGTAGTTAACATACATCTTGAATAACGTTCCAACCGGAGAACTATAACGACTTCAATTGAGAGATGGAACACAGCTGCCTCTCACGTGAACGCGCGTGGGGAATGCATGGTCACCTCATGGGACCTCATACTAAATTCTGTCTAATTCGARCCCCCTTCACATTAGWSWRKWSASWRWMWMDTSTMMWMWMRMSWSARKTKMWGMYYKKCSAAGGCAGTGCAACATCATTAATAGCTCAAGTGGATTTCTTTAGGGACTCTGGTGAATACACACAGGCTCAGATTTCTGACTTCCTGTTTTGATTTCAACTCAGGATTTTGCCTGCCAATATGAGTTCTGTTAATCTCACAGACATAATTCAAACAGTTTTAGAAACTTTAGAGTGTTTTCTATCCAATGCTAATAATAATATGCAAATATTAGGAACTATGACTGAGGAGCAGGCCGTTTGATATGGGCACCTTTCATCCAAGCTACTCAATACTGCCCCTTCAGCCATAAGAAGTTAAACAATTATGATTAAATAGTTTTAAAATGCTGACCGCCTCCGCTCATATTCAAGTTGTCCCAGACAAGAGGACAAGCGTTAATGTCAAGCCCTGCCCTAGTTGGGAACCCCTGCTTTAAATCTGACCTGAACCAGATTRATATTAGACTACAATGTGATGAGAAACAATAGCCAATATGGGAAATGAAAGGTAGACCTACGTGCAATATCAAAATCACATCAGTTATAACATTGCTTTACGATGAGAAAGTGTGACAACTTAAGTTTTTTTCAATAGTCTTCAAGCGAAAAAAGAAAATGAATTCAAAAATCTTTATAAAATGCATTGGGTAGAAGTAAATTAATCCAGATATAAATTCATATACACATCTTAAAATGACCGTGTTTTCATTAATTTGATTATATAATCTTAAAGCCCATTCAAAAACAGTATGGGACGTAAGGCAAAATGTGCAGTCATCTTAATTACATAGGTCCAAACCCATGCTAGCAGATAGTGCAATGACGAAGTGTATGGGTAACGCTAGTTAGAGGCAGTTTCGTTAGCCAATGCTAACTTCCTTCATATTGGACAGACAAAAATGGTATCCGCGATTAATCTGACTCCTACCAAAATCCCAAAGTATCAATTTAAAGAGGCAAGCAGCAATAAATCATAGGTGTCATGTCACACAATTTATATCCATGAAGGAGAGTGAGCAGCTTCAATATAGTTCAGCATCTAATAAGGCATCTTTAATGAGACTAGCCTAACTCATCCTGCTGGAAGGCTTCTTAACACCACAGTACTGCACTGTGAATAAAATTAGGCCCTACTGCTTAGTTTTTGCCAAGGGTATCAAGATGCCCAAATCCTGCATAAACTTTAGTGTGATTACGGTTTTGCCGATTTATTGGCTGCATAGCTGGAAGAACCCCAAGATCCAACAGGAGAAGAGGACGGTGCTGGGGCAGAGGAAATGTTGTCAGGTCAAAGAAATCCATATGCCAATCATGAACAAATTAGGATGTGAGAAGAGAAATCTTGTGAGCTCAATAATTGTACTAAAGTTGTAGAGTACAATGCCAATGCGTCTTGACAGTGACTGCCTTTCTAGCYTTCAATCACAGATCAAAAGATCCCGGCTGTTTGAGATCGACTAGCCTACATTGCAGTCGGTGACTGCAGACTGAGCAAAATGTATGCTATCGAATAGTTATGTCATATCCTGGGCCAACTCTTGAAGATGTATGGCAGGGGTCAGTAACAGGCGTCCCGTGGGTCAAAACCGGCCTGTGAATTATTTCCCCCCCTCCAAGATAAAACAAAAACAAGACTAATATCAAGGATTTCAGTTTTTCGGCAAAAAAAATACTAAAAATCACCAGGAATACAGTAAACATTTCCACATATAAAGAGAGAGATGTGATCATGTCAATATAAAATATTTACAAAATTATTATTTTGAAATATAATATATTTTTGGGCTTACTTTTTGTACATTTTGCAATGTACAAATAATTATAAATTCTCTTCCGGACCGCATAACATCCGCTCAGACAAAAATCAGACCGCAGCTGAATCTAGTTGKCTATTCCCTACCACTACYCAATTCAAACGGACTTGGGTTTAAAGTGAACAGGTGCTAAGATCTGTTAATAATTGAAGGTGTCAGAAATGTGTATACCTGTGTTATCACGCTCTTATGCACTTCCCTTCAATTAATGGTGGTCTGCTACAAACTTTACCCTGGTAAAGCCACTTGAGTACTGCCAAGTCATCTGTGGTCCCACTGAAATAACAGGTTATAGCCGGTAGCTCTCCGTCAAGTCCCCAGCCCTGTAAATGAGTGACATCTTAGTGGATGAATGAATAAATTATACTGCAGGCTTGGTAGAGTGTAGCGAGTCGTCTGAAACAAATACAGCACACAGTGAGAAACTTGAGACAGCACCCAGACCAGGAATGGTGACAGAAGATCTTTAATCAACGACAAAAAAAATACAGAGTTGGCTGATGCCGTTGGATCCCAACCAGAGCATGGCATTTTGGTAAATTAAGAAACACTCAAACAGTGGACTTGGTACGCAATATTTTAACTGAAAAGGTAATGCCATAAGTCCTCATGGTGGATAACAGCATGTGGTTGGGTAAAATGCCAGTGTAATCCTGGTGTGGTTAAACTGGTGCTGAGACACAAGAAAAAAATGGCAGTAAGCCTGACATTACAATTTTCACAAGGGAAGTTGGTACATGGGGGATGGACAGTCTTCCAGTGGTGTTTATTCGTGGGTGCGAAGGGTAACCAGACTTCCCCAAAATAATTACCAAGAAAGAAAACAGAAAATAATTTATAATCTTTCATCTCTGTGTTTCATAATTTTCCTTAAAATCACAGGAGGATGAATGTATCTCACCTTAGAAAGCATCCAAGCGAGCGAAACAGCACCCCTCTGTCTCTGTAGGCCATCTATCTGATGCGGTCTTGACTGAAAGCGTATGACATTGTTGCAGCCCGTAGCATTGAATGCAAGGGAAGCCAGCAAGTATTTGGCCTCTCTTGATAAAAAAAATTGTATAAAATAATAGCCAATCAGTGTGAGCTCAACTGTGAATGGTCCTGGCGCACCCAAAAAAAAAGTTTAAAAAAAAAACATTTAAAAAAGTGTCAATGGAAGCCAGTTTGGGTTTGGCGTCACTCCTATCAAATCGCATTGAGAGCAAACGTCATTGACAGAAACAACTTGAATTGTTGCATCTTGTTGTGTTGTCCTCCGGTGGCAAGCTAGCTAAAATTGTCCCTTTCCTAAATTAGCCATGGAAATACGGATTTGGACTTCTGGTATTTTATTAGGATCCCCATTAGCTGTTGCAAAAGCAGCAGCTACAGTTCCTGGGGTCCACACAAAACACAATACAGAATGACATAATACAGAACATCATTAGACAAGAACAGAACTACATACATTTTTAAAAAGGCACACGTAGCCTACATATCAATGCATACACAAGCTATCTAGGTCTAATAGGGGAGAGGCGTTGTGCCGCAAGGTGTTGCTTTATCTGTTTTTTGAAACCAGGTTTGCCGTTTATTTGAGCAATATGAGATGGAAGGAAGTTCCATGCAATACTGTACGTACTTGAATTTGTTCTGGATAATACTGTACGTACTTGAATTTGTTCTGGATTTTGGGACTACGAAAAAAAACGTGCCGCTCTGTTCTGGGCCAGCTGCAGCTTAACTAGGTCTTTCCTTGCCGCACTGGACCACACGACTGGACAATAATCAAGATTAGATAAAACTAAAGCTTGCAGAACTTGCTTTTTGGAGTGTGGCGTCAAAAAAGCAGAGCATCCCTTTGTTACGGCTAGACCTCTCCCCATCTCTGCAACCATTGAATCTATATGTTTTGACCATGACAGTTTACAATCTAAGGTAACGCCAAGTAATTTAGTCTCCTCAACTTGTTCAACAGCCACACCAGTTTAATTTCCATCATTCTTTATATCATTGATCTTGGCTTCATAATAAAGTTTGTTATTTTTGTTGAGATTAGTCCCAACATTTCTCAATTTGCATTAAGTAAGCCAGTCAGATATACAGCCAGACTTATTAGCCAACCCTTTTGCCCCATCTCGTTCAACTCCTCATCAATCCATGGACCCTAAACAGTTCTAACAGTCAGTTTAACAGGTGCATGTTTATCAATAATTGGAAGAAGCAAATTCATAAATTCATCAAGTGCAGCATCTGGATTAGAGATCGACCGATTAATCGGAATGGACGATTAATTAGGGRCGATTTCAAGTTGTCATAACAATCGGTAATCTGCATTTTTGGACACCGATCATGGCCGATTACATTGCACTCCACGAGGAGACTGCGTGGCAGGCTGACTACCTGTTATGCGAGTGCAGCAAGGAGCCACGGTAAGGTGCTAGCTAGCATTAAACGTATCTTATAAAAAACAATCAATCTTAACATTATCACTAGTTAACTACACTTGGTTGATGATATTACTAGTTTATCTAGCTTGTCCTGCATTGCATATAATCGATGCYGTGCCTGTTAATTTATCATTGAAATCATAGCCTACTTCGCCAAGCGGGTGATTTAACAAGCGCATTCGTGAAAAAAGCACTGTCGTTGCATCAATGTACATAACCATAAACATCAACGCCTTTCTTAACTTCACTAGGGTAGGGGGCAGCATTCGGAATATTGGATTAAATGCATGCCCAATTTAAACTGCCTGCTTCTCGGGCCCAGAAGATATGATATGCATAGAACTGGTAGATATGAACAGAAAACACTCTAAAGTTTCCAAAACTGTTCAAATAGTGTCTGTGAGTATAACAGAACTGATTTGGCAGGCGAAAACCTGAGAAAAATACTTCCTGAATGGATTTTCTTTTTTGGTTTTGTAGTTTTCTATTCAATGCCATAACAGTATCCATTGACTTAGGACTCAAGCTGCAGTTTCTATGCCTTCCACTAGATGTCAACAGTCTTTAGAAATAGTTTCAGGCTTGTATTCTGAAAGAATGAGGGAATAAGAGCATTCGGAATGACTGGACGCTAAAGTGTCGCAGAGCTTTTTCATGCGCTCGACAGAGAGAGAGAGCAATTCTTGTTTACCTTTTAAATTGACGACGTTATTGTCCGGTTGAAATATTATCGATTATTTAGGCTAAAAACAACCTGAGGATTGAATATAAACATCGTCTGACATGTTTCTATGAACTTTACGGATACAATTTGGATTTTTTTGTCTTCCTGTTTTGACTGCGTTTGAGCCTGTGGTTTACTGAAGAAAACGCGCTTACAAAACGGAGGTTTTTGTATATAAATAGACTTTATCGAACAAACGAAACATTTATTGAGTAAATTAATGTCTGCTGAGTCAACCATATGAAGATCATCAAAGGTAAGGGATTCATTTTATCTTTATTTCTGACTGACTGTTCTACTTGACTGGTTACTGTTTGTAATAAATTGTCTAGTGGGCTATGTTCTCAAATAATCGTAAGGTATGCTTTCGCCGTAAGGCATTTTTCAAATCTGACACCGTGGTTGGATTCACAAGACATTCATCTTTAAACCTATGTAAAATATGTTTTGTTTTCTGAATTTTTATAATGAGTATTTCTGTATTTGAATTCGGCGCCCAGCAGTTTCACTGGCTGTTGAAGAGGTGGAACGCTAACGTCCCACATACCCAAGAGAGGTTAAAATCAATACACAAGTATATATTTTTAAACCTGCATATTTAGTTAATATTGCCTGCTAACATTAATTTCTTTTAACTAGGGAAATTGTGTCACTTCTCTTGCGTTCTGTGCAAAAGAGTCAGGGTATGTGCAGCAGTTTGGTCCGCCTGGCTCGTTGCGAACTGTGAAGACTATTTCTTCCTAACAAAGACAGCCAACTTCGCCAAACGGGGGATGATTTAACAAAAGCGCATTTGCGAAAAAAAGCATAATCGTTGCACGAATGTACCTAACCATAAACATCAATGCCTTTCTTAAAATCAATACACAGAAGTATATWTTTTTTTAACCTGCATATTTTGTTAAAAMAAATTAATGTTAGCAGGCAATATTAAACTAGGGAAATTGTGTCACTTCTCTTGCGTTCATTGCACGTAGAGTCAGGGTATATGCAACAGTTTGGGCCACCTGGCTCGTTGCGAACTAATTTGCCAGAATTTTACGTAATTATGACATAACATTGAAGGTTGTGCAATGTAACAGGAATATTTAGACTTATGGATACCACCCGTTAGATTAAACACGGAACGGTTCCGTATTTCACTGAAAGAATAAACGTTTTATTTTCGAAATTATAGTTTCCGGAATTGACCATATTAATGACCTAAGGCTCGTATTTCTGTGTGTTATGTTATAATTAAGTCTATGATTTGATATAGCAGTCTGACTGAGCGGTGGTAGGCAGCAGCAGGCTCGTAAGCAATCATTCAAAAAGCACTTTCATGCGTTTGCCAGCAGCTCTTCGCAATGCTTCAAGCATTGCGCTGTTTATGACTTTATGACTAGCAACCCTATCAACTCCCGAGATTAGGCTGGTGTAACCGATGTGAAATGGCTAGCTAGTTAGCGGGGTGCGCGCTAATAGCGTTTCAAACGTCACTCGCTCTGAGACTTGGAGTAGGTGTTCCCCTTGCAGAGGGGCCGCGGCTTTTGTGGAGCGATGGGTAACGACGCTTCGAGGGTGGCTGTTTTCGATGTGTTCCTGGTTCGAGCCCAGGTAGGGGCGAGGAGAGGGACGGAAGCTATACTGTTACACTGGCAATACTAAAGTGCCTATAAGACATCCATAGTCAAAGGTATATGAAATACAAATGGTATAGAGAAAAGTCCTATAATTCCTATAATAACCTCAACCTAAAACTTCTTACCTGGGAATATTGAAGACTCATGTAAAAAGGAACCACCAGCTTTTATATGTTCTCATGTTCTGAGCAAGAAACTTAAACGTTAGCTTTTTTTACAAGGAACATATTGCACTTTTACTTTCTTCTCCAACACTGTTTTTGCTTTATTTAAACCAAATTGAACATGTTTCATTATTTATTTGAGGCTAAATTGATTTTATTGATGTATTATATTAAAAGTTAAAATAAAAGTGTTCATTCAGTATTGTTGTAATTGTCATTATTACAAATAAATAATTAAAAAATATATATATTTTTCTTCAAATATTATATATTTTCTTCTTTACTAAAAAAAAAAAATATATATTAAAAAGGTAAATATATTTAAAAATAAATTGTATATATACAATTTATTTTTGTGATTATGATTTCACACGCCGGTACCGATTACTGGAGACCAAAAAACCGATACCGATTAAATCTCCGATTTATTTTATATATATATATATATACAGTGGGGAGAACAAGTATTTGATACACTGACAATCTTGCAGGTTTTCCTACTTACAAAGCATGTAGAAGGTCTGTAATTTTTATCATAGGTACACTTCAACTGTGAGAGAAGGAATCTAAAACAAAAATCCAGAAAATCACATTGTATGATTTTTAATTAATTAATTTGCATTTTATTGCATGACATAAGTATTTGATACATCAGAAAAGCAGAACTGAATATTTGGTACAGAAACCTTAGTTTGCAATTACAGAGATCATACGTTTCCTGTAGTTCTTGACCAGGTTTGCACACACTGCAGCAGGGATTTTGGCCCACTCCTCCATACAGACCTTCTCCAGATCCTTCAGGTTTCGGGCTGTCGCTGGGCAATACGGACTTTCGGCTCCCTCCAAAGATTTCTATTGGGTTCAGGTCTGGAGACTGGCTAGGCCACTCCAGGACCTTGAGATGCTTCTTACGGAGCCACTCCTTAGTTGCCCTGGCTGTGTTTTCGGGTCGTTGTCATGCGGAAGACCCAGGCACGACCCATCTTCAATGCTCTTACTGAGGGAAGGAGGTTGTTGGTCAAGATCTCGCGATACATGGCCCCATCCATCCTCCCCTCAATACGGTGCATCGTCCTGTCCCCTTTGCAGAAAAGCATCCCCAAAGAATGATGTTTCCACCTCCATGCTTCACGTTGGGATGGTGTTCTTGGGGTTGTACTCATCCTTCTATTCCTCCAAACACGGCCGAGTGGAGTTTAGAGCAAAAAGCTCTTATTTGTCTCATCAGACCACATGCCTTCTCCCATTCCTCCTCTGGATCATCCAGATGGTCATTGGCAAACTTCAGACGGGCCTGGACATGCGCTGCTTGAGCAGGGGGACCTTGCGTGCGCTGCAGGATTTTAATCCACATGACGGCGTAGTGTTACTAATGGTTTTCTTTGAGACTGTGGTCCCAGCTCTCTTCAGGTCATTGACCAGGTCCTGCCGTGTAGTTCTGGGCTGATCCCTCACATTCCTCATTCATCATGATGCCCCACGAGGTGAGATCTTGCATGGACCCCAGACCGAGGGTGATTGACCGTCATCTTGAACTTCTTCCATTTTCTAATAATTGTGCCAACAGTTGTTGCCTTCTCACCAAGCTGCTTGCCTATTGTCCTGTTAGCCCATCCCAGCCTTGTACAGGTCTACAATTTATCCCTAATGTCCTTACACAGCTCTCTGGTCTTGGCCATTGTGGAGAGGTTGGAGTCTGTTTGATTGAGTGTGTGGACAGGTGTCTTTTATACAGGTAACGAGTTCAAACAGGTGCAGTTAATACAGGTAATGAGTGGAGAACAGGAGGGCTTCTTAAAGAAAAACTAACAGGTCTGTGAGAGCCGAATTCTTACTGGTTGGTAGGTGATCAAATACTTATGTCAGCAATAAAATGCAAATTAATTACTTAAAAATCATACAATGTGATTTTCTGGATTTTTTTAGATTCCGTCTCTCACAGTTGAAGTGTACCTATGATAAAAATGACAGACCTCTACATGCTTTGTAAGTAGGAAAACCTGCAAAATCGGCAGTGTATCAAATACTTGTTCTCCCCACTGTATATATATAGCAATTGTTTACAGACAGATTATTTCACTTATAGTTCACTGTATCACAATTCCAGTGGTCAGAAGTTTACATACACTAAGTTGACTGTGCCTTTAAACAGCTAGAAATTCCAGAAAATTATATTATGGCTTTAGAAGCATCTGATAGGCTAATTGACATCATTTGAGTCAATTGGAGGTGTACCTGTGGATGTATTTCAAGCCTACCTTCAAACTCAGTGCCTCTTTGCTTGACATCATGGTAAAATAAAATAAATCAGCCAAGACCAAAATAAATAATTGTAGACCTCTACAAGTCTGGTTCATCCTTGGAGCAATTTCCAAATGCCTGAGGGTACCACGTTCATCTGTATAAACAATAGTACGCAAGTATAAACACCATGGACCATGCAGCCGTCATACCGCTCAGGAAGGAGACGCATTCTGTCTCCTAGAGATGAACTGTTTGCCCTAATGACCATCGTTATGTAAGTGGGAAGCTTGCAAGCTGAAGAACACCACCCCAACCATGAAGCACGGGGTGGCAGCATCAATGTGATCAAAGTGATGCCACTCAAATACCTTGACTTGTGTTCTTAAGCCATTTTGCCACAGCTTTGGGAAGTATGCGTCGGGTCATTGTCCATTTGGAAGACCCATTTGCGACCAAGCTTTAACTTCCTGACCCATGTCTTGAGATGTTGCTTCAAATATCCACATACTTTTCCTGCCTCATGCTGCAATCTATTTTGTGAAGTGCACCAGTCCCTCCTGCAGCAAAGCACCCCCACAACATGACGCTGCAACCCCCGTGCTTCACGGTTGGGATGGTGTCTTCAGCTTACAAGCCTCCCCCTTTTTCCTCCAACATACGATGGTCATTATGGCCAACCAGTTCTAATTTAGTTCACATTAGACCAGAGGATATTTCTCCAAAAAGTACGATCTTTGTCCCCATGTGCAGTTGCAAACCGTAGTCTGGCTTTTTCATGGAGGTTTTGGAGCAGTGGCTTCTTCCTTACTGAGCGACCTTTCAGGTTATGTCGGCATAGGACTCGTTTTACTGTGGATATAGATACTTTTGTACCCGTTTCCTCCAGCATCTTCACAAGGTCCTTTGCTGTTGTTCTGGGATTGATTTGCACTTTTCGCACCAAAGTACGTTCATCTCTAGGAGACAGAACGCATCTCCTTCCTGAGTGGTATGACGGCTGTGTGGTCCCATGGTGCTCATACTTGCGTACTATTGTTTGTATAGATAAACATGGTACCTTCAGGCATTTGGAAATTGCTCCCAAGGTTGAATCAGACTTGTAGAGGTCTTACAATTTAGATTTCTTTTGATTTTCCCACGATGTCAAGCAAAGAGGCACTGAGTATGAAGGTAGGCCTTGATACATCCACAGGTACACCTCCWATTGACTCAAATGATGCCAATTAGCCTATCAGAAGCTTCTAAAGCCATAATATCATTTACTGGAATTTTCCAAGCTGTTTAAAGGCACAGTCAACTTAGCGTATGTAAACTTCTGACCCACTGGATTTGTGATACAGTGAATTATAAGTGAAATAATCTGTCTGTAAACAATTGTTGGAAAAATGACTTGTGTCATGCATGAAGTAGATGTCCTAACCGACTTGCAAAAACTATAGTTTGTTAACAAGAAATTTGTGGAATGGTTGAAAAACGAGTTTTAATGACTCCAACCTAAGTGTATGTAAACTTCCGACTTCAACTGTAGGTTGTAATATTGCTTTTTTTCTGGCTTCCCCAGTGATTATACCCATGCACCACTACTGCGGTCTTCCCTAAAAACGTACTACTGCTCCTCTGATGAAAGACAGACCTATGACCAAGTAGCTTGGCATGAAAATGGGTTGGCTTTCGAACTTTCTATTTGCCAACACATAGTTTCCGGCTTTTCACTGACAGCAAATGTTGCGCAGCATACTAGGCCTAGCTTCTTTCATTTTAACAGAGGCAAAATATTGCCGCAGTGCTTAGTTCCTAACATTCTTGCAGCCATTGATATAGCATGGTGAAATATTAATTACAAAAAAATAAGATGCACAATGCATGTGTGACAATTAAGTATGCCTACCTGCATCCGATGGCCGATAACTGAAATAGCCATCATAATATAGCCTTCAACAATGATAAGTAATTATAGGATTAATGACGCATTGCTCCCACAATCCATTTGCTCCATGTTCACTTCATACCTTTTAGGGCTGAKCCCATTAAGTCGACTGGTCGATTGTTTGGTCGATAGGCTGTTGGTCGACCAATATTTATTTTTAGTCGAGCAGTGGAAAATATTTGTAAAAATATGTATGGCACATGAGACACCAGTCTGATTCACGTCTGTCTGAGTGGACTAATCCATTGCAGAGGCCATAGGYATGGCACACCAGTATCACCAGTTATACATTTACCATTAATTCCCACTATTTCTAATCTACAATGTTTGTTTGGTTAAGGTAATTTCTGTTAATGCATTCAATATATTATTACTACAGTCTTACCATCATCCTTGTAGGAGTGGACACATTGTTTGCAGAGCACACAACCTAGGCTACACTGATTTATTTCATTCCATTTACAAGTTGTCAATTTATTCATTGTCTTTTGTTTGTACTGTAGCGCTCCTGTCAATCTTGACTAAGGACACACACCTGATTACGCATAGAAGTAAGCCTATAGGCTACCTGGCTTGCACGCAAATGCAGGCCTATAAATGTGCCCCTTTGGGGATCTAATACTATTTCTCAAAGTAATTTTTTCTTRGCCTCAAACGGCAAGTAAACGAAGTCTGTTTTTACATCCATTGAGAATGACAATAGTTCCTCAATGTAGCCTATTTGAAAAATCTTTCCAGCTCTATCCCTTTAGATAAACATTCAGAAAGGGGGAAAAAATGTCATGCCCTGATCCGGTGGAAATATCATAAAATAGGCCTACCTGATTACTTCTTATCCCGCAAATATCCTACAGTTGTGTCTCTCCAGCGCTCACTGGCACAGGAAACTGAGAGCCCAGAATATTTTATGCAATGTTACTAGTTCGCTAGCAGGAGCTTTGGGCCGGACCAAGCTAATAGTTGACAATGTTTCAAGTTCCTTGCAAACAGGCCATGCCATGTTAATTGTTTACAAGGACAGGGAGCGCAGCATATTGTAGCCTCAATTACCTAGATAGCTAGCTGGCTAACTGAGCAATCTTCTCTACATTGATTTGATGCAGTCAAGTAGGACTGAGTGATATGGCCAAAATATCATACCACGGTATTTTTATTTTATTTTTTAATTGGACGGTATGATGATATTTTATGTTTTTGAATAATATGTATTATTTGGTGTATGTCCATCATCCATTTRGTATGATATGTTACAAATTTGTTGTGGCTAACGTTAGTTAAGTGGCTAGGGGCTAGAGTTAGGAGTCAAGGTTAGGGCAGGGTTAGCTAAAAGGGTTAAGGTTAGGGAAAGGGTTAGATAACATGCTAAGAAGTAACAACGCTGTTAATTAGCAAAAATTGTCCTTGAGATTCACACACAACCTTTGGGTTGCTAGATGTTAGGGGTCAAGGTTAGGAGTTAGGTTAGGGTTAGCTAAGAGGGTTAAGGTTTGAAGAAGGGTTCACTAACATGCTAAGTAGTTGCAAAGTAGCTAAAAAGTAGTTGCAAAATAGCACATTTTGCTAAAATGCTAAACATGTCCATGAGATTCGAACACACAACCTTTGCGTTGCAAGACATTCACGTTATACACCCACCCCGACCATACAAACCCTCCTTTTGTTTTTGCCTCAAGTAATCTTCCATCTAATGTAACCATAGCAAACGTAACATATCATTCAAATTTCAGTGTCCAGGATGGATTTACACTTACCATGTTATATCTAGTCTATGAGACCAGTGACATTTCACATTCAACAGGGTTTGGTTAGCYCTAGGATGCAAGAAAGGTCAGGCATCATAAACTGGTGTAGGCTGGTGTCATGTAAACTACTCAATATCGACAAATAACCCTGGTCTTGAGAAAAGGGAAGAAAAAAAATTGCTGCAAGGGATTCCTAAGCTAACTAAGTAGAAGTATAAGGCTCCCCTTGAAATATGGAGCATCTGAATTGAAAGAGAACGTATTGCTACTCCTGTTCTGCCTGGACCAGATCAGAAAATCGATTTATTTGCAGTGGACAGCTGGAAAAATCCTAGGCCTACATTTTTCTTGGACGATCACTAAAATCAGGGACATGCTCTGAGCTGTGGTTTTGGCAACAAGATACAGAAGATAATTGATAGCCATCAAACAATGGAGGGACCATGTTAAAGGGAACTCTGTGAAAAAATAATTTAGCCACAGGTTCAATCAAAAATCAGTCATTTCCAGTGGTTGGTCAAAACTTAACAGAATTTTAAAAACTGTTAGGCCAATGCTACATTATCATTCACATAATGTGTAGGCCGTCATTGTAAATAAGAATTTGTTGTTAACGGACTTGACTAGTTAAATAAATAAAAATCTGGATTTTTACACCTCTAGCAGTATGATACACAGTGGTTTAAATTGTGCGAGTCTACTTTTGATTATATTTTGAGCACATACTGTGACCTGACCCAAGCTAGGCCTATCTCCCACTCAGCAATACCACAACTTTGGAAGCCAAGTTTCAGCCCACTGTGTGTGTGTGTGTGTGTGTTAATATGAGAAAGTGTTATTTTAAGTCCCAACCACAAGTTTTTTGGGGGGTTATCTGTACTTCACTATTTATATTTTTGAAGACTTTTTACTTTTACTTCACTACATTCCTAAAGAAAATAATGTACTTTTTACTCTATACATGTCTTCCGACACCCAAAAGTAAATTGAATGGCTAGCAGGACAGGAAAATTGTCAAATTCATGCACTTATCAAGAGAACATCCCTGGTCCTCCCCATTGCCTCTGATCTGGCAGACTCAGTGTTGGAGTATGCTCCTGGCTATCCTTAAATAAATGTGTGTTTTTTTAAWGCCAATTGTGCTGTCTGGTTTGCTAAAATAGGGAATTTGAAATGACTTACTAAGTATATTTCAGCAATTACATTTACTTTTGATACTTAAGTATATTTCAAACCAAATACTTTTAGAGACTTTTACTCAAGCAGTATTTTAATTGCGGGACTTTCACTTGAGTAGTTTTCTTTAGAGATATCTTTACTTTTACTCAAGTATGACAATTTGGTACTTCTTCCACCACTGCCGACCACATCCTCTCATCACTGCAGAAAAACAATTCTGCTTTAGTAGGTAAATAGCTTATTATATTACTCAGGGGTTGGAACCATTTTCAAAGAACATAAAAAAAGAACAAACCATTTTTAGGAACGGAAACAAAAGTGATATCTAGTGTTCCAGAACAGAACCATTATTTTCAAATCTTAAGAACAAGTTGTTTTTCTTTGTTCCAGAAAAATTACACATTTCTAGTGCATCATTCTGTAATAATTCATGTAATAATTCATGTAATATCCTAAACACATTCCGATTCACTTCATGTCCCCTCCATCCCCACATCACAGGAGGCATAATAATGGCCGGAACGAAGCAAATGGAATATCAAACACATGGAAACCATGCGTTTGATGTATTTGATACCATTCCACTCCAGCCATTACCACAAGCCTGCACTTATCTGACCAATCAAACATGTAAACAAATATCTTACCCGTTCCACAGAAAGCTGCTCTCTGAAAATTGGTGGAGTAAATGTAAAAACAATGTTGATTTCAAAGGTTAAAAAATGAAGGAAAACTTTCGACGTGTGCCAATGGGGATTTGCGCTCCATAATACAGTTGAAAATCAGTGTTCATGTTATGAGTGTGGACAAAGTGAAAGTGCCAGTCTTCTCATTGGAAGTGCTTTTAAATCATTCATATAAATTCAATCTTGAAGGCTGTGCACAATTAATTATACACTGAACAAAAAATAAACGCAACATGTAAAGTTTTGGTCCCATGTTTCATGAGCTGAAATGATCCCAGAAATGTTCCATACACACAAAAATATTATTTAGCGCAAATTGTGCACACATTTATTTACATCCCTGTTAGTGAGCATTTCTCCTTTGCCAAGATAATCAATTCACCTGACAGGTGTGGCATATTAAAGGCCTCCCGGGTGGCGCAGTGGTCTAGGGCACTGCATCGCAGCGCTAGCTGTGCCACCAGAGACTCTGGGTTCGCGCCCAGGCTCTGTCGCAGCCGGCCGCGACCGGGAGGTCCGTGGGGCGACGCACAATTGGCCTAGCGTCGTCCGGGTTAGGGAGGGTTTGGCCGGTAGGGATATCCTTGTCTCATCGCGCACCAGCGACTCCTGTGGCGGGCCGGGCACAGTGCGCGCTAACCAAGGTAGCCAGGGGAACGGTGTTTCCTCCGACACATTGGTGCGGCTGGCTTCCGGGTTGGAGGCACGCTGTGTTAAGAAGCAGTGCAGCTTGGTTGGGTTGTGTTTCGGAGGACGCATGGCTTTCGTACGGGAGTTGTAGCGATGAGACAAGATAGTAATTAGTAACAATTGGATACCACAAAAACAGTTCTGCAAGGTGAACAGACACTAAACAGAAAATAAACACCCACAACCAAAATGGGGAAAACAGGGTACCTAAGTATGCCAGGCCAAACACAGAAATACAATAACATAGAAAAAAGAACATAGACTACCCACCCCAACTCACGCCCTGACCAACCTAACACAAAGACATAAAAAAGGAACTAAGGTTAGAACGTGACAGCATTAAGCTTAGCAAAGTTCAATAGCAATGATAGGTTTGTCGACACAGAAGGTATCCCAAATGTGAACATCCTGGACCAACCAAGAGCTTGGTGAGTGAAAGTATATGCAGCAAATTTTGGGGGGGTAAATACAGAATCCTCTGCTCTCCAATACCTTTCAATAGACATAATTTAACTATTAGTTTGTCGTTTTTTTTAACCTTGAGTCACAGGAGTGGACATCAGATGAAATAAATAMTTCTTCACAGCTGGGAAGTGAGACAGGTTAAATGTGCCAAGAAAGTGCTGCCCACAAAACATGGCTTGAAAAAGAGCTTAACTGGAAAGAACCATGTTCATTGCTGGCAAATTAACAATACCACAATGAAAAGGCTCACAATGAATAACATAGTTGATTGAGATTTTGGACAATAACAAGTACGAGCCTCATCTACAGTAGGTCCAGAAATTAGCTGATCAAAAGATATTGATGCAACTGCAGTCACAGTGGGGACTATCCATTKATAAGGCTACACAGTTGACTTGCAGATATGATAAGAAGGCTAGAGCAGGGACGGGCAACTCCAGTCCTCAGGGGCCAAAGTGGTTGTCTCACTCCCCCCCCAATCCCTAGCAAACACATCTGATTAAACTAATTGCAGTCTAAACTAAAAGATCATTCATTGATTATTGGAGTCAGTTGTGTTAGCTGGGGCAAAAATGTGACACCAATCAGGCCACAAAGGACTGGAGTTGGTGTCACATTAGAGTGTAAGCCACTAGAGTGTAAGCCATTTATTTATTTCACCTTTATTTAACCGGGTAGGCAAGTTGAGAACAAGTTCTCATTTACAATTGCGACCTGGCCAAGATAAAGCAAAGCAGTTCGACACATACAACAACACAGAGTTACACATGGAGTAAAACAAACATACAGTCAATAATACAGTAGAAAAATAAGTCTATATACAATGTGAGCAAGTGAGGTGAGGGCAAAAAAAAGGCCATGCTGGCAAAGTAAATACAATATAGCAAGTAAAAAAGTAAAACACTGGAATGGGTAAAACTGCCACAGTCAGCTTAAAATCAAAAGATGCATAGAAATAAGGGATAGACCTAAATAAGCTGTTTCCATTAACTTGTCCAGTGATTTTATTGTTGTTGACATTTAGAAAGTTTGCATAGAAATTGCAACAACTGCCTTTGTTTCTACTGAACTGTCTTGTGAGAAAAACAGCAGGCCGTAATGATGTCAACCCCCTGCCCCCAAAAAATGTAAACATTTGCAAAAACCTTGAGTGCCGAATAAAAAAAAATGAAAGTGGTTCAACTGTTTCCATAATCCATTTAGGGAAATTACGCGTTAATAAATGTGACAGTTTGTATGCCTTCCCACCTACAGTATGTTTCATGTCTCAGGTAGCCCGCAAAGGCCAGCGTGTATAGAATGGAAGAATTTACTCATATTTGCCATATTCCAATAATTCTCATGTGCCAACGTATCGCCATGGTCTGTGCCATTGTGCAGCTTGCACTCCTGTAGAGCTGAAATAATTGGGTTGTGAAACTTGCATCCAGCCAACCAGAAAAGCAAGGCGAAACAATTCAGGCATTCTTGAAAGTCAAGACAATCCTTGTTCTGCAAATAAACATTTGTATTTTTGCAAGCAGTAGACTTTTAGAATTAAAATGTGTAGTGGAGCTTTATAGTTATGCGTGACATCACGTGCCCAGAGTACCTTAAATTATTCGGCAATAATCATTTATTCTGAAAAACTGTTTTCATCATAATTCCTCACAATAAAGAAAGTTTGACAAAAGACAAATCCACACATTCAATGGATAAAAAATATGTTGTCGATCTTTAGAACATTTCTTCAATAGCTGCTGTTTCTATTACACTTCGCAATGTTTTTTTTGCGACATTGCTTTTATTGAATAAACCTGGGTCAATGGAAACCTGCCTAATGAGCAGCAATAAGCTAAATACAAAAATGCTGTGAGTTTAGCAATGTGATAGTCTCAGTCTGCAAGACCTAGGCTACACTTGAATGCAATTTGTAGGCCTATTTAGGGGTTTGTAGCCTTGACTTTCAGGGAAAACAAGTCAAACGAACAACCTTGCAACACAGTCAATGAGGAAATGGGTGAATGCATCATTTCCTTCATGAGGCCATCTGTTGGCCTCTATATTAGACAACTGACAACACTATCGTAATGAAGACAACGGAATACAAAGCTGAGAAGTCTTAATGAGGAAAAGCCTTGTCTTGTGATGAACTGCTTACAAAACCAATGTGTTCAGACAACAATGGCACCAATTTAATTTGGAAACTGTTCTTAACCACAGGAATTGGTCCCGACTTTCCCAAATGTGGAATGGCAACATATGGTAAATGTCAAGCACTCAAGATTGTTGTTTGAAAGATGTCGCAAACGGATCACTTTAATCTCCAAATTCAGTTTACGCAAAGCATTCAAGCAATGTTTTCCAACAGAACAGAACATCTTTGTAAGAACGCCTGAAACCTAGACATTGTTGTCCCATACTAACTCCCTGTCTCTTCATATTAAGGTCCCATCTTCAATTTCATAAATGAGTTAGTGAGGACTTGGCCTAGGATATTTTTAAACAATAGTATTCAATCTGATGGAGGTTTATCCCCTCCTAGTAGTCACCTATCCAGAATTCAGCTAAATAGCGCAGATATTTACCATGAGCTGACAACACAGAAGTTACTTAATTTGCTCTGAATGGTGAATTGACACTTGCGATGAAATTCAGACAAGACCTATACTTTCACCTGACCGTTTGCATTGTCAATGTGTGTGTGAACAGTGGTTTTTGGATTGCAAGTGGTCGTATGGTCGAGGTTGCTGAACCAATGTGCATAACATGTACACTTCGTGGAAGATCAAATCTAAGGATGCATCCACTATGCTAACCATCTAGCCAACCATGCATCCCTCTTCGCGTTTTGAAATCCGTATGCAAATATGACTTACCTTTATAATGCTGCTCCTGCGTGGTATTCCAGATTTGGAATCCAATCCGACAGAGGAGTTGTTGGCTGTTTCAAGCACTGGGCTGTCAGGTAACGTTACGGCGACAGATTCTGATCCAACCATGTCTGCCGGTATCCCACAGTCCCCATTGAAGACAGATACTTCGCACTGCGTCTTCCCGTCTGTTTTATCACTGGTAAAGGCCACCAAATCCCCAGTATTCGATGGAGATGAGCCGTCGTTCTCTCCAAACTCCGCCATAGGCACTCCACGCAAAGACAGACCAAGCGTAGCTGTCAAGCTGCAATGTAGGTGTTTCACTTGCAACGCTGTTGTATTTATCCAATGTCCTGGCTTGCTAGCTAGCTACCTCGTTATAACATCTGCACAAAAACGTTCCGTATCATCTTTCGGTCCATATTTGACTCGTACCTAATGTCGCGTGCTCCATGGATTGTGCTCTGTAAAACAAAACGCATCATTAACAAGAGACACTGAATATCAATAGATTCAACTGTTCAATGTTAGACATTATCATCTGAAATTGCATGCACACAATATGTCTAATTATGTGACTAACGTTAGCTAATTACATACAAACAGTGCAATTGCATTCAATGGACTTTTCAATTGGCAAAGCTGTCGGTATAACATTTCAAAATGATGTTTCATAATGGATGCATTAGCTAGCGTTCGCTACATCGTCTCATTTGAAATGATGATGTCTGGTTAAGGCATTCGATAGTTAGCAGCCTAGCTAAGCTTCGTTAGTCAACAAGTTAGCCATGTTTACAATCGTCAAGGATAGACGTGCCTGGTTTGTTAGCTGCTGTGTATATCTAGACTAGAGCTAATTTAGGTATAGCTAGTTAACGTAGTCAGAGATCCTTACTCTGTCATGTTACGTTAACTGACAAATTAGCCCACATTTCATAAACTTGCCAAAAGTTAGCTAACATTAACTAACCTGGCAAGCTAACACTACATCCAAAAATGTTCTAACTAACCCTCATGTATCTGTGCTACAGCCACCCATGGCAACATAATTTCGTGTTATCACACTTGCCTTGCTTGATAAAGTATTGTAGGAAGAGAACAAAGTTCCATTCTGCTGTGCTATCCAGCTGCAACGACGCGACTACTYTTCAGTCCCTGCATCACCACCAGTTGCTGCATTAGCTAACTTGCAATTTAGCTAGCTTGTTAACAAGTAGTCACCGACTAAACCCAACTGTCAATACATTTGCTATCTAAATAAAATGTATCTAGCGAGCTAACCGTTTAGAAAAAGTCGAAAAGTGAACAAATTACTTGTAACAGGCAGTAACGACAACGAACCTTCTTTCAATCAAACCTTTCTCATAGAAAAAGGTAATCGATCAAAACCGGTTCTCTATAATTACACTAGATGACTGGTAAGGGCACTGTTTTGAAGCCACCGCGTCTACGTCCTGGCACGCACCCAACACAATAAAAACAAAATAATTTTGGAAGCTATAGAAATGCAATTATTAATGTCCCGCGTTTATTCTATTACAGACACCTTCATGCATACTTTAAATATATATTATGTGAGTTAAACATACTTTATATATATATATATATATATTTTTTAAAATGTATTTAAAGTATGATTTTTGAAAGTATTAATGTTACTGTACCCACTACCACAACAAATACTTATGCATGTAATTTTGTCCTTGACACGTTTAAATGAAATACAGTAGAAATCCATTCATTCCTATGGCGGACTCCCTATTCTGGGGAGTGCCAATATGGCCGACCGGTAGCTTCATGGTCCCTCATTGGCCAATACGTAGGATATACAATCCCGGGTTTATATACCGTGGATTCGGAAAGTATTGAGATCCCTCCCCTTTTTCCATATTTTGTAACGTTACAGCCTTATTCTAAAATGTATWAAAAAAAATATTTTTTATTTTTTTTACATCAATCTACACACAGTACCCCATAATGACAAGATTAAAACATGTTTGTAGAAATGTGTGCAAATTTATTAAAAACAAAAACAGAAATACCTTATTTACATAAGTATTCAGACCCTTTGCTATGAGACTCGAAAATTGAGGTGCATCCTGTTTCCATTGATCATCCTTGAGATGTTTTRACAACTTGATTGGAGTCGACCTGTGGTAAATTCAATTGATTGGACATTTTGGAAAGACACACAACTGTCTATATAAGGTCTCACAATTGACAGTGCGTTTCAGAGCAAAAACCAAACCATGACGACAAAGGAATTGGCCGTAGAGCTCCGAGACAGGGTGGTGTCGAGGCACGTATCTGGGGAAGGGTACCAAAAAATGTCTGCAGCATTGAAGGTCCCCAAGAACACAGTGGCCTCCATCATTCTGAACCAACAAGACTCTTCCTAGAGCTGGCCGCCCGGCCATACTGAGCAGTCAAGGAAGAAGGGCCTAGGTCAGGGAGMTGAACAAGAACCCGATGGTCACTCTGGCAGAGCTCGAGAGTTCTTCTGTGGAGATGGGACAACCTTCCAGAAGGACAACCATCTCTGCAGCACTCCACCTTTATCATAGAGTGGTCAGACAGAAGTCCCTGCTCAGTAGACAAAAGTCCCTGCTCATGGCTCACATCAACAACATTATCCCAGAAACCCTAGACCAACTCCATTTTGCTCTTTCACACCTGGAAAAAAGGAACACCTATGTGAGAATGCTATTCATTGACTACATCTCAGCGTTCAACACCATTGTGCCCTCATAACTCATCACTAAGCTAAGGACCCTGGGACTAAACCTCCCTCTGCAACTGGATCCTGGACTTCCTGACGGGCCGCCCCAGGTGGTAAGGGTAGGTAACAACACATCCGTCACGCTGATTCTCGACACGGAGGCGTGCTCAGTCCCCTCCTGTACTTCCTGTTCACTCATGACTGTGTGGCCAGGCACGACTCCAACACCATCATTAAGTTTGTCGATGACACAACAGTGGCCTGATCACCAACAATGACGAGACAGCCTATAAGGAGGTCAAAGACCTGGCCGTGTGGTGTCAGGACAACAACCTCGAGAGCATGCTGACTGGTTGCATCACTGCCTGGTATGGCAACTGCTCGGCCTCCGACCGCAAGGCACTACAGAGGGTAGTGTGTACGGCCCGGTACATCACTGGGGCTAAGCTTCCTGCCATCCAGGACCTCTATACCAGGCGGTGTCAGAGGAAGGCCCTAAAAATTGTCAAAGGCTCCAGCCACCCTTGTCATAGATTGTTCTCTCTGCTACTGCACGGCAAGCGGTACTGCTCAGACCAAGGTGCATCAAAAGTCGTGCTATAAATTCTCAGACAACACAAAGATTCCTTGATGCCCTTCCAGACTCCTTCTGCCTACCCAAGGACGTCAGAGGACAAAAATCTGTTAACCACCTAACTGAGGAACTCAATTTAACCTTGCGCAATACCCTAGATGCAGTTGCACCCATAAAAACTAAAAACATTTGTCATAAGAAACTAGCTCCCTGGTATACAGAAAATACCCGAGCTCTGAAGCAAGCTTCRAGAAAATTGGAACGGAAATGGCGCCACACCAAACTGGAAGTCTTCCGACTAGCTTGGAAAGACAGTACCGTGCAGTATCGAAGAGCACTCACTGCTGCTCGATCATCCTACTTTTCCAACTTAATTGAGGAAAATAAGAACAATCCAACATTTCTTTTTGATACTGTTTCAAAGCTAACTAAAAAGCAGCATTCCCCAAGTGAGGATGGCTTTCATTTCAGCAGTAATAAATTCATGAACTTCTTTGAGGAAAAGATCATGATCATTAGAAAGCAAATTACGGACTCCTCTTTAAATCTGCGTATTCCTCCAACGCTTAGCTGTCCTGAGTCTGCACAACTCTGCCAGGACCTAGGATCAAGAGAGACACTTAAGTGTTTTAGTACTATATCTCTTGACACAATGATGAAAATAATCATGGCCTCTAAACCTTCAAGCTGCATACTGGATCCTATTCCAACTAAACTACTGAAAGAGCTGCTTCCTGTGCTTGGCCCTCCTATGTTGAACATAATAAACGGCTCTCTATCCACCGGATGTGTACCAAACTCTCTAAAAGTGGCAGTAATAAAGCCTCTCRTGAAAAAGCCAAACCTTGACCCAGAAAATATAAAAAACTATCGGCCTATATCGAA
This sequence comes from Salvelinus sp. IW2-2015, assembly GCF_002910315.2. Taxonomy (NCBI): domain Eukaryota; kingdom Metazoa; phylum Chordata; class Actinopteri; order Salmoniformes; family Salmonidae; genus Salvelinus; species Salvelinus sp. IW2-2015. The sequence goes on along the minus strand of NC_036874.1, from coordinate 9,207,942 downwards.
TCTTCCATTCCTCTCAAAAAATATTGAAAAAGCTGTTGCGCAGCAACTCACTGCCTTCCTGAAGACAAACAATGTATACGAAATGCTTCAGTCTGGTTTTAGACCCCATCATAGCACTGAGACTGCACTTGTGAAGGTGGTAAATGACCTTTTAATGGCGTCAGACCGAGGCTCTGCATCTGTCCTCGTGCTACTAGACCTTAGTGCCTGTCTCTTATACACATCTAGATGTGTATAAGAGACAGTCATAGCACTGAGACTGCACTTGTGAAGGTGGTAAATGACCTTTTAATGGCGTCAGACCGAGGCTCTGCATCTGTCCTCGTGCTACTAGACCTTAGTGCTGCCTTTGATACCATCGATCACCACATTCTTTTGGAGAGACTGGAAACCCAAATTGGTCTACACGGACAAGTTCTGGCCTGGTTTAGATCTTATCTGTCGGAAAGATATCAGTTTGTCTCTGTGAATGGTTTGTCCTCTGACAAATCAACTGTACATTTCGGTGTTTCTCAAGGTTCCGTTTTAGGACCACTATTGTTTTCACTATACACCGGACGTGCTACCTGTCCCAGACCTGCTGTTTTCAACTCTCTAGAGACCGCAGGAGCGGTAGAGATACTCTTAATGATCGGCTATGAAAAGCCAACTGACATTTACTCCTGATTATTATTTGACCATGCTGGTCATTTATGAACATTTGAACATCTTGGCCATGTTCTGTTATAATCTCCACCCGGCACAGCCAGAAGAGGACTGGCCACCCCTCATAGTCTGGTTCCTCTCTAGGTTTCTTCCTAGGTTTTGGCCTTTCTAGGGAGTTTTTCCTAGCCACCGTGCTTCTACACCTGCATTGCTTGCTGTTTGGGGTTTTAGGCTGGGTTTCTGTACAGCACTTCGAGATATTAGCTGATGTACGAAGGGCTATATAAAATAAACTTGATTTGATTTACTGGAGCTCTAAGTCTAGGTCAAAGAGGCTTCTAAACAGCTTCTACCCCCAAGCCTTAAGACTCTTGAACATCTAATCAAATGGCTGTCTGAAAACACAACCATTGACGAATTTCCGGTCAAGGGTGGTCCATTTAAAAATCATTCTTTCCTCCCTCGCCCCTTGCCCTGCAAGTGTATACTCGTCAGACGTCATGATACGTCATCAGAAGTGTCCACTTAATTTGAGGGCTGAGGGGATAGGGTGTGTCTTTTAAGTGTTTGGATCGCAGTCAGTGTTTCTTCCGACACATTGGTGCGGCTGGCTTCCGGGTTAAGCAAGCAGTATGTCAAGAAGCAGTGCTGCTTGGCAGGGTCGTGTTTCGGGGGACGCATGGCTCTCGACCTTCACCTCTCCCGAGTCCGTACCTTGGCTGCATTCCAAACACTTAAAAGACACACCCTATCCCCTCAGCCCTCAAATTAAGTGTGGACACTTCTGATGACGTATCATAACGTCTGACGAGTATACACTTTCAGGGCAAGGGGCGAGGGAGGAAGGAATCATTTTTAAATGGGCCACCCTTGCCCGGAAATTCTTCACTCGTTCATCCCGCGATTTGTGTTTTCAGCCATTGGTAGCTTGTGGGTGCTTTATATGCGTTACAGTCAATTATGAGTGCATGTCTACTTATATTAGCTATGTAATTATTCATATACGCCTCCTGTATGATAGCTTGCAAATTAATTAGCTAACAAACGTTAGCCTGCCTTGATACTTCTGCCAAGCTACTTTCCAAAAGCTAACCAAACAAAAACATCATTACGTTTATGAGACGTGTTTGTGCATTAGTAGCACAATTTCTAATTGATTTACTTTCGTTTTTTCTTACACTTGTATATTGACTCCATATTGACGTTGAGGTTTTAAGTTTTGGCGGACTTTTCTTAGTGGATGAACAAGTGGATGAACAATCATCGCGAATTGAGTTATGGGGCGTTTCAGGCCCCGAAGTGAACATAATTGAAAAACGAGGGCTGAGGGGCTTACGTTGCAAACTTCCCTTGCTTGGCTAATCATTTGGACCGACGACAAATATGGCCACGGGGATTCTCCCAAGGGCATAAGGCGAGGGTAAGTGGACGAGGGTGTGTCTTTTATGAGCCCTTGTCCCAAGGTACTCTGTACCGGAGTTGCAGCGATGGGACAAGACTGTAACTACCAATTGGATATCATTAATTTGGGGAGAAAAAGGTGTATTATTTATATATATATATATCAATGCTTCAATTTAAAAACAACCCCAAGTGTATTTTGAATTAATATACTAAATTACAATTACAACAAATTGAAGTACAGTTTTAATTGGTGTGTTTAAATTTAAATATAGTGAACATATAATGTAGTAATACTTGACTGAAAAACAATTAATTTAAAGTACACTTCTAATAAGTGTATTGAAGGTTGACGATAGTKTATTTATAGTATATTAAAAGCTTGAAAAAACTATTAATTTAAAGTACACTTTTAATAAGTGTGTTAGTGTAATGATATTATATTTATAGTATAATAAGATAAGAAAAATACATCTCGTATTTGAAGTATATTATTACAAAATGTTGTATATTTAAGTATACTTGTAATATATAAATMTTTCGCTTGGGATGTTAATCAGCTAATATTAAAATCTTGGATTTAATTCAGTGCTCTTGGATTTAATTCAAGATGCTGGATTGTGTCAATCCAAATGATTTCCTGGATAAAAATATAGCATTTTACGGTCTGAAAAATGTAAATCTGAGACTTTATCAATATGCTGTATTTATGTCAATTGTCAACAGATCATAACTTGTAGAAGACTAAATGTTTCTTCAATAGCATAGCCTATCCAGGTTTTGAAACAGATAACAGRATAATTAATTGTTTTTCTTGTAGCAGCTCTTATTCTCTTTGGCTATTCAAAAAGGATCCTTACAGTTTACGTTCTAATATTTTAGTCAAAGTTAATCATGTCTGAGTTTATGTGCAGGAGGGTATGCATTGCTGAAGTTTATATWGCCTACACATGAGACATGAACATAAACAGTTAAATTGAACCTTTTTTTAATCAAATTCTAGACAATAAATATACTGCAGAATACCTTACCTCTATATCAGTGTGCCAGTTCCACCTTGTGTTGCCTTCTCAGTGTTCTTATTAGAAGTCATGTGTCTTTTTTCTGATTAAGGATCAGTTCACATAAATCAATTGTTAAAAATACATATTGATCAGTTCCAGGATGTTGTAAGGGACAGTAGAAGGGACGGTGTACACTAACTGTTCAAAAGCAAAAAAGAATTGTCCATTAAAATAATATCCGGGATGCTGGCCTTCTAGGCAGAGTTCCTCTTTCCAGTGTCTGTGTTCTTTTGCCCATCTTAATCTTTTCTTTTTATTGGCCAGTCTGAGATATGGCTTTCTCTTTGCAACTCTGCCTAGAAGGCCAGCATCCCGGAGTCGCCTCTTCACTGTTGACGTTGAGACTGGTGTTTTGCGAGTACTATTTAATGAAGCTGCCAGTTGAGGATTTGTGAGGCGTCTGCTTCTCAAACTAGACACACTAATGTACTTGTCCTCTTGCTCAGTTGTGCACCGGAGCCTCCCACTCCTCTTTCTATTCTGGTTAAAGCCAGTTTGCGCTGTTCTGTGAAGGGAGTAGTACATAGCATTGTACGAGATCTTCAGTTTCTTGGCAATTTCTCGCATGGAATAGCCATTTCTCAGAACAAGAATAGACTGACGAGTTTCATAGTCTAAAGAAGGCCCGTTTTATTGCTTCTTTAATCAGGACAGCAGTTTTCAGCTGTGCTAACATAATTCCAAAAGGGTTTTCTAATGATGAATTTGCCTTTTAAAATGATAAACTTGGATTAGCTAACACAACGTACCATTGGAACACAAGAGTGATGGTTGCTGATAATGGGCCTCTGTACGCCTATGTAGATATTCAATAAAAAATCAGCCATTTCCAGCTACAATAGTCATTTACAAAATTCACAGTGTCTACACTGTATTTCTGATCAATTTTATGTTATTTTAATGGACAAAAAAATGTGCTTTTCTTTCAAAAACAAGGACATTTCTAAGTGACCCCAAACTTTTGAACGGTAGTGTATATCAAGCCTGCAGACGGTCATGTTATTCTGATACAGAATTTACAGAATTTACTGTTGTACAACAGAGGCATCTGGTGGTGACGCTGACTATCTGATAGTGAGTTGTAACAGAGTCCATGAATTAACACATTAACACAGAGTCCATGAATTAATCTTCATGATCATTTAATGTGATTGAGGAAAATAATAAGGGTTATATATTTCTGTCATGTGCAAACATTTAATGTTGATAGAGCAAATGGTGAGCAGCATGAATCAACTTAAAGTTAAATGTGTTGAGGTATTACAGTTCTGTATAACCATATTACTGTGTAGTTAATTAGCAGAAATAAAATTATCAAAATGTTCACTGTTACTGTAACTGATGGAAARATTGCTTATCAAAATGTAGAGGATATTCTTATTCAACATCCATGCAAATCAAAAATTGATTTTCTTTGGTGAAATGGGTATGAAGACATTGAAACCAATGAAAGGGAACAAAATACATTGCAACGCTTCAAACTAACATTAGTTACTATAGATTAGACACCTTATGTTACCCCCAGAATAAGAATCATGTTTTATCTGTACCTTAGACCTACAGTGATTATTAAAATATTATTAGTGATAGTTAGTATTTTTAAAATCAACTGACTTTACCAGAAGTACAGTAGATAGATCAACCAGGTTTTATGTTTTTTTCTTCTTCTCATAGACAAGGAAACAACAGAGGAATCATTCAAAGTTATCTCTCAGTGGACCATTTTGGAGAGGTCTGGTGGTTTCACTTCTTTGCTATTGGGATGATTTTGGAGGTGCACAGGCAGAGGGCGGGACACCAGGCGTACACCAAAGGATTACTGCACCCGGCCTGTTTTTTCATGGCGGCACAATTGACATACTTGTTTATGTAAGGACAGGGATTGGCTGAAATGACACATAAGAAGAAACATTGGCAGTCAATTCATTGTATATTGACAGTTTACATTTGGGGATTATTGTACATTGAACCTTGTGAACATGTTTTTGAAATCTATCACTAACATTGCTGAGTCATATTGGTAAGATTTTAGACCACATGCATTTTCATCATGTCTGATYCTTACTGCAAAGCTTGTTTTCGCAGGAGTTGGGGCAGTCAGCACATGTAGCTCCTTCCTTGTATGGAGCCACTCCTCTGTAGTTTCCCCTGTTAACCAAAGTATTGAAATGATCGCTGGATGATGCCTACCTTTCACTATCAGTTACAGTAAATAGGGTGAAATTGTACACAGGTGTTAGGTGCATTTTGGGTGTGATTGGTGCAACATACGCTCTGTAATACTGGCATCCATAGAAGTAGACTGAGCCAGGACACAGGGCCACACCACAGCCAACCTTGTATGAACTGTTCCAAACCACCTATATGGAAGGAAACACAGTTTAGTGTTATCAGAGTTTCATTGGCGAATAACTATAATGACACTTGTCGGTAACTACACACCACTCTGACTACCATACAGCATAGCAAATCAAATCAAATGTTACTTGTCGCATACACATACAGTATTTAGCAGATGCTATTTCGGGTGTAGCACAATGGTTCATAACAATATACACTGAGTATACAAAATGTTAAGAACTAAGAACACCGGCTCTTTCCATGACATAGACTGACCAGGTGAATCCAGGTGAAAGCTATGATCTCTTATTTATGTCACTTGTTAAATCCACTTCAATCAGTGTAGAAGAAGGAGAGGAGACCGGTTAAAGAAAGATTTTTAAGCCTTGAGAGAATTGAGACCTGGATTGTGTATGTGTGCCATTCAGAGGGTGAATGGCCTAGACAAAAGATTTAAGTGCCTTTTGAATGGGTTTATGGTAGTAGGTGCCAGGTGCACCACTTTGTGTGGAGACAACTCAATATTAGGAAGGTGTTCCTAATGTTTGGTATACTCAGTGTATGTACAATACAATGACGGAAATTGCTACCAAAAGAAATGTCAATAAGTTAGTAATCTATTTTGTAAGTATATATTCCTTTGGTGTCAATAGGTATATGTGATTAAATATCCCGGAAAATATACATGACAGAATAGGAACTGTAGTGTTGGTGTGTGTTTCCTATCTGACCCTAATTAGTGGTGGACATGTAAAATGTATAAAAATAGTCCATTGCGGGTCCTTTTGTACCTAAAGGTCCAGTGTTAAGACTGTTTAGTGTTGTTGCTGTGCACTCTGTTTTAAGGCAACCATTTTAGGGACCATGCTATCTTTAGCAACTGTTTTGGGTGTGGTCGAATCTGTTCAAAAGGTATGTTTATTTCCATATTGGTGTTTGTTTATTCAAATTTGACAGCATGTGTATTACTTTGAAAGTTAGGCCACTGCAGTTGTCTTTGATGTGTTTGGAGAGATGTTCATGGGGGTCCAAGCAGTATATTGAAACTGCCCTCTTTTAAGGTGACTGTAAGTTAATACATTTTGTATTTCTAAAATAGTTACTGTTTGTGTAGATATAGTGGCTAACTGCTCTTTTCTTTCATGCAGAAGTTGTTTGTCACTGTTTTCGGTTGTGAACATGGTCAGTTGTCACTGGAAGCACTGTAGATATTTAGAAAATGATACAGCCATCCAGGGAAAGGAACTGAGGTGTGTTTTTGCATTGTTTTACTGTACATTTTTTAAACAAGCAAACTTTTAGCTGATTCATTAAACTTCTTGTTCTTTTTTTTTTTTTATATCTGCCTCAGACTGATTCTCTATAAATGGGCCTATAAAACCTGTAATTTGATCAGATGTTACATAGTGCATTCGGAAAGTGTTCAGACCCCTTGACTTTTCCCACATTTTGTTACGTTACAGCCTTATTCTAAAATGTATAAAATAAATTTTTCCCTCATCAATCTACACACAATACCCCATAATGGCAAATTATTAGCAACTTTATAAAATAAGAAACTGATGTGACCTTTACATAGGTATTCAGACCCTTTACTCAGTACTTTGTTGAAGCACCTTTGGAAGCGATTACAGCCTCAAGTCTTCTTGGGTATGACGCTACAAGCTTGGCACACCTGTATTTGGGGAGGTTCTCCCAATCTTCTCTGCAGATCCTCTCAAGCTCTTTGAGGTTGGAAGGGGAGCGTTGCTGCACAGCTATTTTCAGGTCTCTTCAGAGATGTTCGACCGGGTTCAAGTGCGGGCTCTGGCTGGGCCACTCAAGGACATTCAGAGACTTGTCCCGAAGCCACTCCTGCGTTATCTTGGCTGTGTGGTTTTCATTAAGGATCCCCCTGTACTTTGCACCGTTCATCTTTGCCTCGATCCTGACTAGTCTCCTAGTCTCKTAGTCCCTGCCACTGAAAAACACCCCCACAGCATGATGCTGACACCACCATCATGCTTCACTGTAGGGATGGTGCCAGATTTCCTCCAGATGTGACGCTTAGCATTCAGGCCAAAGAGTTCAATCTTGGTTTCATCAGACCAGAGAATCTTGTTTCTCATGACCTGAGAGTCTTTGGATGCCTTTTGGCAAACTCATAGCGGGCTGTCATGTGCCTTTTATTGAGGAGTGGCTTTCATCTGGCCACTCTACCATAAAGGCCTAATTGGTGGAGTGCTGCAGAGATGGGAGAACCTTCCAGAAGGACAACCATCTCCACAGAGGAACTCTGGAGCTCTGTCAGATTGAACATCGGGTTCTTGGTCACCTCTCTGACCAAGACCCTTCTCTGGGRGGACAGCTCTAGGAAGGGCCTTGGTGATTTCAAACTTCTTCCATTTAAGAATGATGGAGAACACTGTGTTCTTGGGGACCTTCAATGCCGCAGACATTTTTTGGTATCCTTCCCCAGATCTGTGCCTCGACACAATCCTGTCTCAGAGCTTTACAGACAATTCCTTCGACCTCATGGCTTGGGTTTTGCTCTGACATTCACTGTCAACTGTGGGACCTTATATAGACAGGTGTTTGCCTTTCCAAATCATGTCCAATCAATTGAATTTACCARAGGTGGACTCCAATCAAGTTGTAGAAACATCTCATGGATGATCAATGGACCGGGTTCAAGTGCGGAGGATGCACCTCAATTTTRGAGTCTCATAGCAAAGGGTCTGAATACTTATGTAAATAAGGTATTTCTGTTTTTTGTTTTTAATCACTTAGTCATTATGGGGTATTGTGTGTAGATTGGTGAGGAAATTGTTTTATTTCATCCATTTTAGAAGGTTGTAACGTAACAATGTGGAAAAAGGCAATGAGTCTGAATACTATCTGAAGGCACTTCATGTCATAATGTATCTGCACATAAGATGAATGTTACCTGTGTGTAGTGGCCGATGGATTTACCATTGATAGATCCATTGGGATAGGAGTAATCTATGACCTCACTGTGCCAGGCTGTAACTATTTCAGTCCAATTCTTAGAATTGGAGGACATGAACAGGTTCTCACCCATTTCGTAGTCTGTTCAGAAGTAAAGCATGCATGGAAAAGTTTACTAAATAGGTGTGTAACAGTGGAATCAAACTGGAACAGTTGACTAAAATGTCTTTGAATGCAGGATTTAAGATGTCAACAAATGTAAGCTACCATAGAGAGTCACTGGTGATAAGAAATCATCACATTCAAAATATATTTGAGCTTAAGATCACGCTCACATTGATACCATTGCAGCCAATGTCTTGAGTTGCATGAATCAATAAAATATATTTGTCTTAGTTTGCTCTACAGCAAGGGAAAAACAGGAGATGTCAAGGAGAGACAAAGGGGAAAACGTACCGCCAAGCATGCGACTGCTGGGTGGGCCATGAGCCATGGAGCAGGTGTCAACCCAAGCCTGAGCACTGGCCGCTGCCTCCTCGCTCCAGTTCTGCAAATCAAATACTAACAGTTCTAGAATAAAGCCATCCACAAGACTGACATCCACATACTAGTGTTCAAGGAGTATTTTGTTGCCACTGTATTTTCTCTACCTGTACAAAGACGAACCATATAAGGCTGCTCTATGAATTACATATCAGGGATTCTATTCTTTATGATGGATTTTGGGGGATACTATGTTGGAAACATTGATTCTGAGGTTTGTTACTGATGGAAAGTATATGAATCATGAAAATGTACCATCTTGAGCATGTCTCTAGCAGTTGGTGTAACCGCTCTCCGGAAGGCATTGTGCTGGTTAAGGATCTCAGCCTGAACTGCTGTGCTGTCTGGGCAAATTTCTATACATATACACACACACACACACAKACACACATTATATTGTGGGATTATATGCACATTACTTACTCCACATGTAAATACTTCACTAAACCATTATACAAAGCAACTATTTACTCCTAATGTCTTTGCCAACATCTGGACAATGAGTCCCAAATCAATCCACTTTCTTTTGTAAAAACAATACGTGATGAATTAAACATTGTGTGTGATGACTAAATCCAGTTTAATTCATTTATAATCATGTTGGTAGAGGATAGTGAAAGTCTACACACCGTTTGCAAAGTCTTCACATCAAATTGAAAGGGATTACATTTTTTCCTACAGTACAGATCTACACAATCTACTCTACCTTTTTGAAGTAAAAGAAAGGTATAGATAATGTAAACACACAACAACAAAAAACAAAGATGTTTTGTTTTTGTGTGTGTCTTCACACTCCAGAGTTAATACTTGGTGGAGCAGCCATTACAGATGTAAATCATTTAGAATCATATTCTACCAACTTTGCACATCTCCTAGGGCAGCATATGCCAATTTGTTTGTCAAAATTGCTCAAGCGCAGTAAATTTGGTTGGGAATTATTGACGGAAAGCATATTTAAACCTCTTTTCAAGCAAATTTATGTCAGGACTGAGTCCAGACCACTCGGCAACACAGCACCTTGGTAATCCATTCAGGTGTGTCTTTGACATAACATTATGTATAATTGTCTCACTGAAAAATAGAACTCTATCCCAGGATTTTCAGAAGACTGAGGAGGGTTATTTTTGTCAATGTTTACCTGGGCTTTGCGGCTTTCATATTTATTTTTGAAATTGACACACTCCCCAGTCCCTGCCGATGACAAGCAATACCTATAACATGATACTGCCACCATAATACTAACCCTGAGGTCGTTTTTTTTTCTCTGGAAAATTCTACCTATTTTAATGCCAAAGTCACACCCGAATGGCTTTCCAAAAGGTGTTTACTTGTTCCTGAATGGTCCAGTCTCAGTCCTGAATGAAATCTCCTTAAACTAGGTTTGAATATTGCTGTCCATCAACGATTCCCAGCAGAAGTTACTGAGCTTTAGCAATTTTGACAAAACAATGAARACATGTTGCCCTAAGAGTTGTGCGAAGTTGGTAGAATCTTATTCAAAATGATTCAATGCTGTAATGGCTGCCAAAGGTGCTTCAACCAAGTATGAACTCTGTTGGCTGCCAAATGTTCTATAATTGTCTTTTACTTTTAAAATCTGGAGTAGGTTGTGTAATCCCTTTTTAAATGTTCAGGCAGCAAAATGTGGAGACTGTGCAACGAGTGTGTACACTTTCACTGGGCACTGTGTTAAAATGTTCGAAAGGAATTGTACTTACTTGACTGTGGACACAGCAGTAGGAGATGGCTCAAGGGAAAGAATGAAAAGCTTTCAGAGTAAGACCTTTCATAAATACTTTAACGTGTAATTGGTTTCATGTCTAATGTACTGTTTCAGATGACATATGTTATTTTAAGTAATTAGTAGGAGTACTTACCACATTGCACACAGAGTACACTTCATGCAGTGTCAGGATGCAAACCAATAACGCAAACATTGTGCCTGAAATCCAGGAGAGAGAGACTGCACCTATCTAGAATAAGAATCCACATGATCAGTATGGAGTGCATTGCCTTAGTTTGCCTGTTGTCAGAACCTTTGCACAACTGTATGCTAGTATCTATTGCATTTTTGTTACTGCATTTTAACATCAACTTTTGTCTTTTCCCACTCACATATTCACATTGATAGCCATAAGCAAAAATGGTACTAAACAATAKAAATAGGCAATCCTTTGAGAATCAAGAGATTAGCCTTTGCACATCACGGAGACTGATGAACTCACATTTTAACTTGCATGTTCTCGAATAGTAATGCTGTAAAGATCTGTACTTCTTGCAGAGCGAAGAGGCTTACCTGCTCATGGGTCTTCAAGGAGGTTGAGTGGCGCTTGGTGCTGTTCTTTTTCCTTTTATATAGCCAACGCTGGGCTGTATTCGTGACTGTGGTAGGCTCACCTTTTCTTTCACTACTAATGATGCAGAGGCTGTCAATATTACACAATAAATGCAGAACAACAATACATCCAGAAACCAGCATTGAGAAGCTGACAGAAGTAAATATGAATTTGTAAGCGCATGGGGTGTAGTTTCTCCACTGCAAACCTCTACAAAGAAAGGAGAAGCGCTCTGTAAATACTAGTGTAAATAAAAGAACAATTATGGATGGCGTTGACTGCATATGGAATAGAACGCCAATTCTGAAAGTAGGGACCACACAATGGCAAATAGTCTTCCTTGAGTTTGTTCTAGCTTGGCAGGTTTGTCATTCAGATTAATTAGCCTTTAAAGACTTTGCCTTTGGGGCCTGTCCAGCCAATGTGTCTGGGCCACAATAATGACTGTTTAGTGTGTATAACCAAATCCTGTTGTATAAATTCTGTCAATATACAAGGATTTATCCTTTGCATAATAATGATCTGCTCGGAGGTCAGAAGGCATTCCTTTAAAAATGGAATGCATGACTTGTTGGCAACTGACATAAATAACAAAGTTGGATATCATTTTGTACACCTTATCATGATGCAAGGTGACTTTGGGTGTTCAGAAAGGCCCCTAACAAATAAAGGGGATACGTAGTCAGTTGTACAACTGAATGCCTTCAGCATTTAACTCAACCCTTCTGAATCAGAGAGGTGTGGAGGGCTGCCTTAATCAAAATCCACGGCGCCCGGGGAACAGCAGGTTAACTGACTTGCTCAGGGGCAGAACAACAGATTTTTAGCTTTCGGTTACTGGCCCAATGCTCTAACCACTAGGCTACCTGCCACCCTCAAGAATATTATTTGATTATGCTTATTACTTCACTTATATCAAGATCTTGTTTTAATAAACTTTCATGAATAAACCAATAAATCACTGAATTGACAGTGTATCATTACAAATAAACAAATGTCTGTCATAATCAAGGTGTAATTAGTTTTTCCAAACCGATTCCCTCTATCCCTAAAAGGCTGAATAAAATATGTCTAGAGTTTACATAGAAAGTTGGTAAGTAGATGTTCAACACACTTATAATGCAATGAGAGAATATGCCGAAACCAAGCACCCACGTCATGTGTTTTGATGTCATATCACCTTACCCTCATTCACTTCCGTCAAGAACACTTGTGATGTTTGTATATTTAACTGGGTGTTCCTCTACATACTATACATTTTTTGGGTGCAGCAAATACAATGTTTGCTCACTGACCTAAATATACTGAATAAAAGTATAAACGCAACATGCAACAATTTCACAGTTCATATAAGGAAATCAGTCAATTGAAATACATTTATTAGACCCTAATCTATGGATTTCACATGACTGGGAATACAGATATGCATCTGTTGGTCATAGATTCCTTTTTTTTTTTAAGTAGGGGTGTGGATCAGAACCAGTCAGTATCTGTTGTGACCACCATTTGCCTCATGCAGCACGACACATCTCCTACACATTGAGTTGATCAGGCTGTTGATTGTGGCCCGTCGAATGTTGTCCCACTCCTCTTCAATGGCTGTGCGAAGTTACTAGATATTGGCGGGAACTGGAACATGCTGTCGTAAGCATCGATCCAGAGCATCCCAAATATGCTCAATGGGTGACATGTCTGGTGAGTATGCAGACCATGAAGAACTGGGTCATTTTCAGCTTCTGGAAATTGTTATATTTTTGGTCCTGATGTGATAAGATAGTTTATCTAAATTCACAAGCCATTTTGTAAGTTATATTCTTCAAGACTCAATGGCTACACAGTATTTAATTTAAAAGTCCTAAAATGGATGTACCAATCCCTGATGGCCCTTTTCAAATAATATTTACAGTTTTCACAATTGCTAACAAGTGTTTACCTATACTTAAGATACTTTTTCTAAACTCTTAACACAGCAACACACCTACATCACACAATTAGCCAAATAGTTCATTTTCTGCTCAAAACCACATTTTGTTCATTAAATACCAACTCCACATTTCAAAATGCAAAAAAACTTTCTCTACATACACTAACTCTATCAAAACACGTCAAACTCGATTCAAAATCCAATCATTCTGTCAAAACACTAGCACATGTTTTCTATCCAAGAGGAATATACAGTCAATCATAGCACAACGACTTTCAAAATACTAACAGTTGATGGCATTACAAAAACTGCATTACTTTTCATGTTTCAGTTCTACCTGCAGACAATAGACAATATGAAATCCATAGTTTTTTATCATTCAGTTTCCTTTTATTGTAAATCACTCTACATTTGTTGGATGAGTGTCAAATGTGTGCATTTTTGGCAACATACAATCTAAAAGTGAATGAATCATCTTTACTTTATAGAATGTACAGTAGAAAAAAATAGTAAGTGACAGAATTGCTGCAGTAAAAGCTTTATTAGCAACATGAAATTGCTGCCAGTGATCAACAAAAGATCCAACATACATGGCCTCAATGGGGTTGAGGAAATGCGAGTAGGGGGGAGGAAAAGGGAAACCATTCTTGAATGGGCTGCAAACCAGTTTGTGATTGCATGTGAATGGTGGAATGCTACATTGTCCCATGCAATCACAATGTCCTCATGTTTCCTCCCACCTGTTCCCTTTCTGGCACCAGTTGTTGTTGGAGGTGATCTAAACACAAGAAGGTGCTCAGTGTTGTAGGGACCAATCTGGCATTTCTACAGGACCAAACAAGCACTCGAGATTGCAGTCATTGTGATATTTGCTCCTCTCTGACACGACACATCAACGGTGGCCCCTTTCCCCATGACGTTTCTTCCCCGCCGATGTGTTTTTGCCAGGTTAAACCCTGCCTCATCTACATCAATTATTTCACATGGGGTCTGATTAGCCTCCACCTCCATGACTCTCTGAAAAAATCAAACACAGTATGTGTAAATGCTTTTCAGTATTTCCTATCGTATGTACTGTAACCCATGTTTACATGTAGAGTAGCATAATGTAAAACTCACTGTAGAACAAGAAATATTGGATGGACACCATACCAGGACATATTGGTGCCCGGAGTTCCTTGACCCGCTCATTGTTCCTTTCAAAAGGAACCGTGTACAACTGTTTCATTCCAACTCTGTGTTTGATAAGAGTCCGAGCAATGGTAGTCAGGTTGAAGCTTTCCACATTGTGAAATACCAGGTTGTCCTCTACAATTCTTGTCACGCCCTGGCCTTAGTATTCTTTGTTTTCTTAATTATTTTAGTTAGGTCAGGGTGTGACATGGGGAATGTATGTGTTTTTTGTAGTGTCTAGGGTGGTTGTAAGGTTTAGGGGGTTTATTAGAGTAGTTGGGTTTATGTTTAGTATAGTAGTCTAGCTGTGTCTATGGTTGAGTGTAGGTATCTAGGAAAGTCTATGGTTGCCTGAATTGGGTCTCAATTAGAGACAGCTGGTTATTGTTGTCTCTGATTGGGAGCCATATTTAAGGCAACCATAGGCTTTAGCTGTTTGTGGGGAATTGTCTATGTAGAACGTNGTTGTGTTTAGTGGGTCAGGACGTGAGCTGGGTGGGCAGTCTGTGTTGTTTGTTCTATGTTAAGTGTCAGTGTTAATTGACCTTGTATGGCTCTCAATCATAGGCAGGTGTTTGACGTTTTCCTCTGATTGAGAACCATATATAGGTAGGTTGTTTCACATTGTTTGTTGTGGGTGGTTGTCTTCCGTGTCTGTGTATGTCGCACCACACGGGACTGTTTCGTTTTCGTTCGTGTATGTAGTCTGTTCCTGTTCGTGCGTTCTTCGTTTATTGTAAGTTCGTTTGTTCAGGTCTGTTGACTTCGTTTATTATTTWGTAATTTCTCAAGTGTTCTTCGTGTTTCGTCTTTGTTTAAATAAATCATTATGTATTCATCACCAGCTGCGCCTTGGTCCGCTCATTCACCACAAGACGACCGTTACAGGTGGGTGGTATAAGGTGTTTTAGTAACAAAACGGATGGCACTATGATAAACTGCATCTATTTGCTGAGTAGAGTATTGGAAGCTATTTTGTAGATGACATCGCCGAAGTCGAGGATCGGTAGGATAGTCAGTTTTACTGGGTAAGTTTGGCGGCGTGAGTGAAGGAGGCTTTGTTTGCGAAATAGAAAGCCGATTCTAGATTTTATTTTGGATTGGAGATGTATAATATGAGTCTGGAAGGAGAGTTTATATTCTAGTCAGACACCTAGTTATTTATAGATGTCCACATATTCTAGGTCGGAACCGTCCAGGTGGTGATGCTAGTCGGGCGGGCGGGTGCAAGCAGCGAACGGTTGAAAAGCATGCATTTGGTTTTACTAGCGTTTAAGAGCAGTTGGAGGCCACTGAAGGAGTGTTGTATGGCATTGAAGCTCGTTTGGAGGTTAGATAGCACAGTGTCCAAGGAAGGGCCAGAAGTTTACAGAATGGTGTCGTCTGCGTAGAGGTGGATCAGAGAATCGCCCGCAGCAAGAGCAACATCATTGATATATACAGAGAAAAGAGTCGGCCCGAGAATTGAACCCTGTGGTACCACCACAGGGACTGCCAGAGGACCAGACAACATACCCTCCAATTTGACACACTCTGTCTGCAAAGTAGTTGGTGAACCAGGCAAGGCAGTCATCAGAAAAACCGAGGCTACTGAGTCTGCCGATAAGAATATGGTGATTGACAGAGTCGAAAGCCTTGGCCAGGTCGATGAAGACGGCTGCACAGTAGTCTTTTATCGATGGCGGTTATGATATCGTTTAGTACCTTGAGCGTGGCTGAGGTGCACCCGTGACCGGCTCGGAAACCGGATTGCACAGCGGATCAAGAAGAATTGCTCCTGTAGGCTCTATCCAAAAAGTTCTGGGACACTGTTAAGAGCCAATGAAGAGACAAGAGCAGCTCCTCCAGTGCCCACTGCACTGAGGCAAGTAAACACGGCTCAACACCGTAAAATCCATGATGAATCAAAAACTTCAACAAGCATTTCTCAGCGGCTGGCCATGCTTTCCTCCTGCTCACTCCGCCCCCCCCAGCTACTCGCGCAGCGTCCCACAGCTTCTCCTTTACCCAAAATCCAAGATAGCAGATGTTTCTGAGAGAGCTGCAAGAACCTGGACCCATACAAACTCAGCTGGCTTGACATCTGACCTCATTTCGTGAACTATCGCCACCATGTTCGCACCCCTAATTACCAGCCTGTTCACCTCTCTTTCAGTATCGTCTGAGATCCCAAGGATTGGAATGCCTCGCCGCGGTCATTCTCCCCTCTCAAGGGGAGAGACACCTGGACCCAAACTGTTACGACCTATATCCATCCTGCCCTGCCTATCGTAAGGTCATTTCGAAGCCAAGTATAATACAGGATCACTACCCATCTCGAATCCCACATATACCTTTC
>NC_036874.1:9179390-9191225 GCF_002910315.2 Salvelinus sp. IW2-2015 | reverse complement strand
TTGAACATGGTGCAAGCGTCGTATACTTTTATCAGTATATTTAGTCAGAGAGCATAACATTGTATTGCTGCACCCAGACATGTTATAGTATGTAGAGGACACCCAGTTAAATATACAAACATCACAAGTTGTGCTTGACAAGAAGTGAATGAGGGTAAGGTGATATGACATCAAAACACATGACGTGGGTGCTTGGTTTCGGCATATTCTCTCATTGCATTATAAGTGTGTTGCAGATTTTTTTTAAAGTGAGAGTTAGCATGTTTTGTATTAGCCTCAAACCTCTCAATCACCACTATTCATTCAAAAGAAAATCATGGTATTATCAGGATTTATTTAGAAGTGTTCAGGAACTAGATAAAGTGCTTTCATTTCTACCTGTAAAGCAGATATGGATGAAAATACCCTCAAAAAAGGTGACATCCTGTTCTGTTGCCTCATGAGACATTGATCTTAAAATCCAAAATGCAGAGCCAAATTGTACATTTCTGCTTCACTGTCCAAATACATATGGAGGAGAGTGTATCTGCCTCATCTTTTTATAAGGAGAATGTCCTTATACTGAAGGTATAGCTTCACCTGGCTTCAAATAGTTCAAGAGAACACTGGACAAATGGAACTGTACAGTCTGAGAGTCTGAGGATAGTTTAATATCTATAGGTCATATAACTGTGTGTGAGGGTGGAGGGGGGGGGTCAGGATTACAGTTTTTTACATCACTAACATCCTTTTGTCCAATCTGTAGTCACATTTTCAAAACTCTAAACACAATTAGCACAACATCTGTCTGGTTGTGGACCATACCATTAACACAATTCATGTTGTTAACACAGAATATGCAGTCAATTAACACATTTCTAAAATGCTTACATTTTCTTTACATACAAGCTTACCCATACCAAAGTTATGGCTCTTTCTTGTCTTATTTACAAATGCTTGCACACAGCATGCCAAAAATGAAGACCTTATGTTCAAAACCTAAATATAGTTTAAAGCTTCTACTTCTGCAACAACAGCTACAGAGGAGTAGCTGGACCAGGCAGATGAGTAGTTAGACCAGGACAAAGAGAAGGAGAGGTAGGGGGAGAGGAATAAGAATGTGTGTGGTGTTCAAAGGAGTGTAAGAGCTGTTGTCGCTGATGAAATAAGAGCCACGATCATAGACCATGTTATAAACCATGATCTATCACTGAGAGAGGCTGGTGAAAGAGTCCAGCCTAATACCATGGTCTATCACTGAGAGAGGCTGGGTGAAAGAGTCCAGTCTAATACCATGGTCTATCACTGATAGAGACTGGTGAAAGAGTCCAGTCTAATACCATGGTCTATCACTGAGAGAGACTGGTGAAAGAGTCCAGCCTAATACCATGGTCTATCACTGATAGAGACTGGTGAAAGAGTCCAGTCTAATACCATGGTCTATCACTGATAGAGACTGGTGAAAGAGTCCAGTCTAATACCATGGTCTATCACAGAGAGACTGGTGAAAGAGTCCAGCCTAATACCACGGTCTATCACTGACAGAGGCTGGTGAAAAGAGTCCAGTCTAATACCATGATCTATCACTGAGAGAGGCTGTGAAAGAGTCCAGTCTAATACCATTGGATATCACTGAGAGAGGCTGGTGAAATAATGTCCAGTCTAATACCATGGTCTATCACTGAGAGAGGCTGGTGAAAGAGTCCAGTCTAATACCATGGTCTATCACTGAGAGAGGCTGGTGAAAGAGTCCAGTCTAATACCATGGTCTATCACTGATAGAGACTGGTGAAAGAGTCCAGTCTAATACCATGGTCTATCACTGAGAGAGGCTGGTGAAAGAGTCCAGCCTAATACCATGGTAGCACTGACAGAGGCTGGTGAAAGAGTCCAGTCTAATACCCATGAATCTATCACTGAGAGAGGCTGGTGAAAGAGTCCAGCTAATACCATGGTCTATCACTGATAGAGACTGGTGAAAGAGTCCAGTCTAATACCATGATCTATCACTGAGAGAGGCTGGTGAAAGAGTCCAGCCTAATACCACGGTCTATCACTGGACAGAGGCTGGTGAAAGAGTCCAGTCTAATACCATGATCTATCACTGAGAGAGGCTGGTGAAAGAGTCCAGTCTAATACCATGGTATATCACTGAGAGAGGCTGGTGAAATAGTCCAGTCTAATACCATGGTCTATCACTGAGAGAGGCTGGTGAAAGGTCAGTCTAATACCATGGTCTATCACTGAGAGAGGCTGGTGAAAGAGTCCAGTCTAATACCATGCGTCTATCACTGATAGAGACTGGTGAAAGAGTCCAGTCTAATACCATGGTCTATCACTGAGAGAGGCTGGTGAAAGAGTCCAGCCTAATACCATGTCTAGCACTGACAGAGGCTGGTGAAAGAGTCCAGTCTAATACCATGATCTATCACTGAGAGAGGCTGTGTGAAAGAGTCCAGTCTAATACCATGGTCTATCACTGATAGAGACTGGTGAAAGAGTCCAGTTAATACCATGATCTATCACTGAGAGAGGCTGGTGAAAGAGTCCAGCCTAATCTCAGACGGTCAACCGTGGCTTCCATTATCCAGATTTTTCAACAAACCAACAGGTAAGTAATGCATTTCACAAGGGCTTTCTTCTATCATTACTGTTGCTATGTCCCACTGTAACTGTAGACCACCAGTGCCAATACCAAATACATATGTTGTATTTTTGTTCCTCTGAAGGACCACAACGTTCTTCCTCCCTCTTGGGGAAGAGGAAAGCTCCTCAGTGAAGACCAAGAGCATGCCATTGTTGGATTGGTCATTGCTGACAATGCAATGAAACTGAGAGAAATTTCAGACCAGAATTGTCACGGTCGTCTGAGGTGAGAGAGAGACCAAGGCGCAGCGTATGCAAAATACATCTTCCTTTATTTTACTACGAAGATGAACACGACACGAAACACTTTAAACAAACTATACAAAAACAACCGTGAAGCTACAAATGAAAAGTGCACACAACAAGCTACTTACGTTCTACATAGACAATTCCCCACAAACAGCTAAAGCCTATGGTTGCCTTAAATATGGCTCCCAATCAGAGACAACAATAACCAGCTGTCTCTAATTGAGACCCAATTCAGGCAACCATAAGACTTCCTAGATACCTACACTCAACCATAGACACAGCTAGACTACTATACTTAAACAATAAACCCAACTACTCTAATAAACCCCCTAACCTTACAACCACCAGACACTACAAAAAACACATACATTCCCCATGGTCACACCCTGACCTAACTAAAATAATTTAAGAAAACAAAGAATACTAAGGCCAGGGCGTGACAAGAATTGTAGAGGACAACCTGGTATTTCACAATGTGAAAGCTTCAACCTGACTACCATTGCTCGGACTCTTATCAAACACAAGAGTTTGAATGAAACAGTTGTACACGGTTCCTTTTGAAAGGGAAACAATGAGCGGGTCAAGGAACTCCGGCACCAATATGTCCTGGGTATGGTGTCCATCCAATATTTCTTGTTCTACAGTGAGTTTTACATTATGCTACTCTACATGTAAACATGGGTTACAGTACATACGATAGGAAATACTGAAAAGCATTTACACATACTGTGTTTGATTTTTTCAGAGAGTCATGGAGGTGGAGGCTAATCAGACCCCATTTGAAATATTGATGAGATGAGGCAGGGTTTAACCTGGCAAAAAACACATCGGCGGGAAGAAACGTCATGGGGAAAGGGGCCACCGTTGATGTGTCGTGTCAGAGAGGAGCAAATATCACAATGACTGCAATCTCGAGTGCGTTTGGTTGCCTGTAGAAATGCCAGATTGGTCCCTACCAACACTGAGGCACCTTCTTGGTGTTTAGATCACCTCCAACAACAACTGGTGCCAGAAAGGGAACAGGTGGGAGGAAACATGAGGACATTGTTGATTGCATGGGGACAATGTAGCATTCCACCATTCACATGCAATCACAAACTGGTTTGCAGCCCATTCAAGAATGGTTTTCCCTTTCCTCCCCCCTACTCGCATTTCCTCAACCCATTGAGGCCATGTATGTTGGATCTTTTGTTGATCACTGGCAGCAATTCATGTTGCTAATAAAGCTTTTACTGCCAGCAATTCTGTCACTTACTATTTTTTTCTACTGTACATTCTATAAAGTAAAGATGATTCATTCACTTTTAGATTGTATGTTGCCAAAAATGCACACATTTTGACACTCATCCAAACAAATGTAGAGTGATTACAATAAAAGGAAACTGAATGATAAAAAACTATGGATTTCATATTGTCTATTGTCTGCAGGTAGAACTGAAACATGAAAAGTAATGCAGTTTTTGTAATGCCATCAACTGTTTAGTATTTTGAAAGTCGTTGTGCTATGATTGACTGATAATTCCTCTTGGATAGAAAACATGTGCTAGTGTTTTGACAGAATGATTGGATTTTGAATCGAGTTTGACGTGTTTTGATAGAGTTAGTGTATGTAGAGAAATTTTTTTGCATTTTGAAATTGTGGAGTTGGTATTTAATGAACAAAATGTGGTTTTGAGCAGAAAATGAACTATTGGCTAATTGTGTGATGTAGGGTGTGTTGCTGTGTTAAGAGTTTAGAAAAAGTATCTTAAGTATAGGTAAACACTGTTAGCAATTGTGGAAAACTGAAATATTATTTGAAAAGGACCATCAGGATTGGTACATTTCATTTTAGGACTTAAATACTTGTATAGCCATTGAGTCTTTGAAGAATATAACTTATAAAATGGCTCGTGAATTTATTCCAACTATCTACCACATCAGGACCAAAAATATAACAATTTCCAGAAGCTGAAAATGACCCAGTTCTTCATGGTCTGCATACTCACCAGGACATGTCACCCATTGAGCATATTTTGGGATGCTCTGGATCGATGCTTACGACAGCATGTTCCAGTTCCCGCCAATATCTAGTAACTTCGCACAGCCATTGAAGGAGTGGACAACATTCGACGGGCCACAATCAACAGCCCTGATCAATCAATGTGTAGAGAGATGTGTCGTGCTGCATGAGGCAAATGGTGGTCACAACAGATACTGACTGGTTCTGATCCACACCCCTACTTAAAAAAAAAAAGGAATCTATGACCAACAGATGCATATCTGATTCCCAGTCATGTGAAATCCATAGATTAGGTCTAATAAATGTATTTCAATTGACTGATTTCCTTATATGAACTGTGAAAATTGTTGCATGTTGTTATACTTTTATTCAGTATATTTAGGTCAGTGAGCAAACATTGTATTTGCTGCACCACAAAAAATGTATAGTATGTAGAGGAACACCCAGTTAAATATACAAACATCACAAGTGTTCTTGACGGAAGTGAATGGAGGGTAAGGTGATATGACATCAAAACACATGACGTGGCGTCTTGGTTTCGGCATATTCTCTCATTGCATTATAAGTGTGTTGAACATCTACTTACCAACTTCTATTGTAAAACTCTAGACATATTTTATTCAGCCTTTTAGGGATAGGAGGGAATCGGTTTGGGAAAAAACTAATTACACCTTGATTATGACAGACATTTTTTATTTGTAATGATACACTGTCAATTCAGTGATTTATTGGTTATTCATGAAAGTTTATTAAACAAGATCTTGATATAAGTGAAAGTAATAAGCATAATCAAAATAATATTCTTGCAGGGTGGCAGGTAGCCTAGTGGTTAGAAGCATTGGCCAGTAACCGAAAGCTAAAATCTGTTGTTCTGCCCCTGAGCAAGTCAGTTAACCTGCTGTTCCCGGGCGCCGTGATTTTGATATAAGGCAGCCCTCCACACCTCTCTGATTCAGAAGGGTTGAGTTAAATGCTGAAGGCATTCAGTTGTACAACTGACTACGTATCCCCTTTATTTGTTAGGGGCCATTTCTGAACACCAAAGTCAAACCTTGCATCATGATAAGGTGTACAAAATGATATCCAACTTTGTTATTTATGTCATTGCCAACAAGTCATGCATTCCATTTTTAAAGGAATGCCTTCGACCTCCCGAGCAGAATCTTATTATGCAAAGGATAAATCCCTTGTATATTGACAGATTTATACAACAGGATTTGGTTATACACACTAAAACAGTCATGATTTGTGGCCCAGACACATTCTGGACAGGCCCCAAAGGCCAAAGTCTTTTAAAGGCTAATTAATCTGAATGACAAACCTTGCCAAGCTAGAACAACGCAAGGAAGACTATTGCCATTGTGTGTACCCTACTTTCAGAATTGGCGTTCTATTCCATATGCAGTCAACGCCATCCATAATTGTTCTTTATTTACACTTAGTTATTTACAGAGCGCTTCTCCTTCGTGTTATGAGGTTTGCAGCTGGAAGAAAACTTACACCCCATGCGCTTACAAATTCTAAGTTACTTCTGTCAGCTGCTCAATATGCTTGGTTTACTGGAATGGGTATGTTGTTCTGCATGTTATTGTGTTAATATTGACAGCCTCTGCATCATTAGTAGTGAAAGAAAAAGGTGAGGCCTACCACAGTCACGAAATACAGCCCAGCGTTGGCTATTATAAAAGGGAAAAAGAACAGCACCAGCGCCCCTCCAAACCTCCTTGAGACCATGAGCAGGTAAGCCCTCTTCGCTCTGCCAAAGAAGTACAGAATCTTTACAGCATTACTATTCGAGAACATGCAAGTTAAAATGTTTGAGTTCATCAGTCTCCCGTGATGTGGCAAAGGCTAATCTCTTGATTTCCTCAAAGGATTGCCTATTTTTTATGTTTAATACCCATTTTTGCTATGGCTATCAAGGTGAATATCTGGAGTTGGGAAAAGACAAAAGTGGGATTGTTTAAAATGCAGTAACAAAAATGCAATAGATACAGGACATACAGTTGTGCAAAGTTCTGAAACAGGCAAACTAAGGCCAATGCCACTCCAATACTGAGGCATGTGGATGTCTTTATCTAGATAAGGTGCAGTCTCTCTCTCCTGGATTTCAGGCACAATGTTTGCGTTATTGGTTTGCATCCTGACACTGCCATGAAGTGTACTTTGTGCTGCAACTGTGGTAAGTACTCCTACTAATTTACCTTTAAAAATAACATATGTCATCTTGAAACAGTACATTTAGACATTGAAACCAATTACACGTTAAAGTATTTTATGAAAGGTCTTACTCTTGGGAAAGCTTTTCATTCTGGTCCCTTGAGCCAGCTTCCTACTGCTGTGTCCACAGTCAAGTAAGTACAATTCCTTTCGAACATTTTTAACACAGTGCCCCAGTGAAAGTGTACAACTCGTTGCACAGTTTCTCCACATTTTGCTGCCTTGCAACATTTAAAAAGATTACACAACTTACTCCAGATTTTAAAAGTAAAAGACAATTATAGAACATTGGCAGCAACAGCGTTCCATACTTGGGTTGAAGCACCTTTGGCAGCCATTGGTACAGCATTTGAATCATTTTGAATAAGATTTCTATGACAACTTCGCACAAACTCTTTAGGGCAAACATAGAGGTTGTTCATTGGGTTTGTCAAAATGTGCTAAAGCTCAGTTAACAACTTCTGCTGGGAATCGCTTGATGGACAAAACGCAATATTCAAACCTAGTTTAAGGAGATTTCCATTCAGGACTGAGACGGACCATTTCAGGAAACAAGTAAACACCTTTTGGAAAGCCATGGTCGGGTGTGACTTTGCAGTAAAATAGTTAGAATTTCCAGAGAAAAAAAAAAACGACCTCCAGGAGTTAGTATTATGTGAGTATTCATGTATAGGTATTGCTTGTCATCGGCAGGGGAACTGGGGCGTGTGTTCAATTACAAAAATAAATATGAAAGCCGCAAAGCCCAGGTAAACATTTTGCAAAAATAACCCTCCTCAGTCTTCTAGAAAATCCTGGGATTAGAGTTCTATTTTTTCAAGTGAGACAATATACAGTACATTTTACATTTACAATTTAAGTCATTGAGGCAGACGCGTCTTATCCAGAGCCGACTTACCAAATTGGTGCATTCACCCTTATGATTATCCAGTGGAACAACCACTTTACAATTAGTGGCATCTAAACTCTTTTAAGGGGCGGAGGTTTAGAAGGATTACTTTATCTATCCTAGGTATTTCCTTGAAAAGACGTGGGGTTTCAGGGTGGTCTCCGGAAGGTGTGATTGACTCCGCTGACCTCGGCGTCGCTGGAAGGGAGTTTGTCCACCATTTGGCGGTGACCAGAGCAGCGAACAGTTTGACATGGGCTAGCGGGAACCTGTACATCCTCAGAGGTAGGGGGCCGAGCCAGGCCAGAGGTGGTATAAACGGCAGTTGCCCTTGTTATCTCTCTCTTTTTTTATAGACGCAACATGTTACAATTTCAAAGATTTTACTGAGTTACAGTTCATATAAGGAAATCAGTCAATTGAAGTAATATCATTAGACCCTAATCTATGGATTTCACATGACTGGGAATACAGATATGCATCTGTTGGTCATAGATTCAATTTTTTTTAAAGTAGGGGTGTGGATCAGAACCATTCAGTATCTGTTGTGACCACCATTTGCCTCATGCAGCACGACACATCTCCTACGCATAAAGTTGATCAGGCTGTTGATTGTGGCCCGTCGAATGTTGTCCCACTCCTCTTCAATGGCTGTGCGAAGTTGCTGGATATTGGCGGGAACTGGAACACGCTGTCATATGTGTCGATTCAGAGCATCCCAAACATGCTCAATGGGTGACATGTCTGGTGAGTATGTAGGCCATTTTA
Organism: Salvelinus sp. IW2-2015; assembly: GCF_002910315.2. Taxonomy (NCBI): domain Eukaryota; kingdom Metazoa; phylum Chordata; class Actinopteri; order Salmoniformes; family Salmonidae; genus Salvelinus; species Salvelinus sp. IW2-2015. The sequence continues at coordinate 9,182,472 of NC_036874.1, read as the reverse complement.
TTTGTATTTTTTTATTTAACTAGGCAAATCAGTTAAGATCAAATTATTATTTACAATGACAGCTAAAGGTGTCCTGCGGGGACTAAAAATACAAAATAAATATAAATATAGGAAAAAACACATTTCACAACGAGAGACAACACAACACTGCATAAAGAGAGACCTAAGACAACAACATAGCAAGGCAGCAACACATGACAACACACCATTGTCGCAACACAACATGACAATAACACAACATGATAATAACAACATGGAAGCAGCACAAAACATGGATCAGACATTATTCTTTTACCTTTAGTTAACTAGGCAAGTCAGTTAAGAACAAATTCCTATTTTCAATGACGGCCTAGGAACAGTGAGACCTAAGAAAAGAATTTGGGCGTTGACTGCTCAGATAAAAATGATGACATAAAGAGCCGTTGTGTTGAAACACCGTGCGATGTTTAACGGTGAGAATCGGAGAATGGTGAACTTACTAAAGGACTGAAGAGTTTGACTGTGTGATATTAGGTTGCTTCTTCTGTAAATAATCTGACAAGGGCAGATTTCTACCTTGCCAGCTCGGGGATTTGATCTTGCAACCTTTCAGTTCCTAGTCCAACACTCTAACCACTTGGCTACCTGTCACCCCTTTATTGAGAAATACCAGGTTGTCCTCTACAATTTTAGTCTGAAATTCTCTGTTTCATTGCATTGTCAGCAATGACCAATCCTACAATGGCATGCTCTTGGTCTTCACTGAGGAGCTTTCCTCTTCCCCAAGAGGCAGGAAGATGTTGTGTCCTTCAGAGGAACAATTATACAACATATGTATTTGTATTGGCACTGGTGGTCTACAGTTACAGTGGGACATAGCAACAGTAATGATAGGAGAAGCCCTTGTGAAATGCATTACTTACCTGTTGGTTTGTTGAAAATTCTGGATAATGGAAGACACGATTGACCGTCTGAGATTAGGCTGGACTCTTTCACCAGTCTCTCTCAGTGACAGACCATNATAATATTTACAGTTTTCACAATTGCTAACAAGTGTTTACCTATACTTAAGATACTTTTTCTAAACTCTTAACACAGCAACACACCTACATCACATAATTAGCCAAATAGATCATTTTCTGCTCAATCCCCATTTTGTTCATTAAATACCAACTCCACATTTCAAAATGCACTAACTCTATCAAAACACGTCAAACTCTACTCAATATCCAAACATTCTGTCAAAACACTAGCACATGTTTTCTATCCAAGAGGAACATACAGTCAATCATAGCACAACGACTTTCAAAATACTAACAGTTGATGGCATTACAAAAACTGCATTATTTTTCATGTTTCAGTTCTACCTGAAGACAATAGACAATATGAAATCCATAGTTTTTATCGTTCAGTTTCCTTTTATTGTAAATCACTCTACATTTGTTGGATGAGTGTCAAATGTGTGCATTTTTGGCAACATACAATCTAAAAGTGAATGAGTCATCTTTACTTTATAGAATGTACAGTAGAAAAAAATAGTAAGTGACAGAATTGCTGCAGTAAAAGCTTTATTAGCAACATGAAATTGCTGCCAGTGATCAACAAAAGATCCAACATACATGGCCTCAATGGGGTTGAGGAAATGCGAGTAGGGGGGAGGAAAAGGGAAACCATTCTTGAATGGGCTGCAAACCAGTTTGTGATTGCATGTGAATGGTGGAATGCTACATTGTCCCGTGGAATCACAACGTCCTCATGTTTCCTCCCACCTGTTCCCTTTCTGGCACCAGTTGTTGTTGGAGGTGATCTAAACACAAAAGAAAGTGCTCAGTGTTGTAGGGACCAATCTGGCATTTCTGCAGGACCAAACAAGCACTCGAGATTGCAGTCATTGTGATATTTGCTCTGACACGACACATCAACGGTGGCCCCTTTCCCCATGACGTTTCTTCCCCGCCGATGTGTTTTTGCCAGGTTAAACCCTGCCTCATCTACATCAATTATTTCACATGGGGTCTGATTAGCCTCCACCTCCATGACTCTCTGAAAGAAATCAAACACAGTATGTGTAAATGCTTTTCAGTATTTCCTATTGTATGTACTGTAACCCATGTTTACATGTAGAGTAGCATAGTGTAAAACTCACTGTAGAACAAGAAATATTGGATGGACACCATACCAGGACATATTGGTGCCGGAGTTCCTTGACCCGCTCATTGTTCCTTTCAAAAGGAACCGTGTACAACTGTTTCATTCCAACTCTGTGTTTGATAAGAGTCCGAGCAATTGTAGTCAGGTTGATGCTTTCCACATTGTGAAATACCATGTTGTCCTCTACAATTTTGGTCTGAAATTCTCTGTTTCATTGCATTGTCAGCAATGACCAATCCTACAATGGCATGCTCTTGGTCTTCACTGAGGAGCTTTCCTCTTCCCCAAGAGGCAGGAAGATGTTGTGTCCTTCAGAGGAACAATTATACAACATATGTATTTGTATTGGCACTGGTGGTCTACAGTTACAGTGGGACATAGCAACAGTAATGATAGGAGAAGCCCTTGTGAAATGCATTACTTACCTGTTGGTTTGTTGAAAATTCTGGATAATGGAAGKCACGATTGACCGTCTGAGATTAGGCTGGACTCTTTCACCAGTCTCTCTCAGTGACAGACCATGGTATTAGGTTGGACTCTTTCACCAGTCTCTCTCAGTGATAGACCATGGTATTAGGCTGGACGCTTTCACCAGTCTCTCTCAGTGATAGACCATGGTATTAGGCTGGACTCTTTCACCAGTCTCTCTCAGTGATAGACCATGGTATTAGGCTGGACTCTTTCACCAGCCTCTCTCAGTGATAGACCATGGTATAATACATGGTCTATCACTGAGAGAGACTGGTGAAAGAGTCCAGCCTAATACCATGGTCTATCACTGAGAGAGGCTGGTGAAAGAGTCCAGCCTAATACCATGGTCTATCACTGAGAGAGGCTGGTGAAAGAATCACAGCCTAATACCATGGTCTATCACTGAGAGAGACTAGTGAAAGAGTCCAGCCTAATACCATGGTCTATCACTGAGAGAGACTGGTGAAAGAGTCCAGCCTAA
>NC_036874.1:9082495-9179365 GCF_002910315.2 Salvelinus sp. IW2-2015 | reverse complement strand
TAAGAGGTCCCAGATGGCTATACGCGGAGCGATGGTCTATCCTGGAGGGAGCAGGAGAGCGGTACTATCCGGGGTTGAAAAGAAGTCCAGAGCCTGGAAAGCGCGGGAGGGAGCAAAATACAACCGAATACGGTCATCACTGAGAGAGACTGAGTAAAATGAGTCACAAGTCCTCCATCGATCACGGATCTGGTCTAGGTCAACTAGAGCACAGAGGAGCCTGGTTCAAGAGAGCCCAGCCCATCTCAATGTAACCGTGAGGCTCTAATCACGTGAGAGAGGCTGAGTGAAAGAGTCCAGCCTAAACCATGGTCTATCACTGAAGAGGCTGGTAAAGAGTCCAGCCTAATACCATGGTCTATCACTGAGAGAGGCTGGTAAAGAGTCCAGCCTAATACGTGGTCTATCACTAGAGAGGGCTGGTAAAGAGTCCAGCTAATACCATGGTCTATCACTGAGAGAGGCTGGTGAAAGGTCCAGCTAATACCATGGTCTATCACTGAGAGAGGCTGGTAAAGAGTCCAGCTAATACCATGGTCTATCACTGAGAGAGCTGGTGAAAGAGTCCAGCCTAATACCATGGTCTATCACTGAGAGAGGACTGGTGAAAGAGTCCAGCCTAATACCATGGTCTATCACTGAGAGAGACTGGTGAAAGAGTCCAGCCTAATACCATGGTCTATCACTGAGAGGACTGGTAAAGAGTCCACTAATACCATGTCTATCACTGAGAGAGCTGGTAAAGAGTCCAGCCTAATACCATGGTCTATTCACAGAGCGACTGTCGAAAGGAGTGATCCTAGGCCAGGCGCGTGGTTACAGAGGTACAGAGGCATATACAGTGCAGATGGGCTCTAATCACTACGAGAGAGGCAGGCGACTGGTTAAAGAGGCGCAAGTCTCAAAGAGTCTAAGAATACCCACATGGGGGCAGCTACCTAACCACAGTGAGAGAGGGGCTTGGTTAAAGCAGTAGTCCAGGTGCTAATACACGCGAATCGGACAGATACAAGGCTGCAGAGGAGGCTGCGTGAAACGACAGTCCAGACATCTAATATCGCAGCGTCTCAACCGTAGTTACAATATCAATATTCTAATTTCAGACAAGCGCAAAACAACAGCTGAAGTGAAAGAATGTATTTTGGCACAGAGAAAGCTATCATAACTCGTACAAATGTACTGTAAATGACTATTTACCCACATGCATAGCTGTAGGACCCAACCGTACCCAGCAACTAATATTCTTGTGATTTTTTGTTCCGTACTAACAGGAGGACACCAGCAAACATTCCTCCAATCTCTCTTAGGACCAAGTAGAAGGCTAGCAGCGAAGGGGCAAGAACACGCAGAGAACACGGGTCCCCACCCAACAGATTGCAGCGCAACACCTAAACGCCGGGCGCATGGAGGAAAGAGGAAAAGAAATCATTCAGTGAAAAAGACACAAAGAACGATTAGCCTCAGAATATAGGCTCATTGCTGACCAATACAACTCCCCCTATACTGAGAGCACAAGCATACAGAAGCAGAATCATGGTGAGTGAGGAAACCTGCGGCAGATATCTTCGACAGCGTGAACAAGGCATACAGGCTGCACTGGTGAACAAAAGCTCCAACGCAGTGCAGTAACCGGACTGTTGACCAACACAGAGTGTCGAATGAACAGTTGTTACCACAGTTCCTTTTGAATGAGGAAAACAGTGAGCGGCAGTTCAAGAACTCCGGGAGCACCAATACAGGTCCAGTGTATGATGTCATTAATCTGTTCACGTGTTGTCACAGCTGTACTGGTGAAACAACATGTCTCAGAGGGAGACTAACTCAGTTTGAAATGTTATACAGCCCTCCCCGATCAGGAGTGACATGAGAGAAGTAGGAGAGAATAGAGAAATAATTCAAAAGTAATAATAATACACAGAACGAGCGAGTGGCGAGGTAGACATTAATCGGTGGAACTCAACAAAAAATATAATGATGCTAGTCCAGCAAAGCCACAACCAAACAACATGAAAAAAAACAGGAAAAGCCACATATAACGGTGGCAAACGTGCCCTCAAATCAGGGAGGGCTACAGAAAAGCTTTTTCCCAAACAGAAGAAGCGCTCTCCAGCACCAGGGGAGGGAATCCGGACCACGGCGGACACGGCGATCACCGAGCAGTGGCGGGCAGCAAACGTTAGTGAGGCCAGCCTGTTGGGGTACTGGCTGAAAAAAAATCTGACTAGTATGCTTGTCTGCGAAACAAATGTGAGTGGTCTGTAGGACAAAGAGAGGACAAACGAGGCAGAAGAACATAAGCATAGTAAGAGGCAATCCGGAGCGGATGAAACAGAGGAGCAAACAAACAACGATCATAGATTAACTAGTGTGCAGCACGTGTGGGAAAAGGACAAGGACTAGAAGTTCAAACAGGGGTGCGACAGAGTGCCCTTCGACACCAAGCAGATCGTAGGTAAATGAAAGGGAGGGCAGTATGCAGACAAGACAAGCGTAAAAACACCGGTCTCTAAAACAGGCGAGAGCTTACAGGACACCACCAAGTGCAAAACAGGATGGGAACGGTGATGGAGTGGAAAGACGAATTCAGATCGACGAACAGCTTTACTACACAAACATACACTGAGATGATCCGGAGCACTGTAATCAGAGTCACCCGGCAGAGGACATCAGTAGGGCAGCACATTACAAGAGAGTTGACGCACGGGAACGAAGGTGGCCGACCAGGCCTGGGGGCAAAGGGTTGCAGCAAAGTCTACAACCGGAGGAGTTGCGGGTGCAAGGACATAACGGGGAAACTGTGAAGGTGTGAAGCAGTGTTGACTGACGAGGAACTCAGGGCAAGCTTCGAGAAAGAGCCATATAAGGTTCTCCGATCTGAAGCCGAGGGGTTAGACCGCGGTCAAAACAATTGTGAGCCATACGGAGGAAGCCCAGAACTCACGAAGGGAATGGCCCAAGGGTCCGATGTGGCCAGTGGGGTGGGAACCGGCAAAGCACAGGCGGGAATGACAGTGCAGGGCCAAGGGAATTCACGGTGCGGCCAGGGGGGCAATAAGGGTGTGCGCCAAGTGTAATCTGTGAAGAAAGAGACCCCTGGGAAAAAGAGACCCAGATTGACGTGCAGTAGCGGGGGCAATGACCGTGGACGGCGTGATGGTGCACGGCGAATTGTGGAAACCAGCCAGCACCCATGGCGAACGCCAGCGCGCCCTGGAGAGGCGGCGTTTGTCACTTCGGTAAGGCCTCCTCGGACAGAACCACTTGAGCCTAAGCATTGTGGCGCATAGAGAGTAAGATGACCAAGTCGGCTGGGTCCTCGACCAACAGCGCCGATGGGAAAGAGCGGGGTCAAGTCAAGACGGGGGGGAGGACCTTGGTTATCAATCCTGAGGGGGGGGGACTACCGGATTACATTTTTCGTCCGCGGCCGCCATGGTTGGGTTGTGGCAGTGTTCGAACGGGGCCCGTGGGAGACGCAGCAGAGGAGCTGGGCCCAAAGTAAGGATAAAAAGGATTCTGAGGGTCTATGGTGTTTTTCGTGTATTTTGTGCTTTCTCTAAGGACGGGAAGAGCGGACGAAAACGCAACATCGGGGAGCAGCAAGCCCAAAGAACCGGAGAGCCGAAGGCCAGGCGCGGACCCCTCGCCGCCCCCGCGCCAGGACTCAACCCGCGCGACCACCACCGGGGCGTCCCCATCGGGCGCCGCACGCGCTCCGTCCGCCGCTGGGCCGCTGCCGCCCCCGCGCCCCGGCGGGCCCAAGGCAGGGCCATGGCGCGTCACAGGCCGAACCAAAGCCAGGCGAACGGCGGAAAAACAGTGACTGCCCCGCTCCGCCCCCGCCGCGGCGCCCTGTCCGCCGGGACAGCCCAAAACAGACACGCGGCAGGGGAGGAAAACGGGGCAGGCGCCCAGGGATAGTGACGTCCCACCCGAACGCACAGGGGAGGAGCACCCCAAAGCACGTGGGTGCAAGCCCACATGGAACATAAGCACAGACCTCAGCATACACCCGACAAAACCCCCCCTGCCGCCCTACCGGGCCGGCGTCCCCGCTATACGCGCCTCATCTGTCGACGCGCCGCGCCACTGGCGTTCCCACCGGCCCAGGACTGCGCCTCGTACGGGCGCCGCGGGCCGCGCCTGCGCCAGACCGTGGACTCTTTCACCAGCCTCTCTCAGTGATAGACCATGGTATTAGGCTGGACTCTTTCACCAGTCTCTCTCAGTGATAGACCATGGTATTAGGCTTGACTCTTTCYCCAGCCTCTCTCAGTGAAAGATCATGGTTTATCACATGGTCTATGATGGTGGCTCTTATTTCATCAATGACAACAGCTTTTACTCTCCTTTGAACACCACCACGCATTCTTACTCCTCTCCCCCTACCTCTCCTCCTCCCTTGTCCTGGTCCAACTTCTCCTCTGCCTGGTCCAGCTACTCCTCTCCCTGGTCCAACTACTCCTATGCCTGGTCCAACTACTCCTCTCTCTGGGCCAACTACTCCTCTCCCTGATCCAACTACTCCTCTCCCTGATCCAACTACTCCTCTCCCTGGTCCAACTACTCCTCTGCCTGGTCCAGCTACTCCTCTGCCTTGTCCAGACGTTATTTTTTCTCTCTCTGCTCCTCTGTGTTGTTCTGTGTCCACATTGAACAAAATCAATCCACAGAGTCCCCTTTTTACTGTGTATGTCCTTGTAATTGAAAAAACGTCAACACCTGGCTATGTCTCCGATTGAGATTGGAATCAGCTGTGGTTGGTCTATTTTACACAACTTACAGTAAATCAGCTATTTCTCAATGTTTCAATGATCTGTTCATTCAAAAATGCTTATAAGCTGTTTCAATATAGCTTTTCAGCTGCTGTTGTTGCAGAAGTAAAAGCTTTAAACTATATTTAAGGTTTTGAACATMAGGTCTTCATTTTTGGCATGCTGTGTGCAAGCATTTMTAAATAAMACAAGYAAMATCCATAACTTTGGTATTGGGTAAGCTTGTATGTAAAGAAAWTTTAAACATTTTAGAAACYTGTTAATCGACTGCATATTCTGTGTTAACAACATAAATTGTGTTTATGGTATGGTCCACAACAGACAGATGTGCTAATTGTGTTTAGAGTTTTGAAAATGTGACTACAGATTGGACAAAAGGATGTTAGTGATGTAAAAAACTGTAATCCCTGACCCCCCCCCCCCCCCCCCCCCCCCACCACCATGGTATTAGGCTGGACTCTTTCACTAGTCTCTCTCAGTGATAGACCATGGTATTAGGCTGGACTCTTTCACTAGTCTCTCTCAGTGATAGACCATGGTATTAGGCTGGACTCTTTCACTAGTCTCTCTCAGTGATAGACCATGGTATTAGGCTGGATTCTTTCACCAGCCTCTCTTCAGTGATAGACCATGGTATTAGGCTGGACTCTTCACTACGTCTCTCTTCAGTGATAGACCATGGTATTAGGCTGGACTCTTTCACCAGCCTCTCTCAGTTTTCTAAACTGAGAGAGTATTACTAAACTGAGAGAGTATTTCTATGACACAGTTATATGACCTATAGATATTAAACTATCCTCAGACTCTCAGACTGTACAGTTTCATTGACTATTTGAGCCAGGTGAAGCTATACCTTCAGTATAAGGACATTCTCACTTGTAAAAAGGATGAGGCAGATACACTCTCCTCCATATGTATTTGGACAGTGAAGCGGAAATGTCAATATTGGCTCCGCATTTTGGATTTTAGATCAAATGTCTCATGAGGCAACAGAACAGGATGTTCACCTTTTTGAGGGTATTTTCATGCATTCTGCTTTACAGTAGAAATGAAAGCACTTATCTAGTTCCTGAACACTTCTAAATAAATCCTGATAATACCATGATTCTTTGAATGAATAATGGTGAGTGAGAAGGTTTGAGGCTATAACAAAACATGCTAACCTCTCACTTTTTTTTTATCTGCAACACACTTATAATGCAATTGAGAGGAATTATTGCCGGAAAACCAAGCACCCACGTCATGTGTTTTGATGTCATATCACCTTACCCTCATTCACTTCTGTCAAGAACACTTGTGATGTTTGTATATTTAACTGGGTGTTCCTCTACATACTATACATGTCTGGGTGCAGCAAATACAATGTATGCTCTCTGACCTAAATATACTGAATAAAAGTATAGACGCAACATGTTACAATTTCAAAGATTTTACTGAGTTACAGTTCATATAAGGAAATCAGTCAATTGAAGTAATATCATTAGACCCTAATCGATGGATTTCACATGACTGGGAATACAGATTTGCATCTGTTGGTCATAGATTCCATTTAAAAAAAAGTAGGGGTGTGGATCAGAACCAGTCAGTATCTGTTGTGACCACCATTTGCCTCATGCAGCATGACACATCTCCTACGCATAAAGTTGATCAGGCTGTTGATTGTGGCCCGTCGAATGTTCTCCCACTCCTCTTCAATGGCTGTGCGAAGTTGCTGGATATTGGCCGGGAACTGGATCACGCCATCATACGTGTCGATTCAGAGCATCCCAAACAGGCTCAATGGGTGATATGTCTGGTGAGTATGCAGGCCATTTGATTTGTATTTTTTTATTTAACCTTTATTTAACTAGGCAAGTCAGTTAAGAACAAATTCTTATTTACAATGACAGCCTACCAAAAGGCAAAAGGCCTCCTGTGGGGACGGGGGCTGGGATTAAAACAAAATGTTTTAATATAAATATGGGGAAAAACACACATCACGACAAGAGAGACAACACAACACTACATAAAGAGAGACCTAAGACAACAACATAGCAAGGCAGCAACACATGACAACACACCATGGTAGCAACACAACATGACAACAACATGGTAGCAACACAACATGGTAGCAGCACATAGCATGGTACATTCATTATTGGGCACAGACAACAGCACAAAGGGCAAGAAGGTAGAGACAACAATACACCACGCAAAGCAGCCGCAGCTGTCAGTAAGAGTGTCCATGATTGCGTCTTTGAATGAAGAGATTGAGATAAAACTGTCCAGTTTGAGTGTTTGTTGGAGCTCGTTCCAGTCGCTAGCTGCAGCGAACTGAAAAGACGAGCGACCCAAGGATGTGTGTGCTTTGGGGACCTTTAACAGAATGTGACTGGTGGAATGGGTGTTGTATGTGGAGGATGAGGGCTGCAGTAGATATCTCAGATAGGGGGAAGTGAGACCTAAGAGGGTTTAAGAAATAAGTATCAACCAGTGGGTCTTGCGACGAGTATACAGAGATGACCAGTTTGCAGAGGAGTATAGAGTGCAGTGACGTGTCCTTTTAGAAACATTGGTGGCAAATCTGATGGCCGAATGGTAAAGAACATCTAGCCCTCGAGAGCACCCTTACAGTACCTGCCGATCTATAAATTATGTTTCTGTAATCTAGCATGGGTAGGATGGTAATCTGAATCAAGGTTAGTTTGGCAGCTGGGGTGAAAGAGGAGCGATTACGATAGAGGAAACCAAGTCTAGATTTAACTTTAGCCTTCAGCTTTGATATGTGCTGAGAAAGGGACAGTGTACCCTCTAGCCATACTCCCAAGTACTTGTATGAGGTGACTACCTCAAGCTCTAAAACCCTCAGAGTTAGTAATCACACCTGTGGGGAGAGGGGCATTCTTCTTACTGAACCACTTGATCTTTGTTTTGGAGGTATTCAGAACAAGGTTAAGGGTAGAGAAAGCTTGTTTGTAGTGCATTTAACAGAACATCTGGGCAGGGGCCAGCTGAGTATAAGACTGTACCATCTGCATATAAATGGATGAGAGAGATTCCTACTGCTTGAGCTATGTTGTTGATGTAAATTGAGAAGAGCGTGGGGCCTAGGATTGAGCCTTGGGGTACTCCCTTGGTGACAGGCAGTGGCTGAGACAGCAGATTTTCTGACTTTATACACTACACTCTTTGAAACGGGTAGTTAGCAAACCAGGACAAAGACCCCTCAGAGACACCAATACTCCTTAGCCGGCCCACAGGAATGGAATGGTCTACCGTATCAAAAGCTTTGTCCAAGTCAATAAAAATAGCAGCACAACATTGCTTCGAATCAAGGGCAATGGTGACATTATTGAGGACCTTTAAGGTTGCAGTGACACCATAACCTGAGCAGAAACCAGATTGCATACCAGGGAGAATACTATAGACATCAAGAAAGCCAGTCAGTTGATTATTGACAAGTTTTTCCAACAATTTGATAAACAGGGCAAAATAGAAATAGGCCTCTAACAGTTAGGATCAGCTTGATCTCTCCCTTTAAATAAAGGAAGAACCGTGGCTGCCTTCCAAGTAATGGGAACCTCCCCAGAAAGGAGAGACAGGTTAAAAAGGTCAGAGATAGGCTTGGCGATGATAGGGGCAGCAACCTTAAAGAAAAAAGGGTCTAAGCCATCTGACCCAGATGGTTTTTTGGAGTCAAGTTTCAGGAGCTCCTTTAGCACCTCGGACTCAGTGACTGCCAGCAGGGAGAAACTTTGTCAAGGGGAAGGGGGAAAAGAGGGAGAAGCATCGGGAATAGTCGCATTAGAAGGGGTGGGAAATGAGGAAATGTTGGACGGGCAAGGAGGCATGGCTGAGTCAAATAGGAATCCTGTCTTAATGAAGTGTTGATTAAAGAGCTCAGCCATGTGCTCCTTGTCAGTAAAACCGCATCAACATTAAGGGACATGGGCAGCTGTGAAGAGGAGGGTTTATTRTCCAGGTCTTTAACCTTTTTCCAGAACTTCTTGGGATTAGACCCACAGAGAGAGAACTGCTCCTTAAAGTAACTTTGGCCTGAGTGTACTTATTACTCATTTGCCTGAACGAGAGCCAGTCAGCCTGAGTATGCGTGTGCCGAGTCTTTTGCCAAATGCAATTCTTGAGATGGAGTAACTCTGCAAAATCATGGTCAAAGCAGGCCCTGAACAGTTATTAATTCAAATTTTCTTAATGGGGTGTGTTTGTTAACAATACCACTGAAAATATAAAAATAAAGGTCCAAGTGCCTTTGACAGAGGGGATCAAGCTGATTCTGTACAATTTTACAGAGGCCAGTTCATGAAGGAAGGCTTGCTCCTTAAACTTTTTTAGCAAGCGTCTATTACAAATCAGGACATGTTGTTTCACTGAGCAGCCATTACAAACACAGGCCAGCAAATCAAATTGTTTTCGGACAGACTTGGTGGAGACATCCGAGCACTGAAGGTAATCCTTGGTAAAGATTGCCACTCCCCCACCTTTGGAAGATCTGTATTGCCGAAAAAGGTTATAACCAGAAAAGTTAACATCAGTATTCAAAACACTCTTCATTAACCACGTCTCAGCAATGACCAACATATTGGAGCTGTAAACCCACACTTTCAATTGAGGCATTTTAGGTAATAAGCTTCTAGCGTTAATGTGCAGAAAACCCAGGCTTTTACGAGAGCAGAAATCAGTGAAGCAGATATCAGAGCCCAAGTCAGAATTGGGACTAGCAACAGTAGATAGGCCAGGGTTTACATGCACATTTCCAGATATCATCAACAGTAATACAATCAAGGCACGGCATAGGACAGGGAGAGCTCTGCAGTGCTGAGTTATGACATCTGAATGTGCATCAGATGGCAACAAGATCATATTGTACAGCAATTTCATCAGGCAACATGAATGCATAGCCGGCGAGAGGTGGTTAGAATAGGATGGGAGGCCAAAAGTCTGTGTAACCAATAGAGAGTCATAGTCCCGAGTGTGGGAACAAACAGTCTCCCACGGTTGGGTAAGAAAGTTCGTAGTCAACAAAGTATGCAGGAGTCATGAGGAAAATAGCAAAATAGCAAAATGCACAAGAAAATAATTATATAACGACTTGGGACTAGCCATTGTAAGTTCAGAGTCATTCGCCCCAACAGTGTGCCATGGAAGAACTGGGTCATTTTCAGCTTCTGGAAATTGTTATATTTTTGGTCCTGATGTGGTAAGACAGTATAAATAAAATCACAAGCCATTTTATAAGTTATATACAAGTCCTAAAATGGATGTACCAATCCCTGATTGCCCCTTTTAAATAATATTTCATCCCTGACCCCCCACCCACCCCCTCACACATAGTTGTATGACCTATAGATATTGAACTATCCTCAGACTCTCAGACTGTACAGTTCCATTTGTCTCTTGAAGAATTCAGCCATGTGATGCTGTACCTTCAGTAATAAACACTAGAGGGCATTCTCACTTATAAAAAGGATGAGGCAGATACACTCTCCTCCATATGTATTTGGACAGTGAAGCAGAAATGTACAATTTGGCTCTGCATTTTGGATTTTTAGATCAAATGTCTCATGAGGCAACAGAACAGGATGTCACCTTTTTTAGGGTGGTTTCATGCATTTCTGCTTTACAGTTTAGAAATGAAAGCACTTTATCTAGTTCCTGAACACTTCTAAATAAATCCTGATAATACCATGATTTCTTTTGAATGAATAATGGTGAGTGAGAAGGTTWGAGGCTATAACAACCAATAATGGGAGTTTAGCAACAACAAGAAATGTGGGGGGGGGGGGATCTTTGTGCCTCTGTATCCTTCTCATGTAATTATTAACAAATAATTCATGATTATCCATAATCATGGTAGCATCCACATTAATGTAGAAGTGTTCAGAAATATGTTATATTCTTACTTACAATGAAAGTGACTCCAAAATGGTAATACATTATTCACCAATCGACAACAATATATCTTCTACTGCTACTTAAAGCTATTTTGACTCACATACTGTATACTGTACACTTGAATCTTAATTCCAATCCTCAGATGTTCACATGCTAAGCCATCTTTCCCAGAACACTACAATTTTCCTTTTTCCTTTTGCAATACATCCATCTATTTTACTGTGATGGATTAATGCGTCATTTCTTTTGTATATCAGTTCATAAATCCGATGCCATGGTATTGGGACATCAAATCTCTTCCCAACTATCTTGAATTGTATGTGGCATAGTTGTCAAACCTCTTGACCTTAAGTGAAACTGATACATTTTTACTTTCGGATTTATACTATTCATTTTAAGCCATGCATGGTTTTTCATTGGAGGCAGACAAACCAATTCATTCCTTTCTCTTTTGAGTAATTGCTTCTTCCATTTTTGTGGCAGAGATGTGATGAGTTGTTTTACTTTTGTATTGAACATACTGTACATTTCCATACAACTTTGTTAATTCTTATTGTGACAATTTTACCATCCTTATTTACAATATCATTCATAATGATACCTTCCTTATACATTTTTTCCCAATAAATGGGTCTTTCCTCTATCGGTATATTTGAGTTTAGCTGTAATATTTGTTCTGCCTCTTCTGGAGGGTGAAATTGGAATTGTAACCAACTCTGTATGGCATCATTTAAAAAGGAGGACACTTTAAATAGGGTTTCATTGTCAAGACACCTGAAATGGCTGTTTTTAAATCTGTATAATGGCAAAAGGCTCTATTTTGAACAGTGGCTGTGCCTCTTAGGCTACGTTTACACAGGCAGCCCAATTCTGATCTTTTTTTCACTAATTGGTATTTTGCCCAATCAGATCATCTCAGAAAAAGATCTCATGTGAAAAGTTTGATGTGATTGGTCAAAAGACGAATTATTGCAAATAATATACACTTGAGGACTTGTGAGGCGTCTGTTTCTCAAACTAAACACTCTAATGTACTTGTCCTCTTGCTGAGTTGTGCGCCTAGGCCTCCCACTCCTCTTTCTATTCTGGTTAGAGCCAGTTTGCGCTGTTCTGTGAAGAGAGTAGTACACAGCGTTGTACCAGATCTTCAGTTTCTTGGCAATTTCTCGCATGGAATAGCCTTCATTTCTCAGAACAAGAATAGACTGATGAGTTTCAGAAGAAAGTTCTTTGTTTCTGGCCATTTTGAGCCTGTAATTGAACCCACAAATGCTGATGCTCCAGATACTCAACTAGTCTAAAGAATGCCTGTTTTATTGCTCCTTTAAACGGCACAGCAGTTTTCAGCTGTGCTAACATAATTGCAAAAGGGTTTTCTAATGATCAATTTGCCTTTTAAATTGATACACTTGGATTAGCTAGCATAACGTGCCATTGGAACACAGGAGTGATGGTTGCTGATAATGAGCCTCTGTACGCCTATGTAGATATTCCATAAAGATCTGCTGTTTCCAGCTACAATAGTTAGTTACAACATTAACAATATCTACACTGTATTTCTGAACAATTTGATGTTATTTTAATGGACAAAAAATTTGCTTTTCCTTCAAAAACAAGGGCATTTCTAAGTGAGCCCAAACTTTTGAACGGTAGTGTATATCAGAATTGGGCTGCCAGTGTAGACGCAGCCAGAGTTGACTGCTGGAAAACCAGTTTGGATTTAAATATCATTTCGGTATAATGGGTGTTTTGAGAGGTTTAATGCCTTAATATTTAATTGCGTACATTGATACTTTTGTCTCTAATCCATACATTTTAAGCCCCTTAATGTTATCATTAGCTCAGATTTTGATAGCTCACAGTTCAATATCCATAATAAATAAGTATGGTGACAGAGGGCTCCCTTATTTTACTCCTCTTGACAATTCAAAGTTCTCAGAGAAATAACTTATTATTTTACACAAAGGATTGTTGTACAGTATTTTTACCCTGCATATTAGAGTTTCTCAAGTAAAAAAATTCCAGGCACTTAATAACAGATTCTGGACGTACTGTATCAAAAGCTTTCTCAAAATTTTCTAAATAAATTATACCTGGATTCCATGCATTTTCAAAAAAGAAAATTGTAGTTGTCTAACGTCTCCAATATTTATTCCTTTTAAGAATCCCGTCTGAGTCCCGTCATGAGGAATAATGTCCTGTAGAACCTTTTTTAATTCTGAGCAATACATGTTGTCAATATTTTTGCTTTGCCACATTGAAGGGTGAGGTGCCTCCAATTTTGTACTTTGTACTGCCCCTGGTGGTTCCTGCTTCAGTAGGAGAGAGATCGGTTCCTCTTTTTTTGTGTCTGACAGTTTGCCATTTATATACGAGTAATTAAAACATGATAGTAATGAATCTTTCAGTAGTTCATAAAATGTTTATCTCTCTATTGGAATGTGATCGAGGCTAGGGGTTTTACCCATCTGAAAGGAATCAATTGTCATCGATAATTCATTTTGTGTAATTAGACCTTCACAAGAATCTTGTTTTTTGTCACATAGTTTAAAACAAATGGTAGAAGGATATCACAACTCATCGTGAAGCAAGGTTGGATGAACTTAACAATAGAACATATATTTACAATATTTTACTTTCTCATTCAAAATCTCCTTTGGTGAGAAGGATTTCTCCAATGTTTAACTATTTTCTGGAGGTCTTTTTTTTTGTTTATATATTGAAGGTTTCGTCATTTTTTGTTGTTCTCCATCCAATTTGTTCAGTTTTCTTTAGATAAGTGAAACTTGATCTTTCCTGATTAAATTCCTCAAACTTCATTTGTTTTGTGTCTAGACTTTTCAGTGTTTCTGTAATACATTTATCAATACCATTGATGTGTAATGTTAGATTTTCTATTTCTGTTGTAAGTCTTTTCTCCATTGACCAATACCATTTTAGTTTTTTGGGATGAATATTTAATTGAATGGCCTCTAAAGTCATCCCATACAATAAGTGGGTCCACTGAACCTGTATTGTGCAAGAAAAAGTCTTATGAATTCCTTTGTTTTTGTTAAAGTACTGTCAGTCAATAAACCCTAGTTAAATTTCCAATATGTTCCAAATGTTTCTTTGCAGTTCTCATCATTATGTTTCTCTGTTTAAAATCTAGCAAATGAACTGTTACGTTTCAGCACATAAATTAGCGCAATCATTTGAAAATTGAACATGTGAATCTGGAAATTTATTTGGTCATGTTTATTAATCTCAACTCAATTTCTCAAAATTTGGCAGTGTTTATAGTTATGCTACTCTGACAAAGTTCCATCTAAGCAATTTCTTTAGACTTATTTTGAGTATGACTCTTGTATAAAGCATTAATGAAACACCAGCATGCACAAAGCTACGGCTAAAGCTAGGTGATGCAATCTCATTTGAATGGTTTCTGGGCTTGTATCAGTGGGAAAATGCCAGTAAAACCAGTGGTGCATTCCTTTAGGGTCATCTTAGAGTTACAGTCAAGTATTAACATAACAACACCACCAAGCATTCACTCTGATGACATCATGCAAATGTCCTTTGTTCTCAACATTATTTTTGACAGATTATAAACTGATTACCCACAACTAAACACAGTGGCAATTACACTGTGGATGAGCATTACTGTTCTTCAGGCTTCAGTAAAGGAGCTATTCTGGCAGACTGGCAGCTTTAGATTTCAGTTGTGACTTATAACATGGGGGAAAACAGCTACCTAACCTTTACCATCAGTGTTGCGTATTACGTGGTGCTTGAAATCTTCTCCAAGGGCAGAGTAGTATTCATGGAACAGTTTTTCATCCAATGTCACCTTTGCCTGTAAAATGTACTCCAATGCTAAATATGACATATTAAATTGGATGCGTGTAGCCCAGAACAAGATGTGTGTTGGCAGCTCCTATTCTTGCTTTCAGGGGCTAAGTGTGAACTCTAATAAGGCTCCTGTTGTGTAGTAGAAGAGAAAATCTCAAGCTTTCAACAGAGAGGTATCATTAATTTGTAGCCCGAAGAAATGGTTGCCTTCTGACTGAGGCCCAACACCACTGTGAGAAGTGTATGCCCTTGGATGAAAGTGCCCTGTTTTGAGCATACAACTATAGTCTCAAAAATGATCAACCGGTTGCCCTATTGTTCAAAGAAATGGTCTGAGGCCAGGATTCTTCCAATTGCAGAACGGCTTTCCAGATAATGCTTTCAGAAGTTCTCACAATGTTCTAAGCATAACTGGGATGTTGTATGATAATTTTTGTCCAGAAATGCTGTGAGATGTACAGTTGAAGTCGCAAGTTTACATACACTTAGGTTGGAGTCATTAAAACTAGTTTTTCAACCACTCCACACATTTCTTTTTAACAAACTATAGTTTTGGCAAGTCGGTTAGGACATCTACTTTGTGCATGACACAAGTCATTTTTCCAAAAATTGTTTACAGACAGATTATTTCACTTATAATTCACTGTATCACAATTTCAGTGGGTCAGAAGTTTACATAAACTAATTTGACTGTGCATTTAAACAGCCTTGAAATACATCCACAGGTACCTGTGGATGTATTTCAAGGCCTACCTTCAAACTCAGTGCCTCTTTGCTTGACATCATGGGAAAATCAAAAGAAATCAGCCAAGACCTCAGAAAAAAAATTGTAGCCCTCCACAAGTCTGGTTCATCCTTGGGAGCAATTTCCAAACGCCTAAAGGTACCACGTTCATCTGTACAAACAATAGTACGCAAGTATAAACACCATGGGACCACGCAGCCGTCATACCGCTCAGGAAGGAGATGCGTTCTGTCTCCTAGAGATGAACGTACTTTGGTGCGAAAAGTGCAAATCAATCCCAGAACAACAACAAAGGACCTTGTGAAGATGCTGGAGGAAACGGGTACAAAGTATCTATATCCACAGTAAAATGAGTCCTATATTGGCATAACCTGAAAGGCTCAGCAAGGAAGAAGCCACTGCTCCAAAACCGCCATGAAAAAGCGACATGGGGACAAAGATCGTACTTTTTGGACAAATGTCCTCTGGTCTGATGAAACTAAAATAGAACTGTTTGGCCATAATGACCATCGTTATGTTTGGAGGAAAAAGGGGGAGGCTTGCAAGCCAAAGAACACCATCCCAACCGTGAAGCACGGGGGTGGCAGCATCATGTTTTGGGGGTGCTTTGCTGCAGGAGGGACTGATGCACTTCACAAAATAGATGACATCATGAGGAAGGATAATTATGTGGATATATTGAAGCCATCTCAAGACATCAGTCAGGAAGTTAAAGCTTGGTCGCAAATGGGTCTTCCAAATGGCCAATGACCACAAGTATACTTCCAAAGTTGTGGCAAAATGGCTGCAACAAAGTCAAGGTATTGGAGTGGCTATCACAAAGCCCTGACCTCAATCCCATAGAACAAAGTAAAAGCAAAACTGAATAAGCGTGTGCGAGCAAGGAGGCCTAAAAACCTGACTCAGTTACACCAGCTTTGTCAGGAGGAATGGGCCATAATTCACCCAACTTATTGTGGGAAGCTTGTGGAAGGCTACCCGAAACGTTTGACCCAAGTTAAACAATTTAAAGGCAATGCTACCAAATGTAAACTTCTGACCCACTGGGAATGTGATGAAAGAAATAAAGCTGAAATAAATAATTCTCTCTACTATTATTCTGACATTTCACATTCTTAAAATAAAGTGGTGATCCTAACTGACCTAAGACAGGGAATTTTGACTCGGATTAAATGTTAGGAATTGTGAAAAACTGAGTTTAAATGTATTTGGCTAAGGTGTATGTAAACTTCTGACTGTATGTCAACTGTATGTAATGTATTTCTAGAAATGTTCCTTGGGATGGAAGTATGCTCATGGATATGCTTTTCATGCATTTTTCAAATGTCAGGCCATGATCAAAGGTAACACAAGCCATTTTTAACAACAATTGAGAGTGTTCTGACATGTTCATAAGCTTGTTATGACCAAGAGCATCATGAGGCTATCATCTGCACAGCATGCAGAGCAAGGAAAATACATATGTTTATTGATAACATTTCCAATGAGTAACGCAAAGGACATTTTAGAGCAGAATCTTTAATGCCAAACTCAACTTTATTTGCACTCCGATTTGTCATCTAGTTGGACAAAGGAATGCTTCTCAGCCAATTTGTCAGCTCAAATGTGATGACTCACTTGCGATAAACGTGAGATTCCTTGTGATTTCTGCCTTCAATGTAAGCTCCCCTTTTCTACTGACTTCTCCGGGGCAATGGCATCTTTCTCAAGGCATTGCCTCTGGTCCTTTATTTCAGCAATTAGGCCAGAGACACACTGAGACGCACAAATACGGATGGAATCGTATATGACGTACATCATTGTCCATCAAAAGTACAACTCAAGACAACTATTTTCAGACGATTTGCCGCCATCAAAAGATGGACCATCTCATTCTCACTCCCATTGGAAAAGCATTGGGTCCATCTGAAATACTCAGACACAAAATACTCAGACAACAGTGTGTAGCTAATTCTGGTGGCAATATCTGAACTGTCCAGCAATGTTTTTGCTGCTCCAGGAGAGAATAGTTTCTTCAATGATGCA
The DNA here is from genome assembly GCF_002910315.2 of Salvelinus sp. IW2-2015. Taxonomy (NCBI): domain Eukaryota; kingdom Metazoa; phylum Chordata; class Actinopteri; order Salmoniformes; family Salmonidae; genus Salvelinus; species Salvelinus sp. IW2-2015. The sequence goes on along the minus strand of NC_036874.1, from coordinate 9,162,097 downwards.
AGAGCCCACACCTGCCCGACCATCCAGCATCACTACTCTGGACGGTTCTAACTTAGAATATGTGGACAACTACAAACACCTAGGTGTCTGGTTAGACTGTAAACTCTCCTCCCAGACTCACATTAAACATCTCCAATCCAAAATGACATCGAGAATCTGCTTCGTATTTCGCAACAAAGCATCCTTCACTCTAGCTGCCAAATATACCCTCGTAAAACTGACCATCCTACCGATCCTCAACTTCGGCGATGTCATTTACAAAATAGCATCCAACACTCTACTCAACAAATTGGATGCAGTCTATCACAGTGCCATCCGTTTTGTCACCAAAGCCCCATATACTACCCACCACTGCGACCTGTATGCTCTTGTTGGCCTTCGCTTCATACTCGTCGCCAAACCCACTGGCTCCAGGTCATCTATAAGTCTTTGCTCGGTAAAGCCTCGCCTTATCTCAGCTCACTGGTCACCATAGCAGCACCCACCCCATAGCACGCGCCCCAGCAGGTATATCTCACTGGTCACCCCCAAAGCCAATTATTTCTTTGGCCGCCTCTCCTTCCAGTTCTCTGCTGCCAATGACTGGAACGAACTGCAAAAATCTCTGAAGCTGGAGACTCTTACCTCCCTCACTAGCTTTAAGCACCAGCTGTCAGAGCAGCTCACAGATCACTGCACCTGTATATAGCTCATCTGTAAATAGCCCATCCAATCTACCTCATCCCCATACTGTATTTATTTATTTATCTTGCTCCTTTGCACCCCAGTATCTCAACTTGCACATTCATCCTCTGCACATCCTACCATTCCAGTGTTTAATTGCTATATTGTAATTACTTTGCCACCATGGCCTATTTATTGCCTTACCTCTCTTATCCTACCTCATTTGCACATGCTGTATATAGATTTTCCTACTGTATCATTGATTGTATGTGTGTTTATTCCATGAGTAACTCTGTGTTGTTGTATGTGTCAAACTGCTTTGCTTTATCTTGGCCAGGTCGCAGTTGCAAATGAGAACTTGTTCTCAACTAGCCTACCTGGTTAAATAAAGGTTAAATAAAAAATACATGTACACAGCAGACCCAATGCTGACCTCCCATAATTGATCTGTCCCATCCACCTGCACAGTGGTGTAAAGTACTTAAGTAAATATGCTTTAAAGTACTACTTAAGTCGTTTTGGGGGGTATCTGTACATTACTATTTATATTTTGGACAACTTTAATTTTTACTTCACTACATTCCTAAAGAATATGATGTACTTTTTACTCCATACATTTTCCCTGACACCTAAAAGTACTCATTATATTTTGAATGCTTAGCAGGACAGGAAAATTGTCAAATTCACACAGTTATTAAGAGAACACCCCGGGTCATCTCTACTGCCTCTGATCTGGCAGACTCACTGAACACAAATGCTTCGTTTGCAAAGTAAGTTTTGTTGTTGAGTATCTGGCTATCCGTAAATTTTAAAAACACATTGTGCCATCTGGTTTGCTTAATATAAGGAATTTGAAATTATTTATACTTTTACTTTTGATACTTAAGTATATTTTAACAATTACATTTAATGTTGATACTTAAGTATAAAAACCAAATAGTTTTAGACTTTTACCAAAGTAATATTTTACTGGGTGACTCACTTTTTTCTATTAAATTATCTTTACTTTTACTCAAATGTGACAATTGGGTACTTTTTCCACCACTGCACCTGCATGAAGAATGACTTCCATGTTACGTTGCAATCACCTTCCCGTGTTGTTTTGCTTCAATGTTCGGTACTGTGAACATCATGGGTTTCTGTGTCAGTCACCTATCTCCAGAGCGGTGGTCGCTCTCACAGACTGGTGTGAATAATGCATATGCAGCTATAGGGGGCCTCGACAGGGCCGTATTAAATATGTATAGTCACCATAGAAGTGCTAACACAACTTACCCACCAAAACATCCTCACACCCTGTACCCTACCCATAGTCAACCCCACCAAATTCTCAAGGAATATACTAGTATGTATAATATATTATATCTCTCTTTGAAATTACAATTTTTATTATCCATCCTTCTGTCTTTTCTTCCACTTTTACTCCTTGTACACCCGTTCTTGCTTCCTCACCTATCTTCATTTCGCTCTCGCTCCCTGGCATTTCCCACCTCTCCCTCCTTCCCTCTCGCCCTCCCTCTTTCCCCCAGCCTCATCCTCAGATGGATTCTTCAGTCAGTCGACTGGAACTGGTGCGGCTCCCGGAGAAGCCTTGAGTGAGTGAAAGAGAGGGAGAGGGAAAGATAGAGGGGTGGAGGGGCTGCGCCGAACAGAGGTTGGGTCAGAGCGCTCCGTCGCTTCAGACAGTCACAAGAGAGAGAGAGAGAGAGAGAGGAGGTTGATATGTGACAGGATGTGGTTTCCCTGAGCTTGCAGAACATAGCCGATGCATACTTTGAGCATGACCTAAACGCACGCGCTCAAAGTGTTTGCTGCGCACGGTTAGCTAGTGAGCCTCTAGCGAGGATAGAACAAGCCAGCGGAGCTACTGATCCCATCCAGATTTGAGTCTTCTCGCTGTCTTTTTTTCCTTTGACCGAAAGCCTCCGTTCGCGCTGTATCGGCAGGACCTGAGTGAAGAATCGCAGAGGATCTGAGAGTGGACTGTTGCGTTGTGCTGTTCTCCTGTCAGTAGAATGTGTGTGTTTGTTCGAGGAGCCTTTCCAGTGGCTTTCTCTTGATTTCAACAGTGAACTTTCCAACTCCTGTAGTCAACAGCTTCTGATCAGGTAACTCCCTCTTCTTTGTACTTTAACTTGCATGTGTTTACCACTAGTCCACATCCTTATTTGTCAAGGCTTGAGAAAATAAATATGTAGCCTATAGGAAAAGACACTGATAAAGACCGACTGTACAACTCTTTGGACAGAAGTCACAGACAACTTAGTGTTCTAGTTGTTTATAGCGTAACAACCGTTCAGAGGCAGATTAATGAGGACGCATGTATCAGTCAAGGGATGCCGCAAGCCACAAGTTTGGCTTCTGTGCAATGTCTTACAAGAAACTCCTGATCACCAACCCACACTCCTCCCATACACACATGTGTACACACACATAAACACACGCTCATGCTCAGAGCAGTAATCATGCAGATCAATGAGCTGGTTGGTTTGAAGTCACATGTGCAGCACCAGAGGGGTGAGAATGCCAAAAATGTCTACCTGGCTCCAATCACTGAACCCTGATGGTATTTCAAGATGTGCTTGACATACAATATTTAACCTTAGCCTCTACTGCAGAGAGAGAGTGAGTGAGTGAGTGTGAGTGTGAGTGTGTGTGTGTTTGCCAGTGTGAGAGAAAGCAAGAGGGAGGGACAAAGTAGAGAGTTGAAGGGATAAGAGGTTGGGAGAAAGGAGAAGAGGGCATGAGAGAGGAATGCACACAGACAGGAAGAGTGAGAAGGAATGAGTGAGTGAGTGAGGAAGAGAGAGAGTTCTGTTTAAGTGAACTGTTAATCATTTCCAGCTGGTGGGTTGTGAGGGCTGCGCTGTTAACCCTTTATTGTTGCTGGGTCACGAGCTAGCACACACACACACACACACACACACAGAGCAAAATACTTTTTTTACCAGGAACCCCCAAATTACTGCATCACAGACTAGCCACAACCCATATATAACTGGCTAGCTCTGAATGGGAAAGTCATTGTGGTACATGCTCCATACTGTAGGCCTCATTTGAAACAGAGAATAATAGATGGGGCAAAAGGTGAAGCGAGGGAGCCGGAGCAGTAACAGTTTCATGATATAGTTACGTTGTCACATTGAATACTCGCCTGATATAATCAATAATCAATAATGAAACACTATTCTGTGTTTCATAAAGTTGTTCATGTTTACAGATTTTCTGAAAATTGACTTCAGTCGTCCAGCTGCGTTGACGTTCAAACTTCCATTTGAATCCAGTTCCCATATGTTTGCTACCGGACCAGGGTGTAGAGATTTATCTGGTACTGAGTTGAATTTGAATTGAATTGGCTTGAATAGAATTGGAAAGTCTTGCTTGATTTAAACCTTAATTGATGTTCTACTCTCCACAGCATGTAGAGTGCAGACATTCACAGAGGGAAAAGGAAAACGTTGACCACTAGTCTACATGTTTACTGCATTTTACAGTAAAGTACCTAGTTCTGTCTTCCAATAAAACATTGTTTAAACAAGAAACAAAACTGAGAATTACTGAAATAATATTTCCATATTGAAAGATTCTACACACACAATCCCACACGTACTGTATTTATCCCTATGTGCCTCCCTACAAGTACTTACCCACCGTATTTTAGGCCTTTTGGGTAAACAGCTTAGCCTGGTTAATTTGTGAAAGATGACGGGTAATTCTTTGCACTTCTCCTGACAGCGATGACAGTCTAAGTGGATTATACTCTTGCATAAGCATCACATCTATATCCTTTGAAACGCTTGGGTACATGATCTGTGGCAAAGATTGTTCCTTTTTCTTTCTTTAGGGATGGGCTTTTGAAGAGACCAATGTATTCAAGCCTTTGGCATAGCCTTAAATGACTAAGAATGGATATTAAGAGAAGTCCCTTTGCTGGAAGGAAAACATGGTGGTATCTAGTATTCACTTGTTTTGTAGTGGCTAAGCGAGGAAGAAAACTCCCCTTTGATACTGTATTTGTCAAAGGAAAATTGACTGGGTGGTCAAGAATTGCAGCAGTATTGATCAAGTAATGTTCAAGGACTTGTCGATACTGTATCTGAAAAGCAAAACTTGGCTTCAGTTGGCTGTAATAAAAAATGGCCTGCCTCCAGCAAGTTCGCATGAAAACTAATGAGCCATTCCTTGAAATCTTTATCCCTATGTTTTGGAAAATATAATATGACAAAATAATTCATGTTTCTATTATTAACGGGCTTTTCCTCTTTCGCATGATTATTTTCCTTCTTGCCGTGTGCCATTCACTTTGGCCATGATCTGACTCATCCATTTGCTATGTTTATCCATGATAGATTTAGAAATGTGTTGAGTTCAGAGTATTGTATAAATCCCAGTGTGAATAGATCAGATTATACATACTTTATCAAGATAATGACTGTCAAACAAAGCAAATGCAAAATACAGAACTGAAAGTCAGAGACTGGGAGGAAATTAGAGAGAAGACCTTACAGGCAGTGAGAGAAAGAGAAGGGAGAGACGAGAGCTTAGCCCTTGGAGAGAGGAAAATAGAGATATTGGTGTCTATTATTCTCCTGAGAGGGGAAGTAGTTCTAAAAGGGGCTGGTTCCCATGGCAATAGCTCCCTACAGTACATGTGTGTCTGGGTGCAGCATATGTAGCCGGCTGTGCCCAGGCCTTGAGATGATAGAGGGATGGCTTGGCTGGAACCAGAGAGAACCAACCACCGGGACAGCCAGGACACTCAGCCTGGAAGCACTGGAGAGGCTCAAGCAGACGCTTGTTTACTACGCTCTATTTTTACCAGCACTTATCTCCCCTTCTTTCAGCAAGGCTCTTTCTTTATGTGTGTCATTATGTCTTGTCCTTGGAGATTTATATTGAATATAATAAACTGTGTCTAGCTGTGGGTTTTCAAAAAAGCTATTCCAGTTTTCAGAGAAGGTATTTGGGAATGTGTTCTGGTCATTGTTTTCATCTTAACTACGGGGCTTTCAAGCTATGTAATATTAGCACAGGTCTAATTGTTTTTGTTGTTGTAGTATGGTCACGAACACAACCTAAATCCCAGCCCAACTCTGTTTTTCCTCTGTTGGGCCCCTTGCTCCTATCTTCCTTGTCACTGTCCCGCCCAGGTGAGGAGCCAAGGAAGGAAGTGAGGGAGGAAGTCCAAACAGGGAATGGCCCTTCTCCGGGCCCCTGAGAGCACTCTCCCTCCTGAGTGGACAACACAACAGCTGCCAGGAAACTGCGCCTTGTGCACAACTGCTTTATTTGTCACATTGAAGAAGCGGGGTAATCTGAGTTAATGTGGTAGACACAGGCAGAAGTCAGGGGCGGAGATGGGGGAAATGTAAGAGATGGCCGTGTTTTAAAGAGCGACTGCCCCTGAAAAGCAACTTGAAAACAGCCTATGTGGCATCGATGGGAGTCAAACATTTATTCGATTGTGAAAATTTACTACAAAGTGTAAATAGGATCATTTTGGTCGTAAAGTCAGTCTCGTCCAAAACAGAGATTTGTGAGATGATAGGAAAACAATTGGTACGTCACGGAATGAAGGGTACTGTCAATTTCCTTTGGGTTGGATATATTTCAATCCTGCCCACAGCTGGCAGCACCCAAGTAATCATCATTTCGGGCCACAGTTGCATGTGATCTGATCGTAATGCCCATGGTCAATTTGGTTTGACGTTCGATATCCCTATGGGGATAGTTAGGGACCAATAGTAAATTACCCAATTTACTGTACACGGGACAATATTTTTAAATGTCAATAGCATCAGATTTAAAAATGACTTAAAAACCTTAAACCAACTATAGATTTTAGAAATACAAAAATTGAAAGCATTTAATGAGAACTAAAATATGTGCAACATTAAAATATTGTTCCATTTGCATTGCGTAAGTTATTGACAGTCCCTAACTAGCCCCAGAGCTGTCCAATGTCAACTTTGCCACAGTCGCACACCAGCCGGCTGAAGATAATTGGCGAAAGAAGTTAGATAGCACTAGCTAGCCTAGGCGACTTCAAGACAGAAGACCTGATTAGACTATTTCAAGTTATTTAGAAGGATGAGTGTAACTGTGTAGTGTTTTGGCAGAGTGAATGTACATAAGCTTGCCACATGGGAACAAACACAGAAGAGCCCCCCCCCCCCCCCAAGACAACTCTTGTTTGCCTTCACTGCATTTCTTAATGACCAAGCTGAAAAACAAGGCCAAATCAGGAAGTTCAGCCCCCCTTTAAGTTTGGAGATGGCTAACTCTTCCTCTAATCCAGTGGGCACCAACCTTTTCTGAGTCAAGATCACTTTCTAAGTCAAAATGCAAGCCGAGATCTACCACTCAGATTTTTTTTTTAAGCATGACTTAAATAACGTAAGCCTATGCACCATTACCCAATTAAAACAGTTCTGTAGCATTGAGGTTTGTGCAATAAGCTATAAGCCCAATACATTGTCACTGCATATTGGCTATGCTTGAATTACCCTGCCAATGTTGTTCTTCTCAGACCATTTTGGAATGATATTTAAAATTAGGTATATGATCACACTGGTAGGAGATCATTGTATTACTTGTGAGGCACAGCAAAGTGAGCATGATCATTTGTTTATTTTCTAAAATATTTTTTTTATTACTGGACAGATGGTCAGTCTGAGGGGAGGGAAGGAGCAGCGGTGATGCTGCCTCTCACCTGACTTATCGGCCTCTGCGCTCCATCCCTCCACTGAGAAAAGGAGACAGTCTTCCAGCTGATGGCGAAACTCAAGTCACACTGCATTATTTTTGCCTCATTATTTTTACCTCATGCCTCATACATGTTATTCCTATGACCAGAGAAAGTGAAATATTCCTGCGTATTAAAATTGACAAGACGCTAATAATAACAACACAAGCTTATTGGAACCCTTTTCTAACATTTATACGCATTCATTGCAGCTGCAGGGCTGGTTGTAGCATGAGTGGAAGTATGGAGAACGTGCATTTGACAAAAGTGTTGAACAAAGTTTTGACAGTGCTGAATAAACATGAACTTACTCATAAAACAGCAGCTCTTTGCTGTATTTGTTGGTTTTGAAAGTTTTGAAATCTCAGAGTACCAACTTTGCTGCTTGTTCGAGGCTTCTTTTTACAGTCTATGGCTCGGAAACTGTGCAGACACGGTTATCTGAGCTATCTGATTGGTCAGCGATAGGCCTATAGGTGCACTTGATTTCTACCTTCAGACTTCCCGGCAGTAGGGCTGCTGAATCATTGTGCGGCTACCGGCAACGGCGCAAAACACATGTAGAAAATAGGAACACGAGGCTTTAGAGTTGGGTTTTTTACAGAAATGTTTGGTGATCAACTTAGAATCCGATCAACCGGTTGGTGACCACTGCTCTAATCCTTTCTTGTCCAAAGAGATCTTTTCATAACAAGTTGAGCTTTGTTCTCAAGATGTGTATCTTTATATGACACTTCCAAGAAGACAAATTATTTTATTATTAGATAGCATTATGGAAAGACAATGAATCATCACTCTTGTTATTTTGTTGCCCATATTTGGCAATATCCAGCCAAATACTTTTTWACAGAATCATCGTACATTATTAGCTCATGTATGATGTTTCCTCCCATGCAGATATAACATAAATCATGTGCTAAGCAACTGTGGAGAAGTAGGTGGTTATGAGGGATGTTTAACTATTGAATTTCAAATGTATTAAGGATCCACATTAGCTGCTGTCTTGGCAGTTTTGMGGGAGTGTGCAATTGGCTTGCTGACTGTAGGAATGTCCACCAGAGCTGTTGCCAGATAATTGAATGTTCATTTCTCTTCCATAAGCCGCCTCAATGTCGTTTTATAGAATTTGGCAGTACGTCCAACCGGCCTCACAACCACAGACCACGTGTAACCACGCCAGCCCAGGACCTCCACATCCGGCTTCTTCGTATCAAATTTTATTTGTCACATGCGCTGAAGGTGTAGATCAGGGGTGGGAAACTCCAGGCCACGGGGGCCTGATTGGTGTCACACTTTTTCTCCATCCCTAGCAAACACAGCTGATTAATCAAATTGCATTCTAAACTGAAGATCATGATTAGGTGATTATTGGAGTCAGGTGTGTCAGCTGGGCCTGGGGCAAAACTGTGACACAAATCAGGCCCTCGGGGACTGGACCCTGGTGTAGACCTTACTCTGCAATGTTTACTTACAAGCCCTTAACCAACAATGCATGGTCTGAGACCAGCCACCCGGACAGCTGATGAAACTGTTTGTTTGCATAACCAAATAATTTCTGCTCAAACTGTCAGAAACCGTCTCAGGGAAGCTCAACTGCGTGCACGTCTTCCTCACCAGGGTCTTGACCTGACTACAGGGGGCAACTCCTCACCATCGATAGCCACTGGCATGCTGGAGAAGTGTGCTCTTTGCAGATGAATCCCGGTTTCAACTGTACCGGGCAGTTGGGAGACAGCGTGTATGGCGTGGTGTCAGCCAGCGATGTTTGCTGATGTCAACGTTGTGATCAGAGTGTCCAATGATGGAGGTGGGGTTATGGTATGGGCAGGCATAAGCTACGGACAGTGAACACGATTGCATTTTATCGATAGCAATTTGAATGCACAGAGGTATTTTGACAAGATCCCGAGGCCCATTGTCGTGCCATATATCTGCCGCCATCACCCCAGTTCTTTCATGGCCTGCATACTCACCAGACATGTCACCCATTGAGCATGTTTGGGATGCTCTGGATCMACGTTTACCACAGCGTGTTCCAGTTCCAGACCAAAATCAACAGCCTGATCAACTCTATGCCAAGGAGAAGCGCTGTATGAAACAAATGGTGGTCACACCATATAATGACTGGTTTTCTGATTTTCTGATCCACGCCAATCTTTTTTTATTAAGGTATCTGTGACCAACAGATGCATATGTATTCCCAGTCATGTGAAATCCATAGATTATAGTCTAATTCATTTATTTCAGTTGACTGATTTCCTTACATGAACTGTAAAATCGTTGAAATTGTTGCAGGTTGCGTTTATATTTTGTTCAGTATATATCTGTCCTATAGAAGTACAACCGATCATTACTAATTCAGCAAAGAATCAATGCCTTTCTGTTTTTCTGACAATATCGAGCCTTTGTTTAGACTGTTGGTGTAACCCAAACTCCCTCGCTGTCAGTCTAAAAAGCAGAGGAGATTAACCAAAGCGGGCCCTTGGAGGCAGAGCTCAGACAGAGTGTGCTCAGAACATGCACCTCGACTCTGAGGAGAAGTTTGAGAGGGAAAACAGTCACTCTGAAAATCACAAACATCTCACACTTCCMCTGTCAACTCTAAAAATACCCCGGCCTCGCCTCACTCCCCCCGTCGGTCTCCAGGAGCTATACAAATAAGAGCCCCTCCGTTTTTCTAAAATGTTCAGCCCATTGTTTTTCTCTCTTCTACTTTTGTTCATACTTCTGCCTCTCCTGTACACTACATCACGGAGCCTCTCTCCGGAGTTCACTGGAACTTAAACAGAGCGGAGCACATCTGAGGTGAAAGAGAGAATATTAAAAACTATGGATATTTTACTGTAGTATTTGCCTATTTTCTTTGATGACAGAAAAATGTTGATGTCGTTGAGCCGAGTTGCTTTAGAGTTCAGTCCTGGGGGGCGGTTTAGGAGAAATTGAACACTTTTAGGGAAATGGAAGATCTGTTTTTTTGTTTATTTTCGCTTTGAAATGTGTGCTCTTGATTTGAGGCATGAGCCCCAGTTTAAAGACACAGAGGAGAAATTACACAATTCCCAGAGATGACTCACCGAGCTCTATTTTAAACATTTAAAACCAATTTTAAAACCTCTTTGAAACATATTTACAAAAATAGAAAACATCAGATCCTGCAAGCATTCCTTGTATTCACTGGCGTACTACACGCCCTGCAGCCCCCACAAGGCAGGTCATAAGCCATGACAAAATTGTTTAGAATGACAGGAAATAAGCTGTAAAACTGCTAAATTATCTGACTCATGGCAAAATGTGTAGAATGGCAGGACATTTGCTTAAAAAATGCTAAATTCTCTCAGCCTCATTGCAAAATATGAGTATGAGATGGTCTATAAAACTGCAGTATGCCGCTGCTTGTATTGACTTGAAAGCCATTGCTTGTATTGTTATAAATTATACATTTTATGCACACTCATGAAATTGATCAAAAAGAGACATAAAGATTACAGATGATATGCACATTTCATTTCARAATACAAACACGGATATCTATGTAGGTGTTGTCATGAGAGCCACTGTCTTCCACAACACTTTTGAATCTCTGCCATCTCCCCCTTCTTGTCACTTCTATTCAACAGGGTCTAATTACAGTGGCCTCACTCTCCAGACTCTACTTGCCATGCATTACCTAACTCGTCTCTCTAACGAACCATCTCCACCAGCCACCCATTTCCTCTTTTTCCCTTGATTGATTCTCACCTTTTCATTCTTCCTGCTCACCTCATTAACAGAACACCGGTTCGCTCCCCCCCACCCCCATCCTCCCATCTCCCCCATCCTCCTATCTCCGCCACGGCCTCTTGGATTAGTCCGCTGGCGGAGCCCAGAACGGCGTATAATTAGAGGGGAACATAATAAAGTGCGTTCCTCATCAGCTGGGGGGCCGGTGCCCCCTGGACCACCATCCCACCCTCCCGAGTTTAATCAGCAGAGTACAATGGGATATTACCTGTGCCAGCCTGAGCCAATGGAGATACAGCACCGCTGTCACAAGCCATTTCGGTGACGCCCGGTGCACAGGCTCTTTAGAGGCCCTTTTCCATAGTCTTTCATGGTTGTCTCTGTTAATTTGTACCCCAGGGAAAGAGGCTCCGGAACACAAGGAAAAATCAAGCTCATTTATGCCCTTTTTTATTTATTTATTTGGAGCCACTTATCCAGCATGTTTTTCTTTATAGGTTTCCCTCTGAGACTCCCTTGGGGCCCCGTACGTGAGGTGGTGTGTGTGTGTGTGTGTGGTGTGTGTTGTTGTGTGTGTGTGTGTGTGTGTGTGTGTGTGTGTGTGTGTGTGTTGTGTGTATTGATCGAGAGATTAATCCATCTCTCTCCTAAATTGGACATGTTTATGCTTTGGGACTGTGTCCAGTTTCACACACACACACGGTGGTCAGGTAGCCTAGCAGTTAGAGCATTGGGCTAGTAACCGAAAGGTTTGCTAGTTTAAATCTGAGCCAACAAGGTGATGGCAGACCCTGGCCATGACACCACTTTTCGAGGGTGTCTCAGTGGGTTAGGATATGCAACAACAACAAAAACATTTCCAATTCACACATGTATTAATTAACACTTGTACATGTGTGAAATAGGACAAATTATTATTATTATTATTATTGTTATTATTAACAACACACACACACATTCTTACAGAACCTCATTCTGCCCCATCTATTCCCTGTGTAGGTCCATACACACTCTGGGAGATGGGCTGTGGACTGAGGAAGCTGAAGCCACAGAGGAGAGCAGTCCAGGGAAGATCTACTCCACCCTGAAGAGACCACAGGTGGAGACCAAGGTGGGCGTAGCCTACACATACCAATACGTTGACTTCCCGTAGGGAAAGACGGTAAGACGTGCAACTTTCAGAGAATTCAGTTGTTATTTCTAAGCCATTTTCAAAACGTATTCGTCACTGTTACAGTAAGAATATTACATTTATAATGTTCTCCAACTCTCTTTTTACACACCAAAGATATCCTTAACCATCATATTATTAGGGGTGGCAGGTAGCCTAGTGGTTAGAGCAGGGGTCGGGAACCTTTTTGACTAAGAGAGCCATGAAAGCAAAAACTGGAAATTTATTTCAGTGAGAGCCATATAATATATTTTAAAAGTGATTCAACTAAATGTCAGTATAATAAGCCTCTGAATTTATTCTTAAATAATGTTGTTATAATACTCACCATTAATGCGACTCATCCAAAGCCAGGGAAAAGAACGGCGCTGCATTTATGTCCTTCACTTGCGTTTCCTCCACTTTGTTTGCCATCACGATGGTACGATCATGAACAGTTCTTGCCGACAGAGGCATGTCTTGTATCCGTTTAATTATCTTGTCTTTGTTCGGAAGATCATCAAAAAGTTCATTGGCTACATCCAGCATGAAACGTTTTAGCATACTCGCCATCTGTGAATGGTTTCCGTTCCTTCACTTTGCTAAGAGCCAGCAAAGCTAGCGGAATTATAGTCACCTTGCCGGGTCCATACGCGGAGTTGCTGCTGGCTAGCTTGCACCCTGCTCAGTAGCTCTTGGCACGCTTTCTTTCTGCTGTCTCCCGCAGGGTATTTTGATGCAAAGGTAGCATGGCGCGTGTCGAAGTGCCGCTTTACATTCGACCGTTTCATCGATGTAATTTTGTCATTGCAAATTAGACACACCGCAGAACCTGCTCTCTCCACAAAGGCGAATTCTTCGGTCCATTCGTCCTGAAATGTACGATACTCGTCATCTTTTTTTCTTTTCGCCATCTTCTTCGTCGACGGGTTAGCTTTGAGCTAATGACCGAGCAGACTGATTCAAAAGGAGGCGTTTACCTATTTTACCTAGCAACGGCCAACGTAGGCCAGTATCATTTAATTAAAATAATGGACAATTGCTCCTGCAGCCCTGAACAGGACATGAGCAGTGAAAAATCGATGGATGGATTAAAACAAGTGAGAATATTTTGTTTTATCTGCGAGCCAGATGCAATCATCAAAAGAGCCACACCTGGCTCGGGAGCCGAAAGATTGCTATATCGATTCCCCGAGCTGACAAGCTAAAAATCTGTCGTTTTGCCCCTGAACAAGGCAGTTAACCCACTGTTCCTAGGCCGTCATTGTAAATAAGAATTTGTTCTTAACTGACTTGCCTACTTAAATAAAGGTTAAATAAAAAAAATATATTGTTCAAGTTCAGTACCAGACATAAAACTAACAAACACAACAGGTACTCCAACCACAGAACACGTTCTCCACCTCTCACATCGTTAGATGGAAATACATTCCTCCACCATAATAGACTCCCTCTCCCACCTCCTCACACACCCCCAGCCCACAGAGGCCTTTCTTGTTGCAATTTGAGGTGTTTATGAGATGCAAGGTGGGTGTTGCTTCCTGAGACCTGCTCTGCTCATGGCTCAGGGGCGGGACCCATGGAAGCTGGGGATAAATATAGCCATCACTTTATTTCCCTTCAAGAGAAGTTACAATTCAAACACTGTGAATGGTGGTGGGCTGGTGGGAGATGCAGTCCTCTGGAGCTGGGAGATGTAGTGTGCTGTGCGTCGGCTGTGACAGTCTGTTAGACTCCATTAGCGAGTCACTTTGAAGGGGAGAGAATGGGTACTAAGATACAGATAGGGTGTCTGGGGCTGTATGCGTGCGTCTCTTTCTCTGTCTCTTCCGCGCTCTCGCTCTCTGTGTCTGTCTGTCTCTCTCGCTCTTTCTCAGTTCTCTGCCTCGCTCTTTCTTTAAAGCTGTGCCTGTTTATGTCTCCTAGGACTATATTGAGTCTGTGTAGTGTTTGGGACCGTCTGAAAATCCTTACATTATCAAAACAGTTTTCCAGGGTAACTGTTGGGGGATAACTTACTGTATGTAATTCTATTGTACCAGGCATGTGACTAGGCTACAGGTAGTTCCACAGTTCTTGCCACTGTTAGTGCTGTTTCCTAGAAAACACACAACATTTAATATGATCACAGAAGTGCACTATACGTACCCATGGCTGTAATATACTAACTAACCTGTTTATTCCTATTTGTAATGTAAATGTGGCCTCTGTGTATCCAGGTTCATACTTTCTTGTTCTAAAAAGTGTTTTGGTTTCAGCAACAACTAACAAAACACTTTCAACTAATCAAATCATTTAGATAACTATGAGAATTGAGGACAAAATTAGGACATTAGGAAGATTACAAATGTTCTTGTTTATTTGTTTCCAATCATATCCATAGCTCAATGTATCTCTAAAACAGGCACCATATAGCACTGCTAGTTACTTTTAGGGGGTTTTCACATATGCCATTTGGTACCCTGGTTCGGTGTCCTGGAGCATTTTGTGAGAATTCTACAGAATACGATTTGCTTTCACAAGACCTGAAAATAACAGTTTCAAGGTGCGGTTAGCGAGATGCACATTTTACATGACGTTAGCGAGCTAGCTTGTTTACAACGGGCAAAAATGTTCCACACAACTCACGCTGCCGTGTCACAATATCTGGTACTCTGGTTCTGGGTCTTGGACCCTTTTCTCACACAGGTRCAGGATCTTTTGGGTTTCACACATGCTTTATAGCGCGGACCAGGGTACCAAATGCTCCAGAATCAGGATAATAAGGGGATATGTGAAAGCGTCCCTTAGATAAATGACCAAATGATAGGGGGTCATGTTGAACCACATAAAGACCGGACCAAAATATGAAGAGCAATGTGTCATGAGCTTTTAATAAACTGCCACTGTAAATACCAGGCAGCCTTAGCTAGCAAGCTATATCTCCATGTTTATTGTCAGTTTATTGCACACATTCACCAAAATGGCCATGCTGCTACCTTTCATTTACCTTACACCATGACCCCATAGGGAAAGGTTAAAGTGAGTGCTGTGCTAACCGGTGTGGAAAGAAGCCATCTCACCCTACATACAGAGAAAAGGTCTTGGAGTGATTGGCACGTATTTTATTTCCAAAACTATGATTTCAAATATTTAAAATGTCAAGAGGATGAAAAATTGAAAACACACTTATGTTAGTCTCCAGTAGACAGCATATAGCTACAGAGATTTTGTCTTTGAAATCAAATCCAGCTGACAGACACARAGGCACGCACGCACGCACACACCATTTGATTTCATCTTGGCTCCAGACACATTATTTATATGCAAAACCCCCAGAGCCTGAAGTCCTCTTGTTAATATAAGCTTTTCTCACCGCTCCGTGTGACTGACGTATAGAAGCAGCGGCGTTCCGCCTGTGCTCTGATCGGAAGCAGGAATATGGAGCACGGAAATGAGAGGTCAGTGGAATTTTTGAACACCGTAGTGTGTTCTGAGTGGAGATTAGCCCCTGGATGCGGGGAGCCAGAATTTATCCCAGTTCACCACTCCGAGAGGGAGAATTGAACCACGGTTGGTTCTCGGGGAATGACATTGAAGTGAATTCACGGTCATCAGGTTTTACATTAGATTTCCATTATATTCTCACTGCATGGGTGAGGTGTTTGCATGGCTCGATTCCATTCAACATATTGTTTATAATGTAGAAACAGAAAAGACACGCTTAGGGTAGAAGTTGACACCAACCACAGATCTAGGATCCGATGACTGTATACCCCCTAACCGTAACATTAGAGGTATGACAAATGAATGAGCCTGTAGGCCTAATGATTATGGGTATTTTCTATTCCAAGACATGCACATGTAGGATGCACATCTGCCTTAAAGTGTGAATGTAGATGATAGCGATGGTTGGATTAGCATACTCAATCAATGAACCACAGATGGCTTTGGGTAGCAGACAGCTCCTACTAAGTTAAATCTCGGTAACCAAATACACTGAGTGTACGAAACATGAAGAACACCTTCCTAATATTGAGTTACAGCCCGCTTGTGTCCTCAGAATAGGCTCAATTCGTCGGGGCATGGACTCTACAAGGCYTCGAAAGTTTTCCACAGGGATGCTGGCCCATGTTGATGCAAATGCTTCCCACAGTTGTGTCAAGCTGGCTGGATGTCCTTTGGGTGGTGGACCATTCTTGATACACACAGGAAACTGTTGAGCATGAAAAACCCAGCAGCATTGCAGTTCTTGACGCAAACCGGTGCGCCTGCCACCTACTACCATAGCCCGTTCATAGGCACTTAAATATTTTGTCCCAATCTCTGAATGGCATACATACACAATCCATGTCTCAGTTGTCTCAAGGCTTTAAAATCCCTATTTAACCTATCACCTCCCCTTCATCTACACTGATTGAAGTGGATTTAACAAATTACAAGGGATCATAGCATTCACCTGGTCAGTCTATGTCATGGAAAGAGCAGGTGTTCATAATGGTTTGTACACTCAGTGTATGTCATACACAGTAAGTTTAACTATTCTGTAAATACTTCACATGTAAATACCCTTTGAGGTTTCTCGATACAGGAGGCATACGTTTACAGGTGTCCATACAGCAACAGATGATCGCTACTATGCTACTATGTAGTGCTGAATGTTCCTTACTATTGCTTTGGACAACTCAAGCAGTTGAATACCAGCCTATTGTTTTTCAAATAAAATGTGTTAGAGCAGCATTAAAAAGTCTGACATTGTAAAACTCAGCAGGTTCCTAATCATTAGGCTTCAAACAAGAGCAACTGCTGACAACGTTTTCATCAACAGGAAACGCATATTTCTGTACATTTCCTTCCTCTCCCCCTCTCACTCTCTACGTCCTATATCTGAGCCTATGTCTGAGGCAATATGTTTGAGATTAGCCTTGATTCTACAGGAGGAAATTCTTCTAATTCTGCAAATAATGTTTCCTGTGTCTAAGGGTCTGTCTTCTGTGGTGAACGGAACCTCATTTGCTATGTGAAATATGTGTACATACAATTATGTTCCTTCGTGGAGTCAAATAATCTGTTCATGATTTGGTTTTACTGGTAGCCCAGATATAAACCTGTCTTATTTAGCTTTCAGGAGAGTTCTCTTTCTCTCTCTAGAGGTGTGTGGGGATTTCTGAGTGTGGGATCTGTGTGCATTATGTGTTTGTGTGTATGTATATATACTGTAAGAGTGTGTGTGTGTTTGAGTGCCTGTTTTTACCAACCCCATTTTCTATCCTAGCGTCCATCCTCTTCCCGCTACTCTGATACACAATACCTCCTATACGCTCCCTCACAGCTTTATTGGGTGTTATGGTCCTGTTGCTCTGATCCAATATGACAGTATTGATTATGTTGAAATGCAATCTAGGCATAGCTAGCAGAGGAGTAAACAAGTTAAATTTAACCAAACACCTCTGCCCCAGCCTTCACACAACCCAAATGAGGAACAAAGATATTTGTCTGCTGTAAAAAGAGGATAAATTGTTTCCTCTCTTGGCTATTCTTGGACTTTATAAAAAAGGCATTGGGTTGTTGCTCACCGTTCACAGGAAGTGTCCTCATTCTGGAGAATCTTGACCTCACTTCCTGAAAGCTAGGTTTGAACATTTCTGTTTTCAAAGAAAGTCTTGGTTGAAGGTCCATCTCAAGGTTCATGAGACATTGGTTTTCTGTGAAAGCTTTCAATTGGAATGACAAGATACAGAATGTACTGAGAGTGTATGCATGTGCACACTTAAATGACAGAGCTGAACATGTACAGTTGTTTTTCATTCATCTTCGTTCTCATTCAGTTAGTGGGATTCCAGTTGTCGTTCAACAAATGTTGCTTAATAATTCACATGCACAGCTCGAGACTGCCATGCTACTTACTGCTTATCCTACAGCCATTCTCTCCCATTAACCACTAATGTAGAGCTTCAGACACTCTGTAGCTGTTTAAACTCCTCTGAGCTGGCGTGTTATGAATAGTCTGACTTTTCAAAAGCATATTTTTTAGTTATATCTCATTAGATCGATGTAGATATGGGGGGGGGGGGTTCTCTTCAGATTTCTGCTGTGAGAACCAACACAAGATTACACTGAGAAATCATCAACCCTCAAATAAACCTGAAGGACTAGAGTAGCCTACCCACTGATGACTTATCCTCAGCTATCGACAAACTTGGGAAAATGTTTGCTAAACGGTGTTCATTCGACTCCGTTGGGCTATCTGGGTTCTCTGAAAACCACACAGAAGAAAAGTATCGTATTGACAAAATGTCTTCTCTAAATAGTCATGTCAAGGTTTGAGCCCAACTCACCAACACACACTGGTTGTGTGTGCGTTCTCCGAGAGCCTGTCCCTCATCCTGTGTAAGCTGTCAATCGTACGTAGCACCAGTCGTCTGTATCTGTTATCTTGAATAACATATTAAAATGTTTTTCAGTCATTCTCCTGCATTTTACTTTTTTCATAACTCATGGGAACACGGGTCTTGTCCTTCAAGAATTCAGTACATTGCTTGTGAAGTATGTAGGTATCACAGCGTCAATTATATATAATAATCCTATATGTCTATAGCAATCTATTCTGGTAATTTACAAACAAAAGATGGGGGTGTTCCGCAGGCAGTTAATTATAATAAAGATCATAGACACATTCTGTAATTATTGCAGATCTGTCTCATATTTCACTCATACGTCTGAGTTGGTAGCGAGGTCCCAGGCATTGTTTCCATGGGTTCAATCATTATAGTGCCGGGTGTGGTTTCCATGACGATCTACCACCTGTTGTCTGGTGGAGCTCCCATCTGCTGGGAGACTGAGGTGTGAGTACAAGGCTTTCTGCAATGGGAGTTAATGACTACTGAAGAGGGTGTGGATGATACAGTATCTGTTTATTCATTTAGGAGAGCATCTCTTGATGTATCGTACTGGCGCCTTCAGACTCAGTCTGGGGAATCGGCCTGGGGCGGCAACCGAAACGTTGCAAGAACGCTGTCGTTCTGCCCCTGAACAAGGCAGTTAACCCACTGTTTCTAGGCCGTCATTGAAAATAAGAATTTGTTCTTAACTGACTTGCCTAGTTAAATAAAGGTTAAATAAAAATATGCCTCCCTAACTTATGTTACAGCTAATGCATCTCTATGGAAAATATGACGAAGAGTAGAGTTATTTATTAATGCTATGTAAGAGAATGAGATGATTCACACCGTGTATGCAGGTGCAGACACATGTTTTACAGTGCCGGCTGCACATAGAAGTGGGTCATCCACTCTATACAGTTGTGACACTTAGTGCCTTCTAAAAGTATTCACACCCCTTGACTTTTTCCACGGTTTTTGTTATAGRCGGAATTTAAAATGGACTCAATTGAGATTGTGTGTCACTGGCTTACACACAACACCCCATAATTTCATAGTGGAATTATGTTTTTAGACATTTTCACAAATTATTTAAAAATGAAAAGCTGAAATGTCTTGAGTCAATTAGTATTCAACCCCTTTGTTATGGCAAGCCTAAATAAGTTCAGGAGTCAAATTAGCTTAACAAGTCACATAATAACTTGCATGGACTCCACTCTGTGTGCAATAATAGTGTTTAACATGCTTTTTGAATGCCTGAATACTTCATTTCTGTACCCCACACATTCAATTATCTGTAAGGTCCCTCAGTTGAGCAGTGAATTTCAAAAACAGATTCAACCACAAAGACCAGTAGGTTTTCCAATGCCTRGCAAAGAAAGGCACCTATTGGTAGATGGGTAAAAAAAAAAGAAGCAGACGTTGAATAGTGTATCAATACACCCAGTCACTAAGATACAAGCGTCCTTCCTAACTCAGTTGCTGGAGAGGAAGAAAACTGCTCAGGGATTTCACCATGAGGCCAATGGTAACTTTAAAACAGTTAGAGTTTTAATGGCTGTGGTAGGAGAAAACTGAGGATGGATCAACAACATTGTAGTTACTCCACAATACTAACCTAAATTACAGAGTGTAAAGAAGGAAGCCTGTACAGAATATTCCAAAACATTCATCCTGTTTGGAATAAGACACTAAAGTAAAACTGATTTTTTTTTGCCAATTTCTGAATACAAATCGTTATGTTTGGGGCAAATCCAACAAAACACATAATCGAGTACCACTGTTCATATTTTCAAGCATGGTGGTAGCTGCATCATGTTATGGGTATGCTTGTCATCGGCAATGACTCAGAGTTTTTTAGGATAAAAAGAAACTGTAGAAAAACCTGGTTTAGTCTGCTTTCCAACAGACACTGGGAGACAAATTCACCTTTCAGCAGGACAAMAACCTTAAACATAAGCCAAATATACACTGGACTAGCTTACCAAGTTACAGGCTTGAAAGTATATGGCAAGACTTGAAAATGTCTGTCTATTAATGATCATTCAACAGCTTGACAGAGCTTGAAGAKATTTTTAAAGAATAATGTGAAAATATTGTACAATCTAGGTGTGCAAAGCTCTTTAGAATTACCCAGAAAGACTCACAGCTGTAATRGCTGCCAAAGGTGATTCTAACATGCATTGACTCAGGAGTGTATACTTATGTAAATTAGATTTCTGTATTTCATTTTCTGTACATTTGCAAGCATTTCTAAAAACATGTTTTACTTTATCATTATGGGGTGTATGTAGGTGGGGGATAAAAAAATACATGTAATCCATTTTGAATTCAGGCTGTAACACAACAAAATGTGGAATAATTCAAGAGGTATGAATACTTTCTGAAGGCACTGTATGTGGTCTCTCAAGAGGCCTGCGCTTAGCTGAAAAACATGTAACACCTCATTGATAGTTTTAGGCTGCCACATTTCTATCATCGGACATATTCAAGTTCACAGCCTTTTAGATGGGGCTTGTACTGAGCCCTGAGGTATACCAATAGATTCAATACTACTGTACTGAGGTGTTCTACTCCATTGGGTTATTATTTAAAACATTTTTTAACCTTTTATTTAACTAGGCATATTGAGGTATTGAGTTGTGGTGGTGGTTCTCCGTACCCTGTGTACTCTTCTGTAATAATTATGGAGGCACGAAGGGCACTACGTGAGATGTTGAAACTGGTGATCCCAGAGGAATGCCTAGGGCTGTTTGCATGTCATTATCAATGTGGGTACCCCCTTCCACCCACCCACGTACAGTACAGAAACACAGACACACACACAACCTCTGCCACCAACAGATACCCAGACAGACCTACCATACAGCATTTACAGTATCTCTCTCAAACAGTGCAATCTTTCATGACGTGAAAAGATATGATCCCCATAGTCATAGTGGTGGTGATTTATACATACAGTACTGACCCAGATGGTAGGCATTATAGATGAACCCTCTCTAAGACAGATTCCCAATGTTTTCCTAAAAAGTAATACTCTCACAGCTGGAGCTGTGGTCGTTGGTATCCCTCCCCAAAACATTCCCATACATTATATAAACCAAGAACAGAAGCAAAGAAGATTATGGACTTGAGAGTAAACAGAAATGCATTTGATGCCAGGAACCTGTAAATAAGGAATGGAAATCTAGCCTTGTTGAAGGGGTCTAATCCTTATGTTAACCACAAGCTACTTTGTCAAATTCTAATCTCCATATTTTACGATTATAATTTTGGATCTTACAATCAATTTGCATCGAACACTTCTCATATTCAATTGTGGCTTCTTTCAATGGAACCCTAATGTCAGAAAATGTTATGGAAATGGACTCCAACCTAAAGGGAGGAAGGAGAAACTCATGTACTGTTGTGGTGCCAGACTTGGGTTCAAATAGTATTTGAGATCTTGAGTGTTTACTTGATCCTGCCCGGAGTGCCAGGTGGGCAGGTTTTTCACTTTTGGGATTTMTTTTCGATTGGTTCAATTGCACCAGGCAACCTCTATCAAACACAGCTAAAGTATTTGAAAGATTCAGAATGCTATTTGAACCCAGGTCTGCTGTGGTGCACCACTGAATGTCGTCAATGGATTCATATGGGCATTGATGAACGCCTGCTCATTTAACACTGCTTGTCTCTCAAGAGCTGCCCGTCTCCGAGCAACAGGGCTGTCAACGGATCTACTTTCTCAGAAACCTCGCTTCGGAGACTTCCTGTTAAGCAAATCTGATGGAGGGAGAGACTTAATTCCAGAGAGACCTTTTTTCCTATTTATAAACCTTTTTACTAGCTGCACAAATTACAGGTCGTTTTCCCTGCATCAAGTCGCCGAGTGCCTTTTCATTTCGCCGTCGTAACGTACAGTGTTTAGACATTTTAAAGAGGGAGCTTTTGATGAACTCTTTGTGCTTTTCCACTCTTTTATAGGCTTATGTGTGGTTGTGCTGAGATTGAAAGTAGCAGGGGATGCATATGTACATGGTGATCTAAAGTAGCAGGGGATGCATATGTACATGGTGATCTAAAGTAGCAGGGGATGCATATGTACATGGTGATCTAAAGTAGCAGGGGATGCATATGTACATGGTGATCTAAAGTAGCAGGGGATGCATATGTACATGGTGATCTAAAGATGGACGCTTAAATGCACTGTCTAGACTTAAAAGTACAATTAAATGAGCATTTTAGCAGTCCTTGGAGACTCACTGTCTAGTCAAACGACACACTAAACCTAAGCTCCTCATCGATTATGCCTGCTTCAGACAGGTCCAGTCTCTTGATGACCGCCTACTCTTCTCATGATGCAGTCTGTTACGGTGCCACCGTGTAAGCTGTCATAAGACTGACATAACCTGTAACAACATCTAGCAGGCTAGCAGTGACTCTTCCTCCTTCTGGAACATGACCCCTGGCAGTAGTTCAGTTTTACATTATTAGAATGTGTCATCTGTATCTGAGAAGGGATCAGGAGCAGCTTGTCTCCCACTTCGCCGGAGCACAAGGTGTGAATGCCTGTGTGTGCACGTGTGAACGAGCGAGRGAGCGTACGTGTGTGCGTGTCTGTCTCTTTGTGTGTGTTTGAGAGATTGTGTGCTTACCTTGGTTGGTGTGCCTAAGTCTTAGAGAGTGTGCATTTTTGCTTACCTCTGAGCGAGTGGCGGCCAATGCACGGCACCAGCAGGCCTCTCACAATGACTCATTAGTTAGGTAATTAAGGCACAAGGCTGTGCCCCCGGGGCTCCACAGTGGAGCACTGTGAGCTAGGACTACTAATGAAACTGCTAGTCCCAGAGAAGAAAGGGATGGAGGGAAAGTATGGTCCATAGGTTCTGCTCTCAACACAGGAGGGTGGTGGGGGGGAAGAAATGGGGAGAGGTGCGGACAGGGGACCTGACCTATGAAAGCTAATGGGGCAGGGCAGGGCCTGGAGAGGGCAGATGGGTCCAGAGGTTGTGCTCAGTGGAAAGAAGGGTTTAGGGAGACAGAGTAGACCCCATAGGTATTCCCACAATACACAACCATGTACTCCCGTTAGTGGAGTAGAGAAATAGTGAAGGGGTGGCGGCTATTGTCATTTTGAGCACAGTGCTACATTAGTCATTGTCATTTGGATGACATATTGTAGGATTTCAGGATATTATACTCTACAGTATCTTGTTTTGTCATGCAAAACACCACTTCCATACCCTGAACTCAAAGCAGCTAACTTTTTCAGTTGAACGACACTATAATCTTCAAGTTGTTTGAATATGATATTGTCCATAAGCAAAATGAGTTCTTAGTGTGGTAGGAAAATAAACCGCGCTTTAATATGATGAGGGGAAATGATGCTGAACAGCAGATCGCAAGAAGAATGTTTTCTCTTTTCCCTGAGTACTAATAGCTCATTTATTCCGCGTCTATTTTTTTCCCCACTCAAGGTTCATYCAAATCGTATTGAACCATGTCCCCCAGCGGAAGAGTACCGAGTGTCGCTTGAGCCCACACGCTCAAATCTCTCAGCTTATTCATTTCTTATTTACTCATTTATTTTTTTACATATTGACTGATGGAAGTGTAACAGCCGAGCTCAACGGTGCTTACATGGAACTGATGGTAGAGGGCGAATGACACATCTAACACAATCAATTCAAACTAAAGCTGGAAAGACTTCAAACTAGCTGCACTTCGTTTCATTTGACCTGTTTTCTATTGATAGTTCTTTGTATATATCCATAAAAATGATGCTGATTCATGATTTCAACTGGCTGAGAAAAGCTGCCTTCCTGTCTGTCTCATCCCGACTCCCGACACGTTCATTAATATGGGACAGCTGGAGATCCAATTTGAATATTGAAACAATGTTGCAAATGTTGGAGAGGTTTATACAAATCTCCACTGTTGAAATCTAAATGTTAGTCTAAAAGAAATGTGAGATAATGTCTAGATGTTTTTTATAGTGGAGATCAGGTTTATAAATTGCCTGGCTGGGCTGATGAGACTGCAGATTGCGCAGTCAGATGGAACAGAGTAAATGGGCATTTTAACATCATAGATTTAGTCTTTGGTAACTTGTGGATAGACATCGGCTGGAATGTGGTTTTAACCAATCAGGATTAGACCCACCGTTGTATAATATGTTACATTTACAGTGCCATCAAAAAGTTATTCATACCACTTGACTTATTCCACATTTTGTTGCGTTACAACCTGAATTCAAAATGGTTTAAATATTTATCTACACACAATACCCCAATAATGACAAAGTAAAAACATGTTTTTAGAAATGTTTGCAAATGTATTGATGATGAAATTCAGAAATATCTAATTTACATAAGTATTCACACCCCAGAGTCCATACATGTTAGAATCACTTTTGGCAGTGATTACAGCTGTGAGTCTTCTGGGTAGGTCTCTAAGAGCTTTGCACACCTGGATTGTACAGTATTTGCACATAATAATAAAACAAAATTCTAGACAGCTATTTTGGTATCACTTTACTTGACACCTAGCGTCATAACACATTATGACACGGTCATAACAGCTGACAACTTGTCATAACCTCACACAATATAGTCATAACACTGTCATGACATATTAAGACCTGTTGTGACATATTGCATTATTTTATGGCTGGTTATGACACCTACATAAGTGTCAAAACACACAAAACCTACCACACAAGGCAAAATATTCCATTACACCATTGCCTACATGTCAACAGTATTTTTATATAATAATAATTGATGTCAGATATGCACCTACCCCAATAGTATGTTGCTGATAACTGGGATGAATGCAGGGGCAGATTTCAGGAGCAGGACAAGACAACCTCTGTTTGACTGATGACTGACGATTATGATGACACTTTCATAAAGTGTATTTTCTTAGTCCAACTAAAGTGACACAGGATGGTCATACTACTTCTTGATAGTGAAATAAAGTGTAAAAACATGACTTTAAAATATTCATTACAACAACAAAGGATGTAAGAAACAACCTTTCAAACAAAAGGAAACTTCTTGGCAGGAAAAAAATACATTTGAATTTATGTGGGTTTTGAAACTCTTATGTAGGTGTCATAACCAGCCATAAAATAACGCAATATACTGTATGTCACACCAGGTGTAAATATATGGGTCATGACAGTGTTACTACAATGTTGTTGATCCATCCTCAGTTTTCTTCTATCACAGCCATTAAACTCTGTAACTGTTTTATTGGCTTCATTGTGAAATCCCTGAGCGGTTTCCTTCCTCTCCGGCAACTGAGTTAGGAAGGACGCCTGTATCTTTGTAGTGACTGGGTGTATTGATACACCATCCAAAGTGTAATTAATAACTTCACCATGCTCAAAGGGATATTCAATGTCTGCTTCTTCTTTTTTTTACCCATCTACCAATATACGCCCTTGTATGCCAAGCTTTGGAAAACCTCCCTGGTCTTTGTGGTTGAATCTGTGTTTGAAATTCATTGAAACACCTTTGGCAGTGATTACAGCCTCGAGTCTTCTTGGGTATGATGCAACAAGTTTGGCACACCATTCTTCTCTGCAGATCCTCTCAAGCGCTGTCAGGTTGGATGGGGAGTGTCGCTGCACAGCTATTTTCAGGTCTCCCCAGAGATGTTCGATCGGGTTCAAGTAAAATAAAATAAAATAGTATTTTTCACATGCGCCGAATACAACCGGTACAGACCTTTACCGTGAAATGCTTACCAAGCCATGAGGTTGAAGGAATTGTTCGTAGAGCTCTGGCTAGGCCACTCAAGGACATTCAGAGACTTGTCCCGAAGCCACTCCTGCGTTGTCTTGGCTGTGTGCTGAGGGTTGTTGTCCTGTTGGAAAGTGAATCCTTGCCCCAGTCTGAGGTCCAGAGTGCTCTGGAGCAGGTTTTCATCAAGGATCTATCTGTACATTGCTCCGTTCATCTTTCCCTCGATCATGACTAGTCTCTCAGTCTCTGCCGCTGAAAAACATCCCCACACCATGATGCTGCCACCACCATGCTTCACCGTAGGAATGGTGCCACGTTCCTCCAGACATGATGCTTGGCATTCAGGCCATAGAGTTCAATCTTGGTTTCATCAGACCAGAGAATCTTGTTTCTCATGGTCTGAGAGTCCTTTAGGTGCCTTTTGGCAAACTCCAAGTGCGCTGTCATGTCCCTTTTACTGAGGATTGGCTTCCATCTGGCCACTCTACCATAAAGGCCTGATTGGTGGAATGCCGCAGAGATGGTTGTCCTTCTGGAAGGTTCTCCCATCTCCACAGAGGAACTCTGGAGTTCTGTCATAGTGGCCTATGGGTTCTTGGTCACCTCCCTGACCTAGGCCCTTCTCCCCCGATTGCTCAGTTTGGCTGGGCGGCCAGCTCTAGGAGGAGTCTTGGTGGTTCCAAACTTCTTTAATTTAAGAATGATGGATGCCACTTGGGGACCATCAATGCTGCAGAAATATTTTGCTAACCTTCCCCAGATCTGTGCCTCGACACAATCCTGTCTCGGAGCTCTACGGACAATTCCTTCAACCTCATGGCTTGGTTTTTGCTCTGACATTCACTGTCAACTGTGGGACCTTATATGGACAGGTGTGTGCCTTTCCAAATCATGTCCAATCAATTGAATTTATCACAGGTGGACTCGAGTCAAGTTGTAGAAACATCTCATGGATGATCAATGGAAACAGGATGCACCTGAGCTCAATTTCAAGCCTCATAGCAAAGGGTCTGAATACTTATGTAAATACATTTATTTATTTATTTTATTATAAATTTGCAAAGATGTAAAAAAATGTTTTCGCTTGGTCATTATGGGGTATTTTGTGTAGATTGATGAGGATTTTTATTTAATTTAATACATTTTAGAATAAGTCAAGGGGTCTGAATACTTTATGAAAGCACTGTATATCACTATAATGTGTTGTGTAGTAGGACCAAGCTGATTGAGAAGTATTTGAAACTTGTTTGGATCATCATGTTCTGGAGGATGACTTACACACAAGAAAATGCATTAATGTGGTCAATGTCAGGCAGTTGCCATGTAAAGAAGAACAACTAAACAAATTACTTTTTAAAAATAGTATCCAACAGTTAAACTTATTTTCACCTAATATGGCCTGTCTGTGAACATAACCTGGGGAAGTAGTTCATTTTTTTAAATTCCCACATTTTGTTTTCTCTTCATTGTTAAATGGGAGTATTTTGTTTGATGACTCTGTGCTAACAGAATTTTACAGAAAACCAATTTATTGGCTGTCAGCCAGGAGCCTTTTCTTTCATTATTTGTCAAGGTACGATTATTATTTTTTTCTGTTAATGTAAGTTCAAATAAATTCTGGGTAAACAAAAAAGGGAAAAGTAATTGGCTTCCTATTTGTTGATAACGTTAACCAGACTGCCTCAGTCTGACTATGGGCTTTTCAAACAAGGGCCCTCACATTTACGATATTAAACGCAAACTTTGACTTGAGATATATACAGTGTGCTCCAAAATTACTGGCACCCCTGACTGGCAATGCACAAACAATACTTTAAAAAATATAAACAATATAATTATAGAGATAAACTCAAAATACCAACATGTGAGAAATACTGTACTTTATTCATGTTCAATGGACACCAACCAAAATCATACAATTATTTAATTCAAAATACATTTTCACCAAAAAAAAGTTTCATAATAATTGGCACTCATTTAGTACAACCACCTCTAGCAAGGATAACAGCATTGAGTCTTTTCCTGAAATGTTTGACAAGGTTAAGGAACACATTTGGAGGGTTTTGGACCATTCTTCTATGCAGATACTTTCAAGATCCTTCACATTCTTGGGTTTGCGCTTATCAACTGCCCTCTTCAACTCAGCCCACAGGTTTTCGATTGGATTGGGTTCGGCAACTGAGATGGCCATGGCAGAACATGATTCTTGGGGATTTTGTTGCTTCTCTCACCATCTTCCTCCCTCTCCTGGGGGGCAAAATGATTTGCAGTTTTGTGAAAAACAGAGTTTAAATGTACTTGGCTAAGGTGTATGTAAACTTCTGACTTCAACTGTATGTGTATATATACATGAATATAAATAATACACACACACATATACAGTTGAAGTCGGAGGTTTACATACACCTTGGACAAATACGTTTAAAAACTCTGTTTTTCACAATTCCTGACATTTAATCCTAGTAAAAAGTCCCTGTCTTAGGTCAGTTAGGATCACCACTTTATTTTAAGAATGTGAAATGTCAGAATAATAGTAGAGAGAATTATTTATTTAGGCTTTAATTTCTTTCATCACATTCCCAGTGGG
This sequence comes from Salvelinus sp. IW2-2015, assembly GCF_002910315.2. Classification (NCBI taxonomy): domain Eukaryota; kingdom Metazoa; phylum Chordata; class Actinopteri; order Salmoniformes; family Salmonidae; genus Salvelinus; species Salvelinus sp. IW2-2015. Next base: position 9,133,140 of record NC_036874.1, on the reverse strand, counting down.
TCAGAAGTTTACATACACTCAATTAGTATTTGTAGCATTGCCTTTAAATTGTTTAACTTGGATCAAACGTTTCGGGTAGCCTTCCACAAGCTTCCCACAATAAGTTGGGTGAATTTTGGCCCATTCCTCCTGACAGAGCTGGTGTAAATGAGTCAGGTTTGTAGGCTCCTTGCTCGCACACGCTTTTTCAGTTCTACCCTCAAATTATCTAGAGGATTGAGGTCAGGGCTTTGTGATGGCCACTCCAATACCTTGACTTTGTTGTCCTTAAGCCATTTTGCCACAACTTTGGAAGTATGCTTGGGGTCATTGTCCATATGGAAGACCCATTTGCAACAAAGCTTTAACTTCCTGACTGATGTCTTGAGATGTTGCTTCAATATATCCACATAATTTTCCTGCCTCATGATGTCATCTATTTTGTGAAGTGCACCAGCCCCTCCTGCAGCAAAGCACCCCCCCAGCATGATGCTGCCACCCCGTGCTTCACGGTTGGGATGGTGTTCTTTGGCTTGCAAGCCTCCCCCTTTTTCCTCCAAACATACGATGGTCATTATGGCCAACCAATTCTATTTTAGTTTCATCAGACCAGAGGACATTTGTCCAAAAAGTAAGATCTTTGTCCCCATGTGCAGTTGCAAACCGTAGTCTGGCTTTTTCATGGAGGTTTTGGAGCAGTGGCTTCTTCCTTGCTGAGCGGCCTTTCAGGTTATGCCAATATAGGACTCGTTTTACTGTGGATATAGATACTTTTGTACCCGTTTCCTCCAGCATCTTCACAAGGTCCTTTGCTGTTGTTCTGGGATTGATTTGCACTTTTTGCACCAAAGTACTATTGTTTGTACAGATGAACGTGGTGCCTTTAGGTGTTTGGAAATTGCTCCCAAGAATGAACCAGACTTGTGGAGGTCTACAAATTATTTTCTGAGGTCTTGGCTGATTTTCCCATGATGTCATGCAAAGAGGCACTGAGTTTGAAGGTAGGCCTTGAAATACATCCACCTCCAATTGACTCAAATGATGTCAATTAGCCTATCAGAAGCTTCTAAAGCCATGACATCATTTTCTGGAATTTTCCAAGCTGTTTAAATGCACAGTCAACTTAGTGTATGTAAACTTCTGACCCACTGGAATGGTGATACATTGAATTATAAGTGAAATAATCTGTCTGTAAACAATTGTTGGAAAAATTACTTGTGTCATGCACAAAGTAGATGTCCTAACCGACTTGCCAAAACTATAGTTTGTTTAACAAGAAATCTGTGGAGTGGTTGAAAAACTAGTTTTAATGACTCCAACCTAAATGTATGTAAACTTCCGACTCACTGTACATACATACATACATACATACATACATACATACATACATACATACATACATACATACATACATACATACATACATACATTGCACAGAATCAAATCTGAATTTATCTACCTAAAAAAGCGATGTAAAAAAAATATGGATAACAGGGTCTTATCGCCAAATAAACGCTCTCACCGCGCCACACATTTTTGTTAGACCTTGCATTACCCTGCATTAGGCTTCAAATAGATGTTTGAATGATAAATATACATATCGGTTGGTCACCGTATAAAGGCTTTTGGATTAGATTTCAGGAGCAGCTCTTATAGCGATTAGTGGCAACTTAAGAAGACCCCTATGGGTGTGTTTCCATTGGCTCTTAATGAAAACCATATTCTATATTTACTCATCTCAATGGAGTGTTCAGAAAGTAAGCAGAGAGAATTCTAGTCACGTTATTATATATCCACCATCTCACAGACCCGGCATACATACACAGCACAGAACCAAGCCTCAAGGGAAAGGGCAAAGAGTTTGTGAATCACCAAAACGGGAAAATAAAATCACAGAAGGATTAATTACATTTCCAACGGCAGTAGGGCAGAAAAAAATTATGTTCCACACATTTTGAGAGGGTGGCCTATTTCTTTTCTCTGTCATGCATTTTAGCTCTGGGAGCTCCTGTATTGTGGCGGAGTAGGACAGAGAGTGATTGAGAAAATGTGTGGATATTTTTAGCCAACCAGTCACTGTCCTGAGGGGACAGAGGCTTTTTTTGTAGCTGTTTCACAATGAACCTCTGGTTCCATGCCCAGGAGAGACTTCAAATCCTCACTGAATCAGCTTTCATCTCCTCCACAATGCTGCTGTTTCCTGGTTGGCAATACAAGGCTTGCTCCACTGCTCCCCTTTCCTCTATTGTTGTACTGGTGATATACTGCAGGGTTTCCCAAACTCGGTCCTGGGGCCCCCCGGGGTGCACGTTTTGTGTTTTTGCCCTAGCACTACAGAGCAGATTCAAATAATCAAAGCTTGATGATGACTTGGTTATTCAGGACCGAGTTTGGGAAACTCTGATGTATTGTAAGACATACTATTGTGTTACAGTAGTGTACTAAGACTGGTAGAACAATTGAGTTATTATACTGTATTAGTTCACAGACACGCACAGTTAAAAGTGAAATCAACCAAAGTAATTGGCAAATAGAAACAGGCACAGTAAGTCTTTTTGATTTGTAGTTTGACTGGGAAAACACCGTAATTTCATTTCATTTGAGTGAACCCGTGTATATACCACCATCGATTCAACCACAAATGCTGAAGTGAGAGTTACGCTAATATTGTCCTGAGCATTTCTTTGTTGATGTATTATATAGTGATATGAAGCTGTGAGTATTTCTCTATGACCAAATTATCCTTCCCTGACCTGACCATGACCTCTCATTTACTTTCCGTTCCCGACGTTCCCATGGACTTTGCCTTTTTATTCCCACTTTATGCCGCACTGATTCCAATTACCAGCAGTGACATTCCCACAACTTGTTTCACATGTGACAGATCAAACAGACAGACAACCAGACTCTGTACCCCTCCTCTCCTCCTCCTTCCCTCCATCCTGCTCTTTGTCTTGACTGTTTCCCACGCGGGCCAGCTGTTTGGACCGCTTTAAATGTCGCCTCACAGTGCGTTCTGGGAGCTGTGGATGGCTTGGCTGAGCTGCTTGGATTGTGCTGATACGACTAGGCTTAAGGAAAAAAGAAGAGAAAATNAGTTGTTATATTAATTCACAGACACTCAGTTAACACAGTGAAATGTATCAACCAAAGTAATTGGCAAATAGAAACAGGCACAGTATGTCTTTTTGATTTGTAGTTTGACTGGGAAAACACTAACTTCATCATTTCGCTTCAGTGAACCCATGTCTATAGCATCATCACTCTGTTGGATCTATTCAACCACAAATGCTAATGTTACACAAATTTTGTCCTAAGCATTTTCTTGTTGATGATATGAAGTTGTGAGTATTTCTCCATGACCAAATGATCCTTCCCTGACCGTGACCTCTCATATACTTTCCGTTCCGACGTTCCCATGGACTTTACCTTTTTCTTCCCACTTTATGCCGCATTGATTCCAATTACCAGCAGTGACATTCCCACAACTTGTTTCAGGTGACAGATTACAACAGACTCTGCACCCCTCCTCTCCTCCTCCTTCCCTCCATCCTGCTCTTTGTCTTGACTGTCTCCCAAGCGGGCCAACTGTTTGCACCTGTTTAAATGTCGCCTCACAGCGTGTTTTGGGAGCTGTGGGTGGCTTGGCCAAGCTGCTTAGATTGTGCTGAGACGACTGGAGACGACTAGGCTTAAAATACACCCCCCCCTTCCTTCTCCACCCATGTCAAAATATCTGGTCACTCAGCGAGTCTACTATCTTGTTAATTCCAAGCGTCTGTCTTCACCACTCCTATTGGGAGGTTAAGCCCTGTCGAGAAGGCATCAAAGCTCTCCTCAGAAAGCGGCTCGTATCATAGAGCTAAACAATCAGCTTTGATTGGATTTTTATCCTATCTTATTAACTCTCAGACCAGGGAGCCAAAGCCAAAGGCATGATGCTAATTGCCAAAACAAACTGAAAATGCTCCCGTGGATCAACACTGACATCCGGTCCTGCTTACGTTTGGGTTGTTGTACTGCAGTAAAGTATTATGACATTTGATAGGGATGTTTTCTGTTTGGCAATAGGGTTGACCTCCCTCTGTATCTCTATTTGACATGGTCATGGATGAGTTCAACCAGATTCCATTTGAATGTAACCTTTTTGTGAGACTTTTCTTGGTTGTACATGATAATTTCCTGTGTATGTTTTAAAGTCCTAAAGAAATCCAAAAGCCGAAACGCTTTGGTTCTACTTTTAACAATAAAGAAACTTTTATTTATTGAATTCCATTGTCCTCCAAAAGTTGCTGAATCTCCTTTCTGTTTATCACGTTTACCTGAATTTGAGTATCATTCACTGGAGGAGGAGGAGGAGGACTACTACTACTACTAGTACTACTACTACTACTACTACTGCAGTCATTACTATCACTACCATGACAAAACACCTGAACCAATCACACACATGTTCTTCAGAAACTGTACCTTGTCTCGTTCCCTGTCTTTCAGATGGCTCATCTACACTGTGTCTTTCGTCTGTGCGGGAGCTCCCAGCCCTGCTCCAGGACATGTACCAGCAGGGCTTTTCCCTGGTTGCCGTTCACCCCTTCATTCATCCCTGTGGTTCCGACGCAGTCAGCCCCCAGCACCAGCTCTACAGGGCCGTGCTGATCCGACTCGACGATGGGTACGAGTACACACACATTGCACTTATTCAGAGCATCTACATTGACATAATTAGCATAAGCCTTATCCAGGGTCAATACACTTGTGTTTACGTAATCTTTGTCATTACGTAATATGTATAGCAAATAAAAATGTATATTACCACATGGATGTAGACGTTGGTATTACAGAGGTTGTTTTGGGCTAGCTGTCACAGGGCTGTTGTTTTGGACGTTAGCAAGCAAATAATCTCTTTCCGAGCTTTTGATGCTCCGGCCAACATGTGGAATGGGCCAAAGTCACAGCTGCACCCCACATCTGCCCTCCACCCAGGCCCCTGTCAGTGTTGCAAACCCTGGGTGAGAGTCAGCTTGGATCAGGGCATGGTTTTACTCCAAGTGTATGTGAAGGGCATGGCGGGGTGAGGCTGGTGGTGGTGGTTTCCGGCTGAAGCACCGTGTGGCTCGCGTGCCCCGTGTTCTACCAGCTGGCTGCTATGAAGAACAGCGGTTTCATGCGTGTTTACTGAGAGTGTTAGGCCACATGCAGGTCTGTCTCTAGGAATGACTGCCTGTGTGAAGTAGAACCAGACACTCACTAGTCACTTTCCCCACAGAGAGGTTAGAGGGGCAGCAGTTAAACCTCTCACCCTCCCCTCTTAACAGTGTTTTATGGCCTAGTCTGTTCTCTCTTGTGGATCCAGAGCCCTGGGGTCAGACAGTGACGCCAGACTCCATAAATCCCCGGACTCTCCCCTCGTTGAATTATGATCCAGGAATTCACCTCGAGATTCCTAAAATAAATAATTCCAAACATGGACAAATAATTCCTGCACATTCCTCAGTATATTGGGGTTTAGGCTCCTTGCCCTGTTGTTCTTGTTTTGTGCTTCCTGGTTGCCTAGTGTTGTCTTGAAAGGATCAAACCATTTGGCTGGTACAGGTGGAGGGTTTAGTTAGTTGTAAAGCACAACAATCCATCCACTCAGGTGGCTCTTGCCTTCTTTCTAAAGACAGCCTGTGCCCATTAATGAGCTCCTAGGGTCTAGGGAAATACATCACACCTCTCTCCCACTGTCTCTACACAAAAAACACTCACAAACAAGTTCCAGACACTAATCCTATGCTGGGAGCACATAAATATTGATTCTGTATGAAAAGGGATGGTTGAATGGGCAGCAGCATGGGGTTTTTACACACCGACATGGTTGCCTTCCTCTGGAGGAAAAAAGAGAATATGAGGAGAGGAATAAAAAGCGATAGAGAGAGAAAACAAGATCACAGCTGGAGTGTGAAAGAGCAGGAGTTAGAAAGGGGAAAGAGCTGCCATCCTTTGATGGCTCCGACCAAACCGTCCTGCTTTATCACAGCGTCTGTCACCGTGGAGACGGCTGCTCGCATCAGCACCAGCCCGGGGGAGTTTTTTTTTTTTTTTTATCAACCAGGTAGCATCTTCCTCTTCTATTCACTTGTCAGTCCCTTGAATCAGGGAGCGAAAACTGCAGATGACAGCGCAACCATTCATCACTCTCCCAAAGCAAACAGACCCAAAAGTGTCTTCTTCGCTCTGCAGTGCGCTATGCGTCAGCTTGATACAGACAGAAGGAGAGACAGACAGACGGGGAGAGATAGTGTGTCTGTGAGAGAGAGAGAGAGAGAGAGAGAGAGATGGAACAGGGACCAGAACAAGAACAGCAGCTAGGCTATGCTTAGCAGCAGCTGGATGTGCTGTGTTTAGTATGCACACAATGTCTCTTTGGATACAATCCCAGCCAATTTTCTACAGTATTAGTCTCAATTGTAAAGCATCAGTGAACAAGGATATAGCTGCACAGTAGTGTGACATTGCAAAAGCTTCTAGAGCCAGGAATTACACAGGGGCAGGTAGCCTATATAGAGCTGGGAGCCAGTATTGTTCATGTTAAACACTGTCACCTGGAATGACTATTCAGTTAAAGATACACTCTCAAATTTTTGTACCGTTTCAGCCGGTCGTTTTGAAAGTGGCGCTCACGAGCCAAAAGTGGTCCCCTTTATTTGTGTACTGTGTCATCAAATTGTGTACTACAGTACATCATTCATTTTGTATGATATTTCATGTCCTGCAAAGGTTGTTTTTTTGCAATGATATGTTTTCAATCCAATTTGTACTATACGTTCCGAATTTGTTGTGCTTAAGATCCTGGAGTGCATCTTTAAGTAGGCCATAACTTTAAAAGCCTGTTGTCTCTGACTGTGATTTGTCGCTGGTGACCTGCTCAAATCTGCAGAACAGAGAGAATGGATAGGACCATTTTAATTTTCAAATGTCAACTGTCAAATTTCCCAATGTTCAATTTGGTTGGGGCGTAGCCGGGTTACAGTTTAGCAGGCAGTGTCTGATGGGATATATTCATCATCTATTGGATAATTGTAGAATTGACATGCGCTCGGGGAGAGAGCTGTATGGACCAGAAACCATTAGAGGGGATTCGTCCAATGAAATGATTAATGACTCTGTGAAAGCTGACATTAGACAAGATGTGCTATATTATTAAAGGCCAGGGATGAAAGATTGCTCATCACAGGTTCGATGGTGGATCCTGACCGAGCCGTTGTCATGGAGATTGTGATTTTTGAATTGCAATTTTGGCGCCCAATGTGAGGGCTTCTGGGTTTYAAGCTACATTCTGGGATTCAACAAACTTCAACACGCCCCACCTTATCAAGAATTAAAATAACCATTCCCAGATTCCAAATCCCAGACTGTGCCTTTAATACTCCCTGTGGTCCGGGATACAGAACCTTGAACGGTTGAACCTGACTGACAGTGCAGCTGAATAGATCGCAGCAGCAGCAGTCTGCATAGAGAGTGGGAAGTCCGGCAGACGTACCACCAGGAGGAGGCTGCAGTCAGGCCAGCTGCAGGCTGGAGCCAGGCATGCGTTTGACACTTACTCTAGCCACATGTGGCCTGGTGGTTGACAGCAGAGCTGTGGGGTTGAATGCAAGTTACCTGTTTCACACCGAGAAAATGGACTGCGGGTGATTTTTTTTTTTAAAGAAGTACGTGCCTCTAGAGAGGCGATGGGAGACTTTTTGAATGTACTTTTCTCCCACTTTGTCCTTTATGGATTTGAGCCCTCCTCAGGTTTACAGATCCAATCTGCTTTTCATGATTTCCAATAACAGAACGTGGAAAACGAATAGCAAGAATTCAGCGGTTTTCCTTTATATTGAGGCTTCACGGTGCTGTGAATTGCACAGTAAGTTTGCAAAAACCTCTACCTGATTCAGAGCATCCAATGTGCAGATTTCCCTTGACACAGTTTGCTACTGACATTTGATCTGGGATAAGTTGAATAATGATGGGTGACTGGTGTGACAGTGATGTCTGACTTCTGTGGGTTGTTGTTGACTGTGAGAGATGACTCAGGTTCCCGCTGTGTTGTGAAGTCAGTGTGACAGAGAGAGAGAGAGAGAGCTAGGCCTGGGCTGCATGTGATAATGTTTAAAGTCTCCTTACACACACAAATACAGGTACATACTGTACACACACACGCACACACGCTGTGGCGAGGGTGGAAGGGCCCCATCCGTGTTGTCAACAGGATGAGAAGTGAAGCAGAGCGATGGAAGCTGGGGCATTGGCCTCCCCCAGGGCTAGCTGTYGGATTTCCTCCAGAGAAAATAGAAAAATACATATAAATAGATTCCATCCACCCACAATACTGAGTGGAAAAACAAGACCAGATTTGTATTTCATTGGGTTTCCTATCGCACCCTAATGTGCCCCTTTCAATCCTGATTTGTMTCTACGTTAAGTGGTTCTTTTTTTTTGTCATACAGGCCAACAATTACATTAACACGGCTCATATGTGATTTATTAATATGGATGGGCATAAATTCTTTGCATAAATCTATAAATACTTCATTTCCAAGGATTTCGATGTGCAACCATTTCAGATATGTATTCCTGAATGTGGTGTATGTCTGTATCGTGTAAGACTGAAATGACTGTGGCTGAAATGTGTTGTTCTCCTCTCTCCTGCTGTGTGGGCTGCTACTGCAGGTTGGAGAAGAGCCAGTCGAGCTGTGCTCCCTACCGTCTGCAGCTGGAGCAGTGTCTGTCTACCGACCAGGTGCCCACCCCTGAGCTCATCCAGGGTTATGTCAAGAAGGTGAGCCTCAGATAAGGCCCTGGCACACTACTGAGACGAGCTGAGCCAAGCCAAGCTGGCCTGGTTAGTGGTTAGGCATCCACAACTGTGCTGAAAAGGACATCGATGTGAACGAAAATATGAAGTCGGCACAGTTTTGTTCGGGTGGCATGATCGTGTGAAAAGGGTGTAGTGGACTCAGATCACGGACACAACTGACCAGCCTATAGGTCCTAAAGACTCTGTGGGCAAAACATCTTTGTTGTCTTTATCTTGACTCGCTTTCCACAGCCAGTAGACGAGACGGTCCTTAGTTTTAATAAAACATTGGTGAGTGGAAATGGGTTATCAGTTCAGCCGGCCAGTCGCCTGAGGACCAGAGTTTCATTCTGACCTTCAAACTCTCTGTGCCTGGAGCACTCTCTCTAATATCTGGAAAATAGGAAATATGTAGCCTATGTAGAACTGGAATATGAAAGTCTTTACAGAGGCCTGCTCTCATTCTCAAGCAAGCTGATGGCCATGACCATATCATATTAGGAGATATCACAGAAACATATGATGTTTATCTGTTTATCTGACCTGAGCACGTGCAATACACAATAGTGTGATTTTCCATTCAATGCGGACCATTTCAAAGGCTATCCATTACCTTCACACCTGAGTTAACACACACACACGCACACACACACACACACACAACAGTAGAAATGATCCCTCTCCCTCATTGACTGGCAACGTTACCCTCAAATGAGATACAATATTTTTCTTTTCATCTTGGCAATTCCATTTTGCAATTTGGCTGGGAATAAAAATGTGCAAGTGCTGAGRGAACGTTCGATAGATATTAAACAATGCAGCTAGGAAACGATGTGACTGTTTTACAATTTAATTTCATAGAGGATAACCTGTGATATGGCACCCATGCTGATTTGATTTGGATTCTCCTGGTCCCCGGCTGCAGATAGCAGAATGTACTGCCTCTGGCTGGATCTTATGACAGAATGTGAATGGAGAATGGCATCATTAACATTGCTTGACAGTTAACATTTCAATTTCATTTGATGGAAAATCCCAATATTGACATAAAATGCCAGATGACAATGAAATGGGAAAAGCAATTCTTGATTTGGGATGCTGTCCTGCCAGGGCTGGAGCCATTGCAATCCAATCAACTCTAGTTCAATTTGAATGGCTGATGCTGGGAAGAGGGGTGGAGGGAGGGGGAGTGCCTCTATAATTATATGATAATACCAGGTATGTAAACAGTTCCCCTGGAATCCATTTGGTTGATAAAATAGGGAGTAAATGGGGGAAATTCTGGGGGAAAAAATAGCTATGGTTCTATAATGGTAGAACTTAGCAATGTGTGCTTATGTTCTAGGTTGTGTTTCAAGGTTATCACCCATTTTTTAGAAAGTCCATTGAGCACTAGCTACAACTTTGATCTTACTCACGATTAGCCAACGTGATCTTKAATAACAGTCCATCATAAKAGAGCATACAGTATGAAAGGTTGGTATTATTAAATAGTATTTGTAAAAGTCAGGTTGTCCACGGATCTCTCTAAGGCGGTTGTTTGCTATCTGTCTCTCCAGCAGATCCAGGATGCTGCAGACCAGGGGGTCATGTTTGTGGGCTTCATCCAGGAGCCGTGTGGGGTACGAGGTACCCAGACCAGAGAACCAGAGACGCCCTCCCTCTSCCTCCACTCCAGCCCCAGTTCCGTGCTAGGCTCCCTGAGCAGCCGAAGCCCCACTAGCCCCTGGGCCAATGGAGAACCAGGAGCCCAGGAGCAGGCAATGGACAATGGGGCCGATGAGGACCAAGGCTCCTTATGTAAGGGTGGGGAGGGGGAGGACCAGACTAGGGACACTGGGGGGAGTGAGACTACTGTCGGGGAAAGCAACCATGATGGAAGATCCTCTCTTCCCATAACACCATCCACAGACAGCGAGCAAGATCATGATCAGGATGTTATAGTGGAAGACACACTGACACACAACAATAACAAGACAAACGTCGTGGAACTGAAGGAGAAACCAAGCCGTCACACTCAGAGAGCCAGTGGTGAGTATTGTCAGATTTCCATTCGTTACTATGTAATTGGATTCATATACAGTATGCCAGGCAAGATTCAACTTGAAACAGCATAAATGGTTCTTCAATTTCCTCACACTGTGGTGCAGCATAAAGTGGGATTCAATTAGCATATTTCAGCATCTTAGAATACCAGATGGACAGCTCTTCTCTCTCTCCCGCTCTCGCTCACACATTCTCTTTCAACCCCAGTTGGAAAACGTGCTCATAAAATGTGCATGTGTGTTGAATGCACCCGTTTGTGTGTGTGTGTGTGRGTGTGCATGTGTGTGCCCATACATGTTTGGCTCCCTGTAGACACAGCACCGTGGTCCATCTGGACGTCCCTCCAGTGCATATTGCAGTGAGATAATTCCCCCCCCACCTCACTCAGCCTCCTCCCTCATCCCCAAACCTCCACAGTCCATACCACCACCACAGCATAGCCAGCATGGTGTGTGACCATGTGCCAAGTGCCCTTGTCCTCTTCGCTAATGCGCTCACTGCTGAAATTGACTCAAAGTCTCAGTTCTGGGTGGCTTTMCCCCTATAATCGTCCTGACTCCTGATTCTGTTCGTGTACAGTAAACAACAGCAGAATGTGGAACAGGGAACATGGTCACAAGCCAACAGTCAGAAGTGAAACTGGGACATGAAACCGACGTGCTCTAAAATAGCATCAAAGAGCGTTGAGGTTATTGAAACTTAGTGCTGAGAACATTCCTGTGGGATCACAGGTGTGAGAGGAGGACGTGATGGTATATAAAAAGACAGAGATTGGACAAACATCACAATGGTCACTCACACACATCATTATTGGTGTTACCGCTTAGAAATGAAGCAGTATGAAGCTAACCACTCTCCAACTAAAAATCATGTTGCAGAGGAAGCTGGCCTACATGTTGAGCGTGTATTTATTATGAAATGTTACATTTAATGTTAGTCCTGATTAAATCAGTGTTGTGGAGGGTGGATTAGCAGAACAGATGCTGTCATGTTCAACAGTGGTTCTGCACAGTACACATTATCAGTTAGGATTATGGGCCTGACCTTGTCACTTGGACAGGCATCCATCAGGTCAGACTTTAAAGGGACCCATTTGGAATGTTGTAATTGCGTTCAGGCGCTCGTTTACTCGTTAGTTGTCAATTTTCTCAAATGATTGGACCACACAAGGTATCGTCTCATAGCAGGCCTGTCATCTGATATTTTCCATGTGACTGTGGCCTGGCAGGTCACAATAGCCAATACACCCTACTGTGTGTTATCGCCATCCAATTCTCAGGGCAAGTCAAGGGCGGCCCTAAAATATTTGTTTTACTCTGATGCCCCTGATGCTAAAATTGTCGAGTCAGTTGCGTTGTGAAGTGGTTATCATGTGGGAATGATCTGACAGGTATGAATCCCTTGATTATCTTTAGCTCCAGGTTATACCTCTACCGTAACTCACGTTTAACCCTTTACATACAAAGCTAGCTGTCAAATGGAAATAACACATGCCACAAATTGTTCTAAGTGTTGTTATAAAATGTATGTTATACAATTTACCACGATTGTCTTCTCTTTAAATGCGTTACCATTGAGCTGTCTGGTTTAGTCGGATGCATTAGCGCAAGGTCTCTGTCAGCTATGCATGAATTATAAACGGTCTGTGACACATTGCAGACGCAGAGCATTTAGTGGAATGGTGAAGCTAGCAGTTCCTCAAAACCGCTGGCCTTGAACGAGTAAACATCAACTTTAATATTATGTGAAAACCTCATTTAAATTCAGTCTTTTTGAGGGAAAACAAACAGAAAAATTAAGATTTGTGGAGCGACTTTGTTGTAATGGCTTGGTTTTCAACAAGTTTGTAGTTTCTCCAACGTATGCAGGGAGAGTTGTGATGCATTATTGTCATTCAGTTGTGATTCTGGAGCTTTGAAGAGTGGAAAACGACAAGATTTTGGGAATTTGGTGGCCAGCTGTCACATCAGTCAGATGTGGCCGAAAGGAAATGGTTATAAATGATTCATTCTTCCTGGGTGTCTGACTGAATGACTGACAGAAAACCAGAGCAACTGAACCATGGTCCCCTCTGATGTACTGTGTGTGTGTGTGTGTGTGTGTGTGTGTGTGTGTGTGTGTGTGTGTGTGTGTGTGTGTGTGTGTGTGTGTGTGTGTGTGTGTGTGTGTCTTTTTGAGTCTTCGTGGGAGTCTAACACATTCTGGCCCTTCGTCTGGTTCACATGGGGATGGCAGATATTAGCATTAAAAAGAGAAGATTATGCCGCACTTGATTTAAATGGCTGCTGCCAAAACAAAAGTCCATCCAAATGTGTATGCATTGGTTCATATTAAAGGAGACCATTTCAATTGAGGCACAAGCCTTTGGTAGGGGATTGTGGGAAAATGATGAGTCAACTCTGTTATGTGTTATTAATCACCTCTATTGTGGGGTATGAGTTAACTCTGTTGTGTGTCATAAATCACCTCTGTACGGGGTATCAACTCTGTCACGTTATAAATCTCTGTTGCTTGACATGTTTCATATCAGCACAGTCTATAGCGATGGAGATTGAGTGTTCTGTGTTCTCAGGGGTGGAGCTGCTAGCCCTGTTCAACCACCCAACTGACCGTGAGGGCCAACTGAAGTACTACACTGGGAAGGTACCGCTGAGGGTTCAACTCCGTGACGAGGGGGTCAAAGGGGTGGAGGCCAACTGGCTGGATCACATGACCCAGCACTTCAACAACGGGGCCTCACTCGTTGATGGATACTTCCACCTGGGCAACGACAACGGTAAACAAACTATCCAACGTCCACTTCATGTTTTTACACACAGTACTTCTGTGGTATAGTACGAGCAAAGTAATTGGCCTCTTCACAATATCTCAGTCCTTTTTTCATCCGTCTGGCAAACCTCTTATTTTGTTCCACATTAGTAAATAATGTWAAAAAAATAATAATAATAAGACAAAGGAAATTATGACTTAGCTATTGCCAAAATATCCTGTCCCCTTTTCAAACTGTTCAYTCTGTGCTGTTGTTGTTCTGGTAGTGTGCTGTGCTACTCCTCTACTGCACATTGCACTCCATGTCTAGACCCTGGGGCATGCCACTTAATTCTGATGGTGACACAAACCCCCAGCCTGAGTAAATAAGAGTCATAATTCATTCATCTCCTAAAGTGAACGCATCAGCGCCTCTGAAACACAGATAATTAACCTGATGGCAAATGAGTGCCTCCTTGCATATTTTATCTCTTTAGAATGGGTTAATGAACCGCGTTATTATAATTCCTTATTTCTAGTAGGTTATTCTAATATATTTACCATGTTTTATGTGTGGTTAAGATATGCATCTTATATTACAGCATGAGTGTATTCTAAAAATACATATTGGCTAGGCCGTGTTCTGTATTGATCTGGAAATGTCAGCTTTCTATCAGAAGTAGCTTGTCGAGTATACTGTATCGGGAACAGCCTGCCAAACCCTTTTCAAAACAGACAAGTTTGTCGAGATGAACGTTGTGTTCGTGTGACCCTCTTGGGAACTGTGAACGGTAGGATATCAAAGCCAAGACAACATCACGTGTTTGTTGCTAATTACATCAAACGGAGGAGCGTCTGGTTTTAACAAGCCTGAGAACCCATGGCCGTGCAGACAAATTTAGCACCTCTTTGAGATCCATTTCTGAATCCATTAGAGCATGAGAAGAAACTGTTCTCCCTGGCGCTTGAGACCGTCTCCTCTCTGTAAACATCAAGGGCAGTCTGGAACGAGAAYCAGCACAATAAAAGCCTGTCAGTGGCGATGACACTCGGTTTGATTGGAGATGATAATGACAGTCACAGCAGAGCACCAGAAGTGCAAAGTAAGTGTCTCTGATTGTCATCATGTCCTCTGTCTCGGATGTAGTGCAATACAACTGTGTACTAATGCTCTGCATGGTCCTGTTATGCCTTGTTTCCTGAAAGAGGTCTTGTTGTTCCTGTTGTTAAGCTCTTCCTCTGAACTGTTTGGTCGTGCATCTACTTTCACGATGTCCTCCCACTTTACATGACATCACAGMCCTACCAAAGTAACCACCAGTGGAATAACCTATATATGTAACAACCCTAAAACAAGCAAATGTGGTTACCGGTAGGCAGTTACTCCTTTTAGGTTCTCTTTGAAAACAGAATTAACAATGCTAATAACTATGAATGTCCCTGTACCTTCTAGTTACAGAGGAATCATCTCTCTGCAAGGTGAAGTTTCCCTTCATTGCTCTGTACTTGTTTCGCTGTTGTTTACTCCTWCAGTCCTACGCCTCTTCGAATACATATTCATGAATTCCCCCTGCTCGGCTGGCCTTTTGCTAAACCCGGCGCTACCTCCCGACTGTGGCTGGCTGTTGACAGCCTGCCTGGTATGGTCCAGGGGAATACCACACATGCTGTCTCTCCTCCTGCTCCTCTGCCCTCGCCCCTGAAGAGATGGGTTTCCATGGTGAAGCTCACTGAGGAGGTGGGGAGGTGAGGAGGGGGAATAAGTCCTGTTTAATATCCCYGCGTGGCTAGGTGGGATGGAGGCYGGAGACTGGTGGGAGTGGGTTCAGAGAGACCTCGCCGGCACGGAGGGTTGGATATTAGTTTGTTATTGAATTTGCAGATCGTGGGACTGGTAGGCAGCTCCTGTGTAACGTTAATGGCCCCGCCACCCTGCGGCGTCATGAGAGGGGCATTAAAGATTGATATCAGGCCCAGCGTGTCACAGTACCCCTGCCGCCCTACGCCATGGCTGGAGTTCTGAGGGGGAGCGGTTTGTTTACTGGTCAATTGACACTAATGCTGTTGATGGGAGGTGTTMTCTTTGTTACACTTAGCTTATGCTATTTCCGCCGCGACAATGAGGATTTGTAGCTGGCGCTATTCATATGCATGAGAGAGAGATTACTTAACAGTGAACAGAATTGAGGAAAGTTGTGCTGGCAATTTTTATGGCCAAAGATTGGTTGTCCAATAGGGCTTGAAGGTGTGTGTTTATGACTGTGAGCAGTGGTGCAAAAAGTACCCAATTGTCAAAGTAAAGATACCTTCATAGAAWATGACTCAAGTTAAAGTCAACCAGTAAAATACTACTTGAGAAAAAGTCTAATAATATTTGGTTTTAAATATACTCWAYTATCAAAACTAAATATAATTGCTAAAATAAACTTAAGTATCAATAGTAAACGTATCGTATCTCAAATAAATAATGAAACATGTTCAATTTGYTTTAAATAATGCAAATACAAAGTGTTGGAGAAGAAAGTAAAAGTGCAATATGTGCCATGTAAAAAAGCTAGCGTTTAAGTTCCTTGCTCAGAACATGAGAGCATATGAAAGCTGGTGGTTCCTTTTAACATGAGTCTTCAATATTCCCAGGTAAGAAGTTTTAGGTTGTAGTTATTATAGMACTATTTCTCTCTATACCATTTGTATTTCATATACCTTTGACTATTGGATGTTCTAATAGGTACTTTAGTATTGCCAGCCTAATCCCGGGAGTTGATCTCAAAGTCTATGTCAACCTAGCATCAGTCTCTTTGTCACTTAGTGCCTGTCTTCAGTCCTAGTTAGGTTGGTGCTCCGTGTCAGTCGGTGTCACGACTCACGCCGCCATTGTCACTATCTCTCAGTACATCTGTCTCACTCTTTGTCTTTCAGTTCACTCGCTCTGTCTTTCAGTTCACTCTCTCTGTGTCAGAGATAGTATGTGCACGTCTCACTCAGTATGTTCAACCTCAGGTGCCTGGAGAGGATAGGCTAGTCGATGAGAATACATTGTCCCATTGCGAATGAACACGTGTTTCACTCACTACATTGTCAGTCAAGACTCAACTCAAAATGTTATGCTGTTATTTGTGTTGTCACTACATATCCTCCAAACCTCTCAACCCCACGGTAACTCAGTGTCTGGCAGCATCATGCCAGGAGCCAGCGTGTTCCTCCTTAAGCAAAGGGACTCGATCCCTGTGTGCATCTCACCTGAGTGATCCCAGTGCATCGGCAGGCCAACCCAATCTCCAAGAGGGCTTTCCAATTACACGCCAAACAGGGAGACGTCTGATGAACAATGGATGGGGGGGATGTAAAGGAGGGGTAGGGTGGAGGGAGGGCGGGAGAGGGGGGAATGAACAACGACAATGTCTGTATTTGAAAAGAGCCAATAGATGTCTGAGCGATGTCTTCAATTGAGCGCATCCAGCAGCCTTAAATGGGTTTTCTGGGGGGAAATAAAGGACCCTGTCGTCCCTCCCTTTCCAGCCAGCCCTCGTTCCCCCATTATTAGGGCAGAGTAATGAAATGTGGAGTGTCCCATGGTGGAGCCTGGGCCGCACAAACTCTATTAGTGTGTAAATGGTACAGGAGTAATGAGAAAGCACTCAGGCCAACTGAGAGCCCTGGTCTGAAGGGCAAGAGGTTCTGGCACACTGCTCAATGGAATCAAAAGAAATGCGGGATGGAGAAGAAGTTCACCAGCTCGCTAATGTTCCTATCCCAATAATGCCCAAACTGGGAACGTTACCCTTGTCCATGGGGTTCAAATGAAATGGAGTCTATAGAAAAGCWATTTTGTGGTACCATGGCCCTGTCTTGGTGTATTAGTCCTTACATGTAAATATCTACAATATGTAAAGCATATCATTGTTTTCAGATGAATCGTGTTATGTGTCAACAATCTGTCCATAATGTCTGTCTGTTCATCTATAATCTCTCCAAGCTTCTTCCCTGAAGGAAACACTCTCTCTTGTTCTYTCATAGCTACACAATCCATATCTGGCCCTTGCTTATACAAATGGTCCATGCTGCAGCCCTGCCTGGTAATAAATGGCCCAGTGTCTGTGGGTTGCTGGTTGGCTGCGTAATGTCATTAACTTCCCTCTCCTCTTTGCACGGCCTAGAGGCCTGAGAGCCTGGGAGCCAGACAGACAGACACCCTCCATTCTGTAAATACTAACTCCTTTATGGCCTCCCTCTCCATTTTCTACAGATTTGCAGCCTAAGTCAGTGGAAAGCGTCTTCATCTTCCAGGAGGGGACGGAGGGCGGCGACCAGAGCGTGACCACCACGTACGACGCCATCGTTGTGGAGCAGTGGACTGTCATTGACGTGAGTGGGATTTTTACATGGCTCGGAGCGTTTGAGTGTTTAATGTGAGAGTCATCATATGGAAATATTCCCTCTAACCATGGTGGCTATGGCACATGTGTCACGGTGGCTTGATGGCTTATCTTATCAGCAGCAAACAAGCCCTTATCTGGCCAGCGATTAAGTCCCCAGTTTGCGCAAATCCAAGTTGGAAATGGATTTCTGTCTACTTCTGAAGGGTTTGAGGCTTTTCTATATGGCTGTGGTGTGTGTGTGTGTGTGTGTGTGTGTGTGTGTGTGTGTGTGTGTGTGTGTGTCACTGTAATCGAGTTTAGAGTTTGAGGCTGTCGAAGTGTGAAAATAGACTTTTGTCCCCTAAATGTGACTGGAAAATTGTCCAGCTCAGAGAGGTAGTCGGCTCACAAACACAGAATTTAACCCTTGAAATCAAAATGCTCTTAACCCTTTAAAATTACTAAAGAATTCAGACTACACAATATTCGCCGCCTTAAAATGTCATGTTTGTTCAGCGTCCCACACCACACAAAAACCTAGGCGCTTGTGTCTTGTGAAGGTTATACACTGTACGATTTTGAAAATCTTAAAGTATGTAGGTATCTTTATGCTAATACTGTGGTACTGCAATAATGTCTTAAAGACCAGCAATTCTTTTGTCAACTACTGAGAAATAACATGGATTTTATAGACTTTTTTTAAGCACCTTTGGAAGTTAATTGAAGGACAAAGCAACAATGTGTAACAACTTTAGATGTTCACATTAGAGTTCCAATGAATCCAATCAGAAGTGCTGGCCAGGACTTATCAAGAGCAATTTTGCTCGACTAATCTCTCCTAAAGTTAGCTTGATAACACTATTTTACAAAGGATGATCAGACTTCATACCCGGCACATTCATTATGATAACTGCTTAAAATGTATATGCAAATTATCCTCACCGCTCATTGTCGTTTCGGTGCCAGAATAATTACTTTAAAATTATGCAGAATATTGATTGGGATATTTTTCCCCAGCGCTCTCGTTCCCATCTTGCTGAAAGACTGACAGGTGGTTGGTTTATGAGCAGGAAAACAGGAAAACAGGCTGGTTCACTGAGAATTCAATCAATATTGTTGTGTTGAAGCAGGAAGTGCAGCTTTTCTCAGAGATGTTGTTCTCGRATGGCACAGAACATGTCAAACTTCTGTTTTAATTGATAGCAAGCTTCTAAAACGAATCTGACTTTTAACATAAATGAGGAGTTATTACAGTATTTTTTTGCYCAGTTTTCACAATCACGTTGGTAGAATGTGGTATGATTGGTACAGTGTAGATATGTGGAGCTGTTTGTGGCCAAACGGTTTGTGGTTTGTAATCTAGAAAGTCAGACCTTCCTCAATGTCACTAATGTCACATTTTTGTGGGAGAATGGGTCATTTCGACAGCAATTTATTTGTTACTTTACATTCACATTAGTCAATATGTATTCACCATATAAGAATGTATACGTTAGACCATTTAATCAAGAAAAGTCAGGCTAAATAATAACTGTACAGATGCTCAGAATTCTGCGGTCTAATGGATGGACATTCTACTTTAGCCCATCAGAAACATTCTTCACATTTTCTTCAACAAATGACTATGCTCTGATGAAGGTCGACTGACAAAGCTCGGCTACAATGAAAGAAATTTGCATCTGACTGGAAGTGTGCAAAGACTTTTTTTCCAATTTCTACAATAAATGACTAAATTAACTGAATAAGACATACAGTAGATGTGCATGGAGCCCACCAAATGAATAACTAGACATKATTTCRTACACAATGAAACTAAAATTAGGACTGTCTCTCGTATCAAAAGGAAAATCAATAGGAAAGTTCAGCCTTGGATATAATGRAATGCCTACCTTATCACTGAGCTCTTACAGCTGCAACAAGAAGTTTCTCCTTGAGACCTATAAGAGATGTTCTTTATAGATTTTGCAACCTTGTTATTAGTTCCTATTCATGGAAGGGAATGAAATGCTTAGTATACCGGCATGTTAGTGTATTTCTAGCACTCTCATAGTTTCTAGATAAATTATTTAACAAATAACATGCGCGACAACTGGAAACAACAGGAAGTGGATGTGTGTGAATATCATTTATGATAGCACTACTGCTAATATTTAATGTCTAACTGTGTCCTTTGAGGATTTGGAATGCATGTGGTGCAATGTGGTCAACATTTGGGCTATACTGTACATTACTTGAAGTTTTATGAGGTGTTATACTTAAGTGATAATGCCAGAGAAGCTGGTGTTTGGAGGATATATTGGCACGTATGTTGTTAGGCGCGAGACAAAGTCGTGCCAATATATCCTCCAAACACCGACTTCGAGGGCGTTATCACTTTTATGCAACGGGTTACCAACACATTCAAATAATGATTTACATAATTGTATTAAACATGTTATTTCGTAGATTTTTTTTTATACCATTTCATCCTTCCACAAGATATAGTCCCGACACAAATCTAGGGTTGCTACCCAAGCCGGCTGGTCATTCGTTCGGTTGCCAGAGACGCGACCCAGTCGCTCAGTCTTTTTGTTTTGTATGTATGGATGCGACCCAGTTGTTTGTTCTAAACGTTCCATTGAAATACTGACTTGCAACGTTCTTATCCCTTGCTTGTTAGCTAGCTAACTACGGCTAACTTACAGTCATGTCAAATAGTGCAGCCAAAGTAGCTGCATTTTCACTTGTTTAAGCTGTTTTCTAGTTACATTTATTTGTATACATCCATAAGAATGAGCTAATAAGGCGTGATCAGTACACTATTGTTCAGAGGAGCTAGCCAACAACACAGCTAACACAATCACTTCAAACATGAAGCTGGAAAGACTGCAAACAAGCTGCACTTTATTTATTTTGACCTGTTTTCTATTGACATTTCTTTGTATATATCCATAAATATGATGCTGATTCGTGATTGACTGAGAGAATCTGCATGTCTGTCTCATTCCGACAAGTTCTTTACAATGCAACAGCTGGAGATCAAACTTGAACGTTGAAACAACGTTGCGAATGTCGGAGAGACAAACAGGAAGTTTATACAAATATCCGCTGTTGAAAACTAAATGTTAGTCTAAAAGAAATGTGAGATAATGTCTAGATGCTTTTTTATAGTGGAGATCAAGTTTATATATTGCCTGGCTGGGCTGATGAGACAGTGGATTTCCCAGTCAGATGGAACGGAGTAAATAGGCATTTTAACATCATAGATTTAGCCGGTGGTAACTTGTGAAGTAGACACCGTCTGGAATGCAGTTTTAACCAATCAGCATTCAGGTTTAGACTCACCTGTTGTATAATGTGTCATAAACACATTCTTGGCAACTTCATATAGCATAGATGCGGTAGAGGTCAATGGAACTCAGACCGTGGGGGATAGAATGGCGCCGGATTGGTGCACCTTCAATAAATCTAACAAAGTGGATATTCGTCAAATCCGTCGTGATTGTAACAGGACCACAATGTGGTTACTAAAGTCCGATTTGGATATATTTGGCTGCATAACATTTAGAAGTTATTCCTTTTCAGGTTTAGAATAAGTGACTGCTTAATGCTAACTCCTGTTCGTATAAGCTGGTATAATAGCTACAGTACCATACAGAAATAGGTGGTGGCAGTCCAAGTCGTTTTTAACTGGAATGCAGTTCATTGGTGATGACATGAACATGTGTTGGGGTTGACATCCATACAATCATTATACACCAATTTTTACGTCAACATGGTGTGAAATACACATATAAACAATAGCCTAAATGTATGCTAATTTTGCTGGTGGGAAATGAGGAGATTCGGAATCTTTCCACAACCGCATCTTTCCCCCACGCGTTTCCATGGCATTTCCATTGTTTTGGTCGAGTTCCTTTGACCTCTTCACTGCATCTATTCATAATATGGCTGTGTGTGAAACATATATAGGACTTAACATGATTAACTGTTTAACACTCAATAATGTTTTTCTAAATGCTCATTAAGATGCCTTACTACAAAAAAAAAGGTCATACTAAATGCCTTCATCTATTACATTGAACAACAAGGGCGTCATGTTTTCCCAGTGTTACCTCAGTTTCTCACAGGCTATATTACATTTAACCCAAAAGTGCATGGCCATTATCCGGAGAGGCGTTATACAATTAACTCTACCAGTAACAATACTGTGTGCTTGAGGCACCAGTTAACAGCATTGACATTGTTGTAATTCGTTCCTAGCAATTGTATAGATGCCTGAGCTTTGAAGAGCACTACTTCAGAAACCAAATTATGTCAAAAAAGGATTAAAGACCAACAACATAGCGTAAAGATGCCAATAAAGGAGAGTGAATGGAGAGTGCATTTCAGACAGAGGACACTGTGTGGCTGTGTACGTGGGTGGGTGTTGAAAAATGGGTTGTAGAGAATCAAAGGACCATGAATGTAACAAGAAATCTTAGGTGCTGGCTTAAGGCTACAGAATGTCCGGTCAGAAGGATGAGGCGGATGTCCAGGTTAGGGGGAGTTTAATGGAAGGAGATGTGTGTGTGAATGTGTGTTATCTGAACTCATGGTTCAGATAACTGAGAATCATGTTCAGTGAGAACTGACATTAACTATGTGGTTCTGAAAGGAAAGCGGGGAGAAAGAAAACTTAGCCTATAGCACTGCTATAATATGAACAATGTGGCTGTATAAGCTAGCACAGGTAAGTATATAACAGCGAAGGCTTAGTCACATGGCAATAGACTAAACAACCTATTGGACTTGTACACATGAAACTCAGGCAAATTTGCTCAAATAAACATTACAGTAATGTTGAAATGTATACATAATATAAATACAATTAGCATGAGTGATATATTTAGAATAGAAGATAGCATTGCTCATTTATGGTGCAACAAGCCACTAATCGCTAAACAGTCATGCTAAAATGCTCATGCATTCCAATGCAAAATGCTAACGGGAGTGCTAGTGGGAGTGCGAGCTAGCTAACAAGCTCAACACATGGTAATTGTTCACAATAAACCACAAAACTTAGAACCACATAACATGACACAGATCTCAAGGCACTTACGTTTAGATGCACGCACAACTAAACATCAGACATACAGAGATTCATTCCGCAGGGGGGAAAACTATAGAAGTGCTCATCAGGTTGGGAAAAGCACATTTCTGACGACACAGCGTGCTTGGGTCATAGACCAACTGAAACTGAAGTCCCGGAAATTAAGGCTGCTGATAGGCTGAACGAGATGTGGTTATAAGTATTTGGCGTGACCTTGACCAATAAGACACTAACAAAAGTGGGGGTCCTATGAATAGGAGACTTGAATAGGAGACTAAGCTGCCCGACTATAGCTAACCATAAAGGATGCCTAGAATCAGCTGACTGATGCAGGTGTCATCAGTCAGAGGGCCTCTCATGTTAACTTGTAGTCTAGACTCTAGTTCTCCCAACATTTATCTGTCATGGTGCTAAGTTTGACTTAATTGATGTAATGAGCTGAAATATGCCATCAATCCTATTGGTGCTGCCCGATTTGAGCAGCCAATTAGCATGCAGTGGGTGTTGCAAAATGTTGAATAGCCAAAATTGACAAAATTATATATCGCTGTCGGATGAATACCTCGTACCTATAATTCTGCACTTTTTTATTTTACATGTATTGGAAAGCAGTAACTCCCCTCAATTAATTCTGAACATGTCATGACTCTAGGACCAAGAACATGTATTCAAAATTGCTTCTGAAGTTTCATAATGTTATGTTCATTAATGAGGAAATATGGCAGTTTTTTTCCATTTCCTGAAAAGTTTCTGTTTTGGAGACGAGGTTTTCATCCATCAGCACCAATTTTTATTTTTTTATTTCACCTTTATTTAACCAGGTAGGCCAGTTGAGAACAAGTTCTCATTTACAACTGCGACCTGGCCAAGATAAAGCATAGCAGTGCGACAAAAAACAACAAGACAGAGTTACACATAAACAAATGTACAGTCAATAACACAAAAGAAAAATAGGAAGATCAATGTACAGTAGGGAGGTAGGCAATAAATAGGCCATAGAGGCAAAAATAATTACAATTTAGCATTGATACTGGAGTGCAGATGTTGTGCAAGTAGAGATACCCTCTTGCTCTTTTGCACCCCAGTAAGTAATAATATGGGGATGAGGTGTGCTATTTACAGATTGGCTGTGTACAGGTAAAGTGATCGTTAAGCTGCTCTGACAGCTGATGCTTAAAGTTAGAGAGGGAGATATAAGACTCCAGCTTCAGAGATTTTTGCAATTCGTTCCAGTCATTGGCAGCAGAGAACTGGAAGGACAGGCGGCCAAAGGAAGTGTTGGCTTTGGGGATAACCAGTGCAATATACCTGCTGGAGCGTGTGTTACGGGTGGGTGTTGCTATGGTGACCAGTGAGCTGAGATAAGGCAGGGCTTTACCTAGAAAAGACTTATAGATGACCTGGAGCCAGTGGGTTTGGCGACGGATATGTAGTGAGGGCCAGCCAACGAGAGCATACAGGTCGCAGTGGTGGGTAGTATATGGGGCTTTGGTGATAAAACAGATGGCACTGTGATAGACTACATCCAGTTTGCTGAGTAGAGTGTTGGGGGCTATTTTGTAAAAGACATCGCCAATGTCAAGGATCGGTAGGATAGTCAGTTTTACGAGGTTATGTTTGGCGGCAGGAGTGAAGGAGGCTTTGTTTCGAAATAGGAAGCCGATTCTAGATTTAATTTTGGATTGGAGATGCTTATTGTGAGTCTGGAAGGAGAGTTTACAGTCTAACCAGACACCTTGGTATTTGTAGTTGTCCACATATTCTCGGTCAGAACCGTCCAGAGTAGTGATGCTAGTTGGGCGGGAGGATACGGGCAGCAATCGGTTGAAGAGCATGTACTTAGTTTTACTAGCATTTAAAAGCAGTTGGAGGCCACGGAAGGAGTGTTGTATGGCATTGAAGCTCGTCTGGAGGTTAGTTAACACAGTGTCCAAAGAAGGGCCAGAAGTATACAGAATGGTGTCGTCTGCGTAGAGGTGTACCAGAGAATCACCAGCAGCAAGAGCGACATCATTGATGTATACAGAGAAAAGAGTCGGCCCGAGAATTTAACCCTGTGGCACCCCCATAGAGACTGCCAGAGGTCCGGACAACAGGCCCTCCGATTTGACACCAATGGGTCTTGGGGAAATTAGTAAGAACCTACATGATCTTTAAAAAGTTATCTAAGCATAGATATAGCTTGTTATTTGGCTATTTATTTTAACACATACCGGTCAAAAGTAAACCAAGGCATGTCGATAGTCATGTAGCAGCCGGTGCGGCATGAGTCCACTCCTATGGTCAGAATAGTTTGATGAGGGATGTGAAAATTATGCTGATGGCTTGTGGATGAGGAAGTTCCCAGAGAATTTTGCTCACCGAAATATGTGACTAATACGTTCGCTTGGTTGACATCTAGGCTAACTACAATGGTTAAATGTCAAAATGTTGACATATTCTATTGAGACTGTGTTGATTATTATTATTATTATACTGTATATGGTGTGATTAGTCTTCATTACAGCTTTTGGTTTTCGAAAATGTTCTCAATCTCTCAATGATTGACATGATTGACAGAGTAGGGACTTTTAAGCCTCGTTTCAGGATACCCTGTTCATTATCCATAAAAATATGAGATTGTGGTGGAGGAAGTGCAGCCCGGTCCAAAGACAAAGTGATAGCTAGAAGGCTAGAGGAGGAGCCTAGATCATTTCCCTGGGCTGATAGACCAGACTATGGCCTGTAAAAACATTAAGGTAGAATTAGACTTATTGCAAAAAGGGATCTGTCATGTCTTCTCAAATAGAAACGGTGGAGAATTACCTCAAAACAATAGAGCTCTGTTTTCTTTCATCCAACTCTTAGTGAACTTTGATCACAAGAGTTGAACTCAACCCCACCCTGCTAGATTTACTCTATAACACTGTTCTGTTTTTAAATATTAGCCTCTACCTCACCGTTCTCCACTCTTGATAATGTAGCCTTTTACCACCCTAGCTTGCACCCCACCCTATGGCTCTATTTTTATATATAGATTGTATTTAACACACAAATCAGAACACAGAGTTACTGCTAAGGCGCCGGGTTCCATTTCTCATGTGCTGATGCAGCAAGGTGACCATGGTGAGATCAGGGGGAGGGAATCTTCCAGAAAAATGATTCACTCTGTCGAGTCTCAGTTACGCTTAGGAATGAAGAGGGCCATTAAACAAAACTTATTTCCCAATTTACTTTGCTTTTATGGCTTTGAGAAAGTGACCATTTCTGGCAGAGGTTCCAACACAAACCCTAAAACACAGTTCTCACAGCTCTGGATTTTCTGAGGGATGCTGGGACGGCAAATGCCAATGTAAATAACAGTTTCAACAGAGCCCTCTCTACCCTACTGCAGTGTTTCTCGAACAATGGGTCCTGGCCAATTCTCACTGGCTTGTGGCTTAAGACTTGTTTCTGGTTCTAGTTYTTTTGTCTATCTGTTGGATTGGGACCCACTGCCCTCAGCCTGTACTGTAGATGCCCGTATAGCACTACAATGTGTGCATGCATATGTTGTATGCGTGTCTTTTCATATCTGACACGTGCTGTGGTTTGTCAGTGAGGGCAGATGCAGAAGAGATGGAAAACCACACAAAATCACATGTGTGAGCAGAAGCGTTAGCGCACGTGTGCGTGTGATGAGCGTGTGTCTTTAACCCAAATCCCAAGTGCACTACACTGTCATACCAGCAATCAATCTAACAGAAATGCATGTATTTTGGTATGCATCATACATAGTTCATCATCGGTTGTCAAGAGCTTGGGAAATCGTGGCTCTTTTGATGGGGTTTTAATGGTTTATGTTTTTATGCATGCATACATTTATGCATGTGTGTGTGTGTGTGCGTGCACGCGTGTGTGTGTGTGTGTGTGTGTGCGCGCGTGTGTGTGTTTTCGTACGATGTGACGAATATGGAATTTTGGGTAACGATTACTTGTCACGCAAATGGACACGGTTAGTGTCATAATTGTCATTTTTGTTCAAATGTTTTGAGCATCATAATACATCTCTGAATTATAGCTACGACAAACATAATGAATACAACCCAGCTTTAGTAGCACCCCTCTCTCAAAAACAAATAGTTTAGACCTCTTGGAACTTTTGGAAATGAAGCTTCTCCCAACGGTGCCGTTCTGCTCGTAAAATGACTACCAACTTTACCCACTTCATGTAAAAATGAAAAACTGCTATTGGGTCATTTATATCTACTTGAGTATGAAGTTGAATCCCCCCTTCTCTTAAAAGTATTATGTATTAAGACTATTATGATCATTATTTTTGAAGTTCACAGTTATTGTCCATAATTGTCAGTTATATGATTATACTATAATTGTACCAGCCCTACTCGTACGGGTGCTTGTGTGTACGTGTATGCAAACACTATGTGTATAGTAGTAGTATGTAATATTCATGTGTTTGTATTCTCTGTTTAGGGCTTGCAGGTGAAGACAGACTATGTTCCCCTGCTCCAGTCTCTTGCCATGTACGGTTGGAGACTCACGTGTGTGCTGCCTACACCCATCATCAAGACCAACAGGTTACTACTTTCACTTTCCAAAACACACTCTCACTAATATTGAGTTAGGGCCTGAATGACCACCTCCTGGTTACCTAACTCTGGTATTGATTGTTCAACCTGATTAACCCTCTGGAGATGAAACTGCCTTCTCTTTGATTTCAAAGAGCACCCATCTCATTTAGACAAAGCGATGGTCAGCCCATATCACTGGTCAATTAACAGCTCAACTTAAATGGATTGCGAAATCAGTCGGAAGAACTCAACAGGTTGTTCAACGAAAATACTAACTGGCCCCCCAATTGGCGGGTTCATACGTAACAGCGCGTGGTGCGAGACAGTTTAAACCCACAAATGAGTGTAACTGGAAAATCCCTTCAGAGAAATGTAACGGTTCTCCTGCTCAGCCTCTGCTGACTCATTCATCTTATATGAGGACTAAGCACGCACACATTCGCTAACAGTCAACAGCTCAGTCATCTATCAGCAGCCACAACATGTCTTCAAAAATACTTGTCTCGCACCTGAAACCCCACTTTACACAGTCACAAGCACTCATCATTAACACAAGGCAGAACACGTCCAATCCAATATATACCCATTGAATTGATTCTTTAAGAATAAAACGTTTAAATAAATGTCTTGTGAGCTTAGTTCAACTGTCGTACCACATCAGAACCCAAAATATAAGCTTGTTTTACTCCAATGTTTGTAAACAAAGTAAATGTAAACAAACACTGCATAGCCTAAAAACATGTTTAAACTATCATTTTAATATCATGGATGGTCAGTCCTTGCATCCATAGAATTTGAGTGGTAACATTTCTCCAGCCCCATCCCCCCGCTTTTTACTGAAACAGTGCTGGGGAGAACGCTTTGTTATTGTTTCAACTACTGATTGCCGCTATTAGTCAGTGTCATGAAATGTGTTGTGTCATGCTTATGAAGACTCCAAGTATATGCTTAGAGTTCAACACGGTTACAGTTATAGGTTTACCATGCGTACCCTTGTCTCTGGGGGTCGTGTTTGTGACCGTTCCAGAGCATAGCTGATTAATTACCTCTCTATTTTCATCCCTTGTTTTTTCATCACTCTTTATTTTTATCCCTCTCTCTCAAAATGCAACAACACAACAGCGCAACATGGCTAATTAATCAGAGGGCCGGCCTAGATACAGCAACGCTCATTTCTCTCCATCTCTGAAGCACTCGTCTCTTTGTGCACAGCAACGATAGCTGTTGACCCATTTCAGATTAGCTTAGTCATTACACTTGTATTATGTTGACTCTTCCATTTTCACAACTATATTAAGCTAATGCACATTGGGATACTGTCTGAGGATGAGCAAAGTGCACTTCCTCTGAAGCAGTCCACACGGAGTCTGTTATGCAAAGACCTACTTACACACTAGTTAGCATCTAAAGTGAACATCCACCGGGACTCAAGGCTTCTTTAATCAACGTAACATGAATGTGAAGGTGCACGTGTAATTACAGTATATTTCTGCCACATGGAACATGTGCTTTATAATACCATTATAAGAAATACTTAACATTACCACAGGTAACCACTAAACATGATACACCATGTTCCCTACCACTGTACCAAAGAAAGTCTTGTTGCTGGTATATGAAGTTTATATTCCAGTACTGCAGACACAGACAGCTATGAGAGGACTGTATCAGCAAGACACAGACAGCTATGAGAGGACTGTAGCAGCAAGACCCAGACAGCTATGAGAGGACTGTATCAGCAAGACACAGACAGCTATGAGAGGACTGTAGCAGCAAGACCCAGACAGCTATGAGAGGACTGCGAGCAGCAAGACACAGATAGCTATGAGAGGACTGTAGCAGCAAGACCAGACAGCTATGAGAGGACTGTATCAGCACAAGACACAAGACAGCTATGAGGGGACTTGTAGCAGCAAGAACCCAGACAGCTATGAGAGGACTGTAGCAGCAAGACCCAGACAGCTATGAGAGGACTGTAGCAGCAAGACAACAGACAGCTATGAGAGGACTGTAGCAGCAAGACCCAGACAGCTATGAGAGGACTGTAGCAGCAAGACACAGACAGCTATGAGAGGACTGTATGCAGCAAGAAACCAGACAAGCTATGAGAGGACTGGATCAGCAAGACACAGACAGCTATGAGAGGACTGTATCAGCAAGACACAGACAGCTATGAGAGGACTGTAGCAGCAAGACACAGACAGCTATGAGAGACTGTAGCAGCAAGACACAGACAGCTATGAGAGGACTGTAGCAGCAAGGACACAGACAGCTATGAGAGGACTGTAGCAGCAAGACCCAGACAGCTATGAGAGGACTGTAGCAGCAAGACACAGACAGCTATGAGAGGACTGTAGCAGCAAGACCCAGACAGCTATGAGAGGACTGTAGCAGCAAGACACAGACAGCTATGAGAGGACTGTTAGCAGCAAGACACAGACACTATGAGAGGACTGTAGCAGCAAGACCCAGACAGCTATGAGAGGACTGTAGCAGCAAGACACAGACAGCTATGAGAGGACTGTAGCAGCAAGGGGCCTGTAATTTTCAAACGGATCTGCTCCGTTCTACTTTAACGGGCTTGGGCTTTTTCTGAGGACTCAGGTTGGCTTTTCCGCTTTCATTCAGCAGGAAGCTGTCCGGCAATCTGACAGCATGGAAAATAGGTTATTGGAAATGCAGGGTAAGGAGGGAGGGATGGGAAATGGGGGTGGTTTAGATAGTAAGCCTCTACAGGAGATCTGGAAGCCCATTTGATGTTGTGGGGAAGATTTGCAGCCAGCGCCATACCGTTGTCACCCTATCATACATTTCCGTTGTTCTTCATATGCCAAGTTAAGGATCCAGCTTAACTCAAAGCTGCTTCTTCCCCGTGTGTATAAGAGTACATATATTTTAACGGATGAGGGATTCCAAGAGAGGAAGTGACAGAGAGAGCGATCTGGAGAGGGAGATCAGGGGATATACAAAAGAGAGAAAGGGAAAGGATAGAGAAAGCCTATATGAAGCTCATACAAGAGGAAGAGGCAGAGAAGTAAAGTGAAGCAGACAGATAATTAGCAACAGCAGGCTAAAGTAGGAAACCGAGTCGATACGTGCGTGTCAAATGGAGAGATGAAGGAGAGAAGCAGAGTGAAGGTTAATGCGTGTGAGATGGAAGGACGAGAAACGAGCAGGAGAGACAGGAAGCCCGCTGATGACAGAACCTCCTCGGTGGATTAGTCCGTCTGTCATCTGTACTGTATGGATTATCCATGAATTAACACAGAATGTGACATGTGCCTGGACAGGGATTATTTTGGAGAAGTTTATGAGGACAAACATGTTTTGGGGAAGCCAGTAAACATGGTCTCGTTCTCTTGGTGTCTGAGCTCTCTCCTAAGCATAGAACAGATTCACGTGTACATACATCATTGCTCCAAATTCCTTTTTGGTTTCTCGTATTATCAAGAGAGGACAGAAAGGGAAGAAAGCAGAATGATCGAGGTTGACCACTGCTATGTAACTCACTTCTCACGGTGGTAGATGTCAGCTATTAGTATAGCATCAGGACTGACCATACTAGTCACACAAACCATTATAAGGTCTACTCTGGAGTGTGGAACTGGAGCATTATAATACAAACTGCATTTTCCATTCCTCTCTTCCTTGCTCTGAAATGACCCCAAGTATTTCTAAAAGAGCTTGTGGCAATGTGATTTGTGTGACATGGATTTCTTTATCAATGGTACAGGCATTGTCCTCTACAAGTAAAGTAACTATCAAGGAAATAGCTATGGTTTACAAAGTTATTTGTATTTCAGTTCTAATTATATTCTCTCTACCTCCCTCTATCCATATTCACCTCTGCCTTTTATCTCTCCATCTCCCTATCTCTCCCTCTACCCTAGTGATGGAAGTTTGGCCACCAAGCAGGTAGTTTTTCTGCAGAGACCTGTCCTTCCCCGCAAGAGGGGGGAATACAAGGTACGTGACCTCTCATTCCTCTCAGTGTTTGTCTTGGCACATGTGGGTTGGCTCGCAGCTTGTTCACTAGCCAGAGCAGCGCTGCAAGGCCAACATCACCCCTCACCACCCCGGCCCATATCACACTTGTTTTTATTTTCACATAGATAAATATGCACACTGCCGGTCAAATGTGAATTAACCCCTTTCTTCTTGAGATTTGAGCCATTCTGTGGTAACTACGGCAATGCATGTTGAGAAAGTACTTTCCATTTGACCCTAGATAGTACTGATATAACCTCTAGATTTGACCTTTGTCCTTTGTGGAATGAATCAAATGCTGATATTGCCTGTGACCTGAATTTAAACTCTGGTCACCAATGGCAATCAAACTGATGGGCAATAACCCTGGCAGAGACGAGCAGAGAACGATAATGCAGATGTTTGTGTGCAGGTAACATGCTGTTTACCTCAGTATACTGTAAGTCTCAGCTAAAAGAGGGTCAATGGAGGCAATCTCAGAAATATTACCAGCCATATTTTTTTGTTTGGTCTGTACCCCTGAAGGCACCAATCAATTC
Organism: Salvelinus sp. IW2-2015; assembly: GCF_002910315.2. Taxonomy (NCBI): domain Eukaryota; kingdom Metazoa; phylum Chordata; class Actinopteri; order Salmoniformes; family Salmonidae; genus Salvelinus; species Salvelinus sp. IW2-2015. The sequence goes on along the minus strand of NC_036874.1, from coordinate 9,101,035 downwards.
CCTTGAAATTACCATTTCATTCCCCACAATGAGAATCATTTTAATTGGTTCTTTCCTTGTTTGCTATTATGTCCATTTTCAACGGTCTGTCTGTCCGTCCGTAATATAGCCAATAGAACAGCAGTTTAGAAACGTTCTTACACAAACATCCTGTCTTTCAGAAACTGATATTCAAAAGCAAGTCTAACAAGAACTCTGTTAAAGATGCTTCAAAAAACAAGAAGAAGAAGAAAAACAAGCAATCGGCAGCAGAGAAAGATCTGGAAGATTCCAAGATTCTTGACGACGGGGAAAAGGTGGTCAAAGAGAGCAGGAACGTGAAGGAAAACAAGGCGAACGAAGAGGAGACGGTGAAAGAGACGGAGGTAGAGACTGTGTGTAAAGAGGCGGAGGCTCCCTGTGAAGTGGAGGAAGAGAAAAAGGTTGAGGCAGAAACTGAGGAAGGGGTAGAAAGCTGGGTAGAAACTGGGAAGGAGAGAGATGGAGCTGCAGGAAAAGATGACAAGAGTGACAAAGAGGGGAGAGTGGAGGAGGGAGAAGAAGCGGGGGCAGAGACTGAGCAGGAAAGACAGGGGGAGAGAGAAAATGAGGTGGCAGTTGATGATGAAACCGAAACTACCAAGGGTTCAGAGGTGGAGGTGGAGACCAAAGAACAAGGGGAGAAAGGGGGAGGAGCTGAAATGGAAGTGAAGGAGCATGGGGTTGAGACTAAGGAAGAGACAAATGGAGGGGAAGAGAATGGAGAAACGGAGAATGTTGCCATGCAACAAGACCCACCTGACCAGGAAGAACATGTAGTGCAGGAGGAGGTGCAAAAGGTAGTAAAGGATGAGGGACAGGTCAAATTGACCAATCAATGCCCTGAAGAGAGTCAAAGGTCGGATGTGTAAACCTCTTCAGACATCACACCTAAGGGTTCTCCTACCCATCATTCATGTACCTACCAAACATCATAACCTGAGATAGGGGCTCCACAAAGTCACCATTGAACAGCCTATATTGCAGCAACATCCTCCTACCATGTAATCACTCTATCCTCTGCAGCAGACATCTCTCCACAATGGACACATCTCTACCACAGATGGACAGGCAACAGTCTCTCTCACAGCCTCAGACTGATCCTATACCTACACATAATGAATGTACATAACTGAGAATGATGCGGAGGAGACTAATGTACGAGAGTCACTGGATATAATGGACAAATTGATGGGACCAATGGGGCTTGGGTCTGAAGAAACAGACTTTAACCAGGCAAACTCGCTTGTCCTTATTTGTACAGTACCATAGTGGTACAGTTACTGTATGTCACATGGGTTTAGATGAGGAGCACTGTGGGAAATGTAGTGGCTGTTGTTGCGACAGGCAATCCAATGCAAGGTGAATGGAACTTGATTTACTTTTAGCCTGTAATGTAAAGTACTACAGATGATGCTGATAATCACTCTGATTCTTATAGTAGGTATGARYCATTCGCCTTGCATTCCYWATGTGTCAWTATCCAAGCCAAGTKAAGMGTTTGATAATGGAGTAKATCTCCATTGAATGTGTGTGGATTGAGTGGAAGTGAAGTGTGATGAGAACCAAACTTGGAAATGTTGAGTCAACTTTGAGAGTTTACACACGTTTGATTTTAATAGCTTTTCCAATCAATGGTCATTAAAAAGTACTTGGCAAGGTTATGGGCTGGGCCATGACTGGATGTTCAAGATAGAAACGGAGCACAGAGGAAGTAGAAAAACAAAAATGATTGAGCAATTTGGAATAGCTGTGTTCGAATTGCCATTTTCCATTGACATTGGCTTTAATATTTCACCTCAAGCCTTTAAAGCCCCTCTTGACGGTGTCATTTCTGACAATACCAAAATCATAATGTAGTCTTTCAAGGTATCATGTTGCTTTCCATTTTAAAGTGGTGCTGCATCGATGCTGTGTGGAGAAATCATTAACCGGCTAATGGACTTTGTCAGCGGGGTGTCAGTCAAGTCATACATTTATAATGGGGGTCACTTACGTGGCTATTGACAGTGGAAAACCTCACCTCGAAAAATAACAAATAGCACTTCATTTGGATTGTGATTTTCATAGGGATTGATTTTTCTTGTGCTGTAGTTGCTAAGCAAAGTCTGTAGAAACCTGTATGTTTACAGATAAATATAGGCTTGTCGTCGTTTTCTAAATGTGGTATTTTTCTGAATAACCGACTGTTCTGAAATGTTCATCTCAGTGGCAGATGTATTGTATAGAATTCCAAACTGTGACCAGGATAGCCTTATTATGATACTGGGCCTAAATCGTCAAGTACAATTGTCAGAAGTTTGACAAATATCAAGGTGGTTTCAGTGTTATAGCCTGAGAGGGTTGCTACAATCAGTGTTTGAAGGTAATATGAAGGTAAGTTCAGTGTTCTCTGTTTTAGAATTGAACGGGAGGTAAGGAATTTGGCTTGTTTTGGCGTGTTGTTGATTTAAAGGGGAAGTTTCTGTGTTTGATTTGAAGTTAGGCTCAGTGTATTCTGTCGTGCTAACGCTAGCTGAAGTGTGCTTTCTAACGCTCTGGAGCTGGAGCTAGCTACCTCCTTAGGCAAATTGGGGATTTGTAGCTATGGGGTCATCATTGCCAACTTTTTCCACCATATGGTCCATGCTGTGGGCGTGAGGTCATTACTAATGGCCAAGTGGTCAGGGGTCATGTTTGAACCATGTTTGATGGATTTTCCACAGCTGCTACTTGTTCGAGTACAAAGGAGTTTGCCCACATGTCAAATAGCAGATTTMATATGAAGTCAGGATATTTTTTATTTTGTGATATTATCTGTGGTATTGTTTTTTCCAGCAACACTTCGCGTTAGGCTATTATGAGCTTTAATAAGCACTTGTTTTATTCAACACATTTTATTTAGCTTTGCGGGTTACCGCTAGAGAGAGAATAGAAATGACTTGTCAGTTTTAATATTTGTGAGACTAGGACAAATATGAATAAGAAATGGCATTCTAAAACACCCCTCTGTGAAAAGTGAAGAGATTACCTGGAAACTGAGACATATTTCCCCATTGGGTTCTTATCAAGTCATTTTTTCTCTTTAGATTTAAACTAATCACTTTCTGCCCGGATATAAGATCATGTAGGATTGTCATATTTCCTTATTCATACATTGTTTATTATGTGTTCATCAGTTCTGTTGTTCATACCAATTTGAGTCTTTTTTTTAATATATATCTGTGATCCTTGTTCCTTTGTATATTATTTTACACTGAGACAATACTGCCTCTTCAAGTACAATGTACATCAAGTTATGGTAGGAAAGTGTGGAAAAATACAGCCAGGAACTATCAGGTGATCTCATGCTTTACATCATTGTATTTTAACACCTACAGCATTCCGGTAGGACACCATTAACATGGACAACTGTAACCTCCACAGAGTTGGGTCAAATGACACCAGGTCCTGCATCCGTTTGTATTACCTGGGGGTCGTGAACTCCATGCCCTCATCTCTTGTGATAAGAGATGATTAGTGATTTGTACATTTGCTCAGCTTTGACATAAGTAGACTCTGGGGAGAGTGGTAGACTACATTTTTCCTGATACTGAAAAGCAAGGATATGGAGAGAAAAGTGAAGCAGGATCTGTCACTTCATCTGTTAAATTATGCTGAATGTTGTTTACTTGCCCTTCCGTGACGAGGGAGACCTGTGACTAACATAGACCAACCTCAGCCTTGTCGAGAACAAAAGCCTCCAACCCACTCGTGAAAAAAAAGGTAATCTACTATTTCCTGTCTTTATGTAACCATAATTGTCTAAAGCTCAGCAGTCAGTGGCAGTGCAATTGTTCTTGATAATGCTGTGCAAATTGTGTGTTCCAGGGTTCATTTCCTGTGTGCAATGATGTGAAATGGACAGATTAGAAATGACAGAAACATGATACAGTAGGATGGCAATCTCTTTATGTTGTCACTTTAGCTTGCTCGTGGCCTCTGGAATTGTATTGTTAGGTTTCATCTCCGATGTTACTGTTAATCATCTGCGCTGCCATTTTGAATGTTGAGTGTCTTTGATCATCGGCTACCGTCACGCACTGCAGTGTTTGTAAAAACAAAGGTATTCTTTGTATTCACTTTTCATGGAAATGTCCACATCCCTACTGTTCATGACTGTACAATTTGTATATTATAAAAGTATTTATATTTAATGTGGACCTGTGGTGTTTTATGTTTCAAGGTGAATTTTGAAAACCAATGCATTTTGGCATGTTTGGGGTCATTCCTAAACTCAAATCATTACCCAACACTACACATTTCACTCATCAGTGGTCTTTCAATTTTGAAGTATCTTGTAAAGCTTTATGTGCAACCTTCAATGTCTTAGATTCCGTAAACACTAAAATGCACCATTAGACATTAGAATCACATGGGTGGTTAAACATGACATTGGCCAGTGAGAAAAACAAGCTGAGACATGTTTTGTTCAGGTTCAGCTCTAAGGGCTCGATTTAGACTCAGAAAATCTATACCTTTTTTTATTTATTAAGCACTTCTCAGTAGTTGGTATTCATACTTCCCGTATGCAGGTGTGTAACAGGCTTTGCAGGTGTGGCTACCTTGCATGCACTGAATAAATGTAATTCAACTGCTGAAAACCCTCCCACTTGCTGGCCAACAGATTTTCTCGTGGAGTTTTCATTCAAAAGGGTTTTCAGTACATTTATCTAAAACCCGTTAAATATGGTGTACCTTTTAATTCGAATTTTCTCGACAGACGCTGAGTGTGCAAAACATTGGGAACACCTTCCTAATATTGAGTTGCTCCTCCTTTTACCCTCAGAACAGCTTCAATTCATCAGGGCATGGACTTTACAAGGTGTCAAGCGTTCCACAGGGATGCTGGCCCATGACTCCAATTCTTCCCACAGTTGTGTCAAGTTGGCTGGATGTCTTTTGGGTGGTGGACCGTTCTTGATACACAAGGGAAACATTTGAGCGTGAAAAACCCAGCAGTGTTGCAGTTCTTGACACACTCAAACTGGTGCGCCTGGCACCTACTACCATACCGCGTTCAAAGGCACTTAAATCTTCTTTGGTCTTGCCCATTCACCCTCTGAATGGCACACATACACAATCCATGTCTCGATGGTCTCAAGGCTTAAAAATCCTTCTTTAACCTGCCTCCTCCCCTTCATCAACACTGATTTTAGTGGATCTAACAAATGATATCAATAAGGGATCATAGCCTTCACCTGGTCAGTTTGTCATGGAAAGAGCAGGTGTTCCTAATGTTTTGTACATTCAGTGTATATCGAGAGGATTAGTTCAGAATGGGGATTAATGAAAGAACCCTCTTAATACACACATTTATCTCCTTTCCGCCACCAGTTGGTTGATTTTAAAATACTCTGATCTTGTATATTATTTAGGGTCATTTATATTTACAATCCCCTTATCCAAACGGCTTACTCATTTTACTAGCTCTTATCAATAACTCTTATCAATTTGTAAATGACAGTGCATGGAGAATGGTGTTACTTCTATCGGGGGAAAAGAAAGTAGATGTTGTTCCACTCGGAACAGACAGGTTGCTTGACCTTATTCATCGTTTCATCATGTGTAAAAGTGGTGTAATTATGAGGGAATTAAGTCAAGGTCAGAATAGGGCATTTCTGTAGACACACCTCCACCACACCTTCATTTCTGTAGACACACCTCCACCACACCTTCATTTCTGTAGACACACCTCCACCACACCTTCATTTCTGTAGACACACCTCCACCACACCTTCATTTCTGTAGACACACCTCCACCACACCTTCATTTCTGTAGACACACCTCCACCACACCTTCATTTCTGTAGACACACCTCCACCACACCTTCATTTCTTTCATCTTCACCCAAAACGAATAGCGGTTGAATAACATGCTATTCTCAAGTTCAAGGTCAGAATACCCGTAGAGCTAAAGGAGCATAAAAAGGGAATTACATTTTATTTACACACGCTTAACTCGGGTCGGAATCGGCCCCCAAGTGAAGGGCTCTTGTAGGTTGGCCTTGGAGTGCTGAAAGAATGTAAAGAGGTAAATACAGAAAACGTCAGTCCCTCACAGTCTACAGTGTAAGGACTCCATTGTTGGATCAGGCTGGACCTGAGTGCTGTAGCTATMTGCTTACGGAAAATGTCATTTTCTTAGTGGGCACAAGGGGTAAAAAACATAACTATTGTTTCAAATCTGTCGTATCTGCTTATTACATTTTCATTACAGTTGATCAAATGTATAGGCATTATGCTGGTGTATTGAAATACATTACGTGGGCCCCATGTGTTCACAAATCATGGTAATGGTGCTTGTGAAAGCAAGCGTATTTACGTAGAGTTTCATGGTCAGGGGTGATCTATACATCATGAGAGCTAGGAGCCCTGGGGAGGACAGGGTCATTATAATGAGGGCTATGAAACAACAACCACATCATTTCCATGTTGTCCACTACAGGAAACGTTAATAGATCTTAAATGACCAAGCGGACGAGGTGGACCACTAGAGCGTGTCAAAAATGCTCATTTCCAGCCTGCAGATATAGTATTGAACAAATGTACTTTCGGCCTAAAGCGCTGTGGCCCATGGGGTTTACCACTAAGACCTGAACTGATGTTGGGGTTGGGATAAAACTGCTGAATGTGGCATACTGAATGTCTGGAGAATTTTGATAATCTTGTATTAAGATGGGAATTTATCAGACTAAATCTTTATATTTGTAAAATGATACGCCAAGGTTAATTTAAGGACTATCATTCTGTGCCCAGAGGGCCATAAAGGTTAATTGATTTACTGCAAACTGTAAGAGGATACCCAAACTGTCTACGCAACCAGATCACTTAATCATTTCTGTTCATCTACATTGTGTATACTGTTATTTGTACTGGTTTTCATCTAGTTGGTTCTGTCATACCCCTCAAACTCAACTCTGGACCTCGCAGCCAGCACCATTGCTTTTTCCCCCCCATTATTCCCCTCTAACCAGGAACTGATTTAGACCTGGTACACCAGGTGGATGCAATTCATTATCCGGTAGAACAGAAAGCCAGCAGGCGCTGGACCTTATAGGGTAAGAGTTGAATATCCCTGTGTCATAATATCCATCCACTGAAACATGTCAATTCACCTCTAAGATAACACTGCCATCTAGTGGTCATGCCAGTCACCTGTTCATCTGGTTGGATGTACCTACCTCTGATGCTGCTCATGACTCAGCAAAGAAATGCATATTTTGTCTGCATTAAAACACTTCATCTTATAAGGACCCTTTCAAAGTATCAACATACATAAACTCAGCCCCCCAAAAAAGTCCTCTCACTGTCAACTGTGTTTTATTTTCAGCAAACTTGTGTAAATATTTGTATGAACATAAGATTCAACAACTGAGACAAACTGAACAAGTTCCACAGACATGTGACTAACAGAATGGAATAATGTGTCTCTGAACAAAGGGGGGGTCGAAATCAAAAGTAACAGTCGATATCTGGTGTGGCCACCAGCTGCATTAAGTACTGGAGTGCATCTCCTTTTTATTTTACGGTGGGTTCGTGCCCATAGGCAACGTTGTTGCCGGTGATGTCTGGTGAGGACCTGCCTTACAACAGGCCTACAAGCCCTCAGTCCAGCCTCTCTCAGCCTATTGCGGACCGTCTGAGCACTGATGGAGGGATTGTGCGTTCCTGGTGTAACTCGGGCAGTTGTTGTTGCGCAGGTGTGATGTTCGGATGTACCGATCCTGTGCAGGTGTTGTTACATGTAGTCTGCCACTGTGAGGATGATCAGCTGGTCGTCCTGTCTCCCTGTAGCGCTGTCTTAGGTGTCTCACAATGCGGACATTGCAATTTATTGCCCTGGCCACATCTCCAGTCCTCATGCCTCCTTGCAGCATGCCTACGGCACGTTCACGCAGATGAGCAGGGACCCTGGGCATCTTTCTTTTGGTGTTTTTCAGAGTCAGTAGAAAGACCTCCTTAGTGTCCTAAGTTTTCATAACTGTGACCTTAATTGCCTATCGCCTGAAAGCTGTTAGTGTCTTGACGACCGTTCCACAGTTGCATGTTCATTAATTGTTTGTGGTTCATTTAACAAGCATGGGAAACTGTTTAAACCCTTTACAATGAAGATCTGTGAAGTTATTTGGATTTTTACAAATTATCTTTGAAAGACAGGGTCCTGAAAAAGGGACTTTTTTTTGCTGAGTTTATATAGATGACCTATGTCATCACTCTTTACTATCACTCCAATCGAACCCACACTAAATGAAAGTATTGCGTACCAAGTGGCGAATGAGTTTGAACTTAACTTGAGTTCACCAGAAGTTCACTCATTAGCATGAAAGAGAAACTCCAGAGCAGTGAATTATGGGTCATTATCAGTATGCCTCCATTGCCTCATGTTTGAGTAGCTGGTGATAACCATTGCTGCGCTGCTTGATAAAGTCACACGGTCCTTTTTCTCCACTTACACTGCGTTTGCAGATTACCCACTCACACATTAAACACAATTACCTCTGTGTATGCCAATCACCGTCTTATCGGACGCCGTCAGGCCTTTAAACTGTAAATTAATTAATAACCCTTGTCATTTCTTAATTAGCTCCCTTTCCAGGAGGAGAAATGCATGTGTCAGCACCTCCATTTTGTGCACACTTGTTATGACTTTGCTTTGAGTTTATTGGTTCATTAGAGACGCTCTATGAAAACATGCTGTTCTCATGCTGATGAGGATTTCAGTGCATATTGTGGAGTGATCTAGAGGGGTTCTTCAGCTCTGATGAGTGGGTTATGTTCAGTCGGAGCTAATGTAGTTTGTTTCAGCCTCACTGAACAAAGGAGCCATAAACAGACAGTTGAATGATTTATTAGGTTTTAACCAGTGGTAGATTCAGATATTGGGTGTAGACTGGATTGAATGGACCATGGGTCAGAGCCTGTGTGTTGACAGGTCTGGGCCGGTTGAGATTGGTCCAGAGGAAGTATCTCCCTCAGATGATTACTGTGAGGATAAGACAAAAAAAACACCAGAGGGTTAGAAAATTAGTGATATACTGCAGTGTTCCATAGATGCCATGATATCAATATCATACACAAGACCAACTCATTCAGCCCCTCTATGATAAATGCTCCGGTGTCACAACCATCTTCTCACCTGCTGGAGTTTGGCGCAGCAGTGGAAGCGCACGTCATTGAGAGATGAGTCATCCAGACCGTACTGGTATTCCTCCATCTTGGTCTCGATGCCACAGATTCCTCCATCGCCACAATCCTGGCTCCAGAGGCTGTACTCGCCGTAGTCCAGGCCGGCGCCTGTGAGGGTGGGGTTGCTGCTGCAGCGGAACCTAATGTTGTTGGCGGCTGTGTCGTCACCGAACAGACCCTGGTGGGGCTCCACACACAGCTGGAAGGAAGTCAGCACACCCCTGGGGCAATACAGAGGGTCCGACCAGTCACCAAAGCTGGGAGAGGAAGAGAGAGAGGCATACAGAGGGAAGACGTGACATGGAATATTATTTCACCATCACAGCAGTCTGGAATGAGGTTTGACCATAGCTGTGAGACAGAGAAAATAGGCACATTATGTAGAGAGTAGAAACGGGACATGGAATAACATATCACTGCAGTTTGAAGATGCAGGGTTTAACTGATAAGTCCATTTGTGTCTACTTTGAGTCATGAAATAGGACTGTTATGTGCTGTTTGTTCTATACAAGACCAAGGTAATGTTACTTAGGCATCACTCGGTAGCATGCATACAGTGCATAGTAAGTAATGGTTAACTTGCCTCGCTAGTACTATATAGTATCATACTCAGATACAAATAACAGCAGAGCCATCTATTGGCTTGGCGACATCTCGTAACAAGGACGATAAGAGGCATGTTGTTCAAGATGACATCAGGATGCATTACAGCTATGATTTTGTTCAACAGGTAAGCAACATTTCCTCCTTTATACTGATTAAGGACATAGATGGATAGATAGATATACACAACAAAAAAACAATATATATGGGAGGCAGGCAAATACCTTTCACTGAGATGTGTAAAGACAGATTGACAGGGCTGAGACAATTAATTGTAATTTATCTTATTCTTTTGTTGTTTGCAGGTGCACTATCCTTCTGACTATGCAGCCAGGTCCCATCTACTTTTTAACTCCTCGCAAGTGTGGCTTGTTTGGTGTCTGCTGTGAAGGAATACCACAAGTCAACTACTTGATTGATGAAGGCATGTCATCCAGCAAAGGCAGCAGCGCAGTCATCAACTACATGCACCATTTCTTCACCAACTACGGAGTTGGGAAAACACATGTGGACCTGAATTGTGATAACTGCAGTGGCCAAAACAAGAACAAGTTTGTGCTCTGGTATTGTGCCAGGCACAAGCTCCACCACAGTCTGGACCCAGACTGGTGCTTTAGCCTCATTAAGCAACGCTTCAAAAAGACCAGAATGAGCACTGTCTGAGATTGCTGGTGTTGTGAAGGACAGCACTGTGACAGGTGTCAACATCCCACAGCTGGTTGGACTGGAGGATGGTACGGTGCTGGTGGAAAGCTATGGCTGGCAACAACACCTGACTCAGATCAAGCAGTACCAGCACTTCAGGTGAATATCATTTTCATTGCATTGTATAAGGTTATTCTTATTATCTAAACTTGCGAGGGGAATTTGTTGTGCAAGGTTGTAATGTATTTTTTGTWATTTCCTGTTTTACAGCTTTGATGCTCTGAAGCCTGGTGTTGTCGCCAAGGAGCGCTCGGACTGTCTGGACCAGGATTCAGCTGCTGCACAACGCTGACATCCTTCCTCCCATAGATGGTCTGCCTGTACAAGCAGCACCTGGACTGGACACAGCTAGACAAACTATCTTTTTGACAAGATCAGGGAGTTTTGCGARYAAGAGGCTATGGACATCACATGKKCTGCACCAAAGTCAAGGGCAGGACAGAAACAGACTCTCCGAATATAGATTCCCTTGTTCATGTGTGGTTCGGATGGAACAGTCATCAGCACTATCTGCAGTGCCTCTATTCACATGACTCTCTCCTAACACACACGCCATACGTTGCTGCTACTATTTATTATTTATCCTGCTGCTCAGCCACTTTACCCCTGATTGTATGCATATAACTACCTCATCTATCACTTTCGTTATTGATATAGTTCGTGTACATACTGTATATTCTATTTATATTGACACTATCCATTTCTGATATTGCTAATATGCAAGTAACCATTTGGTTGTACCTTTTACACCTTCTGTAGAGACCCATCCACTTAGCAAAATATTGATATATATGTCGTAACATACCACAACAATATCATGTGGCCGTATCATGTGTCCACCACACAAATATATGGAGCATGCATCTGTTTATGTACTGTACATGTGCAGCTCACTCAGGTTGCATTGCCTTAACTTATGTATGGAATACTATGTGATAAGTGCGTGTGTAACAGTATATAAAGTATGTTAATGTACTGGTGTTAAGGCATTTTGGCAGTGGTGTAAAGTACTTAAGTAGTATTTTTTACTTAAGTATTTTTTTGGAGTATCTGTACATTACTTTCAGAAACTTTTACTTCACTACATTCCTAAAGAAAATAATGTAATTTTTACTCCATACATTTTTCCTGATACCCAAAAGTACTCATTACATTTTTACTGGAAAATTGTCCAATTCACACACTTATCAAGAGAACATCCCTAGTCATCCCTACTGCATTTGATCTGGCAGACTCACTAAACACAAATGCTTCGTTTGTAAATTGTCTGAGTGTGCCCCTGGCTATCCGTCAAAAATAAATTACAAATTGGGCCATCTGGTTTAATATAAGGAATTTGAAATTATTTATTATTTTACTTTTGATACTTAAGTACATTTTAGCATTTAATTTACTTTTAGACTTTTGCTCAAGTAATATTTTACTGGGTGACTTACCTTAATAGAAAATGACTGAAGTAAAAGTATGTTTACATTTACTCAAGTATGACTATTTTGTACTTTTATCACCACTGGATGTGGCTGGGGGTTATAGAATTTATTTCACATGACCCATCAATTTAGACAAGTGTGATCTAACATTTATAAAATATTTTTATCTGGACACTTTGTTTACATGTAATTTTTCCTTATTGTAGGCTACTACTTTTACCACTTTTAGTCTTAATCTTTACTACACTACTCACTGTTTAGCACATGACCTCACATGTGAATCCTTAAAGAGAGTGGGGCTGGTTTAAGAGGGTGTGAACAATGCTGAATGGGTGTAGAGAAAGGAGAGCTCTCCAGTAGGCACCAAAACATTTATAGGCCCTTTTCTCAAAKGTGAGTTTATCAACTATCAAAGCAGAATTACTTTCCCATTGTTCCTCAAAAATGCAGTGTATGATATACRATTTTCTAGCTCTGAGGCTCTACTTTTTACCCATGTAAAAAAAAAAACATTTCAAATGTTGCTACATAAGATCGAATCTAGGTGTTGAGTCACATGTCATCACTATAGTTTGAAATGCGCTTTTACAGTTAAACCTGTATCTTAAAAGGAAATATGATTATTTCCAATTGTGTCTACATTGAGCAATGTGATAGGCCGATATGAGGCATGTTGTTCTAGTCTGTACATACAATCCAGTGTGAGACTCAATGGTGTACAAGAAGCTCCTATCTTCGTCCTTAGCGCAGATCAAGCGAATGCCATTCAGGGCAGTGTCGTCCAGACCGTACTGTTCGGACTCCACCTGAGAGAAGGTTAATGGACATATGCTAGCATTAGCTCAAACAGAAGAATGGTCTCGTAATACACAAATGTGTTGATCATGTTTGGTAACGGATCAACACCACAAATACATTTTGATTACATCAAATTTAGGATTTGAATTGTGTAGAATAAAAAAATTAAAAATGGGCTATTTGAAAATAGGCTTTTTGACCACAGGGGACTGGAATTTAATCCCTGAATTGACTAATGGAAAGAAATGCTATCCAAACTGGTAGATGTGTTTGAAATGTATGAAGGAGGCCTTGCTTACCCGGAGCATGAACCCAACGGCGAAGAACTTGTCGGGACACATCTCGGGCCAGGTCCAGTTCCCAAACTGCTCTCCATTGGGCACGGTGAGGAGGGAGTTGTAAGGCCTAGCGCTATATTGAATACCAGCACGCTCCACATAGGGCTGCTCCTCTGGCAAGATAGCTAGACATGACCCAAGGGCCAGCATAGCCAGGAAGGACAGAGCAGTGAACAGAGGGGTAGTCATGTTGACAGAAGTCAGTCTCATCCACAGATGGGATGGAACAAAGGCAGTGAACTCTTATAGCCTTCCTCACTCACGCCTCCAAAATGGTGCCCATATGGTMTTTCCATACTGTTATCAGTATTAATCATTTACAACACTGTGGTCTGACCATGGGAAGAGGCAGGTGGTACTAGGACTTAAAGTTAAAAATAACAATACTGTCTTTGACTTCAAAAGCAGCTGGTATAGTCTCAATGAACTGTCAATAATTTGTCATACCAAAGTATGACCCATGTTGTATATTAGTAATTTGACTGTTTATATGCTATGACGTAAAGAAAACATTCTAATTGTCAGAAACCAGGGCCAAAGCTGATTTTTTTGGCCCAACAAGAGTGAACAAAAAATAGGAACATATGTTAATTGTGGTCTTTATTATCAAAATAGATCAGTTAATTTACATTGATTTCAAATGTTAATTTTCTTACACRTCACATAAAGAGCCTTTCTGTTATCGCTGTGCATGTGCAGTCCCAAGGCAACTGAAGTAATTGCTTTCATTCGACAGGACTTGCATAATGAGTAGCTTTTTCTCCTGTCTGGTATAACAGAAAGCTGTGATATTTTATGATTTTTCGCTATAGATGACGTTCAAACAATTCTATGCATGTTAATGAGTCTATATTTACAATTAAATAAAGACAGAAAAAATGACCTTGTTGTATAACCTCTTGTATCCCCTGTATCTAGCATTATCGTCTAAATGCATATCAATTACCTGCACATATGTTAACATTTCATACAGTCAGGTCCATAATTATTAGAAAAAAATCTATTATACAAAAACACAAATATTTAAAAAACGAATTATACTAATACAAGAGCATAAAGAAATAGATTGTTTAACAAGTAATACAAATCTAAAAAATATACTTTTTGTACTCCTGTTTTCAGTACTCCAGCACCCTGTCCTTGCAAGGATAACACAGTATTTTTCTCAAATATTCTATGAGTTGGAGAACACATTGGGAGGGATCTTAGACCATTCCTCCATACAGAATCCTTCCAGATCATTGATATCCTTTGTCTGCTCTTATAGACTGCCCTCTTCAATTCAAACCAATTGGGTTCAAGTCCGGAGACAGCCATTGCAAAATGTTGATTTTGTAGTCAATAAACCATTTCTTGGTGGATTTTGATGTGTGCTTGGGGTTATTGCCTTGCTGGAAGATCCACTTGTGGCCAAGTGTCAGCCTCCTGGCAGAGGCAACAAGGTTTTTGGGTCAAATGTCCTGGGACTGGTTATGAGGTTCATGATGCAGTTGACCTTAACAAGGATCAAGGATGCACCACCATATTTTACCATAGGTATGAGGTACTTTTCTGCATACTGTCAACGCCAAACCCACCACTGGTGTGCGTGGCCAAAAAGTTTAATTTTCATGTCATCGACCCAACACTGCCTGGAGGTTGTTAAACTGCATCAGGACTTGGAACCAGAGCTATGGACAGATGACATGAAAATAGATCTCTTTTATAGACTTTATTGCTCATCTTTATCAAGGGTGCCAATAATTATGGACCTGACTGTAGTGTTTGAAAATATAAGCTAGGAAAGTCCCACACAAGCAAATAATGAATGGTAAGCAAACTGAWTCCATCACATGGACACAATTTGAATAGTATGATAAAGAGCGAAAATATTACTTCTGCTTTGTTAACCAGTGGCATTTTGGGCAAAGAAAGAGTTCTKTCTTATGCCATGCACATGGAAGCAGACAATTGACCTGCTGGAAAGAAAAACAATTATGAAAATGTGACATTTGGGTGTACAAAGACTGTCTATGCAATTCTCTGTTTTGATGTACGGAATATAAAGATTACGGCAGTATATATCAGACATGTTAGACAATATTGTGCAGCCGTATTCATCAACCTGGCCAAGGCTTTCGAATCTGTCAATCACCACATTCTTATCGGCAGACTCAACAGCCTTGGTTCGTCAAATGGTTCACCAACTACTTCTTAGACAGAGTTCAGTGTGTCAAATCGYAGGGCCTGTTGTCCGGACCTCTGGCAGTCTCTATGGGGGTGCCACAGGGTTCAAATCTCAGGCCAACTCTTTTCTCTGTATACATCAATGATGTCGCTCTTGCTGCTGGTGATTCTCTGATCCACATCTACGCAGACGACACCATTCTGTATATTTCTGGCCCTTCTTTGGACTGTGTTAACTGACCTCCAGACGAGCTTCAATGCCATACAACTCTCCTTCCGTGGCCTCCAACTGCTCTTAAATGCAAGTAAAACTAAATGCATGRTCTTCAACCGATCGCTGCCCGCACCTGCCGCCCGTCCAGCATCACTACTCTGGACGGTTCCGATCTAGAATATGTGGACAACTATAAATACCTAGGTGTCTGGTTAGACTGTAAACTCTCCTTCCAGACTTACATTAAGCATCTCCAATCCAAAATTAAATCTAGAATCGGCTTCCTATTTCGCAACAAAGCATCCTTCACTCATGCTGCCAAACATACCCTCGTAAAACGGACTATCCWACCGATCCTTGACTTCGGCGATGTCATTTACAAAATAGCCTCCAACACTCTACTCAGCAAATTGGATGCAGTCTATCACAATGCCATCCGTTTTTTCACCAAAGCCCCATATACTACCCACCACTGCGACCTGTATGCTCTCGCTGGCTGGCCCTCGCTTCATATTCATCACCAAACCCACTGGCTCCAGGTCATCTATAAGTCTTTGCTAGGTAAAGCCCTGCCTTATCTCAGCTCACTGGTCACCATAGCAGCACCCACCCATAGAACGCGCTCCAGCAGTTATATTTCACTGGTCACCCCCAAAGCCAATTCCTCCTTTGGCCGCCTTTCCTTCCAGTTCTCTACTGCAAATGACTGAAACAAATTGCAAAAATCACTGAAGCTGGAGACTCATATCTCCCTCACTAACTTTAAGCATCAGCTGTGAGAACAGCTCACAGATCATGGCACCTGTACATGCCCATCTGTAAATAGCCCATCCAACTACCTCATCCCCATATTGTTATTTATTTTTTTGCTCCTTTGCACCCCAGTATCTCTACGTGCACATTCATCTTCTGCACATCTATCACTCCAGTGTTCAATTGCTAAATTGTAATTACTTCGTCACTACGGCCTATTTATTGCCTTACCTCATTTTCACACACTGTATAAAAATGTWAATTTTTTMGCAAAATATGTCAAACACAATATAGAAAAATGCCTTACCTTATCTATGCACACGCCTAAAGCCTGACCTGAAACAGTAAAATATGTCTACATTATGAAACTTCTTGAAATCGAAAATACAATAGATGTAACGAACATTACCGAAGGTGGCTCCCCTTCCTGTTCGGGTGGCGCTCGGCGGTCGTCGTCGCCGGTCTACTAGCTGCCACCGATCCCTTTTTCCCTTTTCGTTTGGTTTTGTCTAATTGTTTTCACCTGTTCATTGTTTGGTTGTTAGGGTGTGTTATTTAAGTTAGTTTAGCCCGCTTCTGTTTGTGCGGGCTTGTCATTCTGTTTTGTATGAGGAGTTTCGTGTTTTGATGMTTTTTTTTCCACTGTCCGGATTATTGCCAGTGTGTACTATAGTGAAGTGGATTTTACGTCATATGTTTTGACGTTACCAGTTGTATTTTCTGGTTGGACATTAAAGTGTGTTTTTGTTCCCCGTATCCTTTGCTCTCTGCGCCTGACTCCTTACCCATTTTCCTCATCGATCGTAACAGAAGCCCGCACCTCTCTAATGGAGTCAGCAGGAGCAGCGACCACCCCTCTCCCCACGATGGAGGAGAGAATCCTTCATCACACGTCCATCCTCCATCGCATCGGATCAGCTATGGATCAAATGATGGAGAGGATGGATCGTTGGGAGAGGAGTGGTCTCCCTACTACCCCACCTACCCTCCCTCCAGCAACTATACCATCTCCTCCAGCGGGATCCGGTGCCAGCGCCTTGCGTATTACGCCTCCGAGGGAGTACGATGGAGCGGCGGCGGGGTGCCAGGGATTCCTGCTACAATTAGATCTGTACCTGGCCACCGTTCGACCAGCTCCCTCGGACGAGGAGAGCGTGAGTGTCCTTGTCTCTTGCCTGACGGGTAGAGCCCTAGAGTGGGCCAATGCGGTCTGGAACGGGCCCGACTCAGCGAGGGGCCACTACCCGGAGTTCACCCGCCGTTTTCGGGCCGTGTTCGATCACCCTCCAGAGGGCKGAGCGGCGGGTGAGAGATTGTTCTATCTCCGACAGGGGACGAGGAGCGCGCAGGACTTCGCGCTGGATTTCCGGACCTTGGCCGCTGGAGCAGGGTGGAACGACAGGGCCCTGATAGACCATTACAGGTGTAGCCTGAGAGAGGACGTCCGCAGGGAGCTGGCTTGTCGGGACACTATGCTCAGCTTGGATGGACTAATAGACATGTCGATCCGGTTGGACCATCTGCTAGCTGCTCGCGGACGTTCTGAAAGGGTCCTGTCAGTTCCACCTCCTGGCCCTCCTGCTCCCATCCCGATGGAGCTAGGAGGGGCAGCATCTAGGGAGATCGGAGGAGGAGGCTCCTCCTGTACCAGTTGTGGCCGGAGAGGGCACACTTCCGGTCGGTGCTGGAGGAGTCCATCTGGGAATCGAGAGGGCAGGCAGAACACTTCTCGGTCACCTCAGGTGAGTCAGCACCACACTCTRCCAGAGCTTCCTGTTGGTCACATGTTTTTGTTAATTTGTTTTCTTAAATTTTTTCCCTCTCTCCAGCATAAGGCGCTAGTCGATTCAGGCGCAGCTGGGAACTTTATAGATRGCGGACTCGCTCAGAAGTTGAGGATTCCGTTAGTTAAGGTAGAACCCCCCTTCCCTGTTCACTCCTTAGATAGTCGACCATTAGGGTCAGGGCTGGTCAGGGAGGCCACGATTCCGTTGGAGATGATTACGCAGGGGAATCATAAGGAGCGGATTAGTCTGTTCCTTATCGATTCACCTGCGTTTCCGGTGGTGCTGGGGATTCCCTGGCTGGCTATTCACAATCCGACYATTTCGTGGAAACAGGGAGCTCTCCAGGGGTGGTCTGATGAGTGTTCAGGCAGGTGTGTAGGAGTTTCCATCGGTGCGACAACGGTGGAGAGTCCAGACCAGGTTTCCACCGTGCGCATTCCCGCTGAGTATGCCGATTTGGCTATCGCTTTCAGTAAAAAGAAGGCGACCCAATTACCACCCCATCGACAGGGGGATTGCGT